>NW_021604577.1:11967772-11991847 GCF_004785775.1 Grammomys surdaster
GCTTCCATCTCTCTCTCTCTCTCTCTCTCTCTCTCTCTCTCTCTCTCTCTCTCTCTCTCTCTCTCTCTCTCTCTCTTTCTGTGTGTGTGTGTGTTATAAATCTAAATGGTGTCATCAAATGATGGAGGAGATAAGGCCCCAACTAGACATCCCTCATTACCAAGTGAAACCTTTGGTGCTAGGAACGGGATATACCTAGTTGATTCAGTGCCCAAAGGTACCCCATAAAAACCCCTAAACGTTAAGTTATTGCCAAAGCTATTGGATATTTTCCACAAACCGATGATAAGACCCAATTGGTGAAGACAACACTACCATATCTCATTGAACACAGAGAAGTCAAACTGGTGTTTACCTAGAGTTTTCATCCCCACTAATATTCATGTTACTGGAAGGTACTCTACAGAAGTAAGATAACAACCTACCCAGCTATAATCCCTGTGTCCTATAATGGTAACCTGCCTGCAAATTAGGCTGGTGTAACAGTGGTACAAACATTTTAAGAGTAACCAACCTCTCTCTGATTATATTTAATGCATTCTCCACGAGGTGGAACCCTTGCCTGATCCTGCTCAGGTGAGCAAGAACCTGACACTAGATAGGTCACGGCCTAGGAGAAAACCAAATACTACTGTTCTGTTAAAGGAGCATAGCAATAAAATGATTTCCGGGGCTGGAGTGATGGCTCAGTGGTTAAGAGCACTGACTGCACTTCCAGAGGTTCTGAGTTCGAATCCCAGCAACCACATGGTGGCTCACAACCATCTGTAATGAGATCTGATGCCCTCTTCTGGTGTGTCTGAAGACAGCTACAGTGTATTCATATATAATAATAAATAAGTATCTTAAAAAAAAATGATTTCCAATGACATTCAACTATTCTCACAGATTAGTGTATCAGTCAGCCATCACTACAGAACCCTCTGCTTGTAGTATATGTGAACTCACACACACAAAGACCCACACCTTGACAGTATATCGAGAGTGAGATTTTGGGGCCCTCAGTCCTAACTGGGATGCCTTAATCAAATTCCTCCCATCAGGGATCATGAAACTATGTTGAAGAGGATGCAGAAAGATTCTAGGAGCCAGAGTGGGTGGATAACTCCTAGAAAACAGTGTCCTCTAGACATAACAGGTGTGGGACACATATGAATTCACAGAGACTGTGTTAACACGCAGAAGGCCTGCACAGGTTCAAGCCAGACAGGGTCACAGCACTAAGAGGGAGAAGTGGACATGAGGTCTCACACCTAGCTCTAGTTGGCCAACACAGTATGATGGTTTTGTAGACCTTTTGCCTCATTTTGTTCTGTTTTGTTTTGTTTTGTTTTGTTTTGTTTTGTTTTGTTTTGTTGTCTTTGTCTTACTGGTCTTTGGCTTGTGTATTATGGCTTCTGGGTTTTGTGGTTTTGGGACGTTCTGTATGTTGGAGTTTCTTAGGTTTTTTTTTTTTTTTAAGCAGGTTGTTATTTTGCTTGGCTTTTTTGTTTGCTTGTTTGTTTTCTATAGATAGAAAGAAAGGGCTTGGATCAGAATGGTGGAGAGTTGGGAAGGAACTAGACAGAGTTAACAGAGGCGAAGGCAGGACCAAAATATAGTGTATGGATTTTTCTAAATTAAAAAATTAAGATAGATTTTATTTTATATTTTCAAGTTCTTTAATATCACATATGATTACTTTATTTACCTAATGTCCCCCCCTCCCCTCTAACTCTGCAATGTCCCTTTGCTCCTCTCAAAACTGTAACCTCTTCTTTATTACTATCATTATTTATAATAATAGTGCTGCTTATATTTATATCTGTTTAGAGCTGACCATGTAGATTATCAATCAGGAGCTCATCCCTAAAGAAAATTGATTCTCCCTCTCTCAGAAGCCATTAACTGCCTGTAGCTCTTCATGTAGTGATGTGACTAGCTTTTTAAAAAGGGATTTATTTATTTATTTTACGTACGTGAGTACACTGTCATTCTCCTCAGACACACCAGAAGAGGCATCAGATCCCATTACAGGTGGTTGCAAGCCACCTTGTGATTTCTGGGAATTGATCTCAGGACCTCTGGTAGAGTAGTCAGTGCTCTTAACCGCTGACTATCTTTTACAGTGCAGGAAAGTTGTATACATTCTACCAGAGGACAAAAATAATCATCAGATATAATGCTGTGAGCCACAATAACGGTTGGCTGGTCTATCAAGACATGAACACTGGTGCAGTGGTGGCACAGCTATCATGAGAATAACCAACCACTTGCTGATTGGATTGTAAGAGCCAGGGGCTATAAGTAAATACAAGGCACAGTGTCTTCTGGATGCAGTAAGGTGGCTATTCATAGGAACTAGCATGTTTGTGACACCATGCACAAAACCTGTTCAAACCTAAACCAGATCAAATTCTAGCATTCCACTGGGAGTTGGGTGTGAAGCCCCACCCCTAGCTCTGTAGCAATTGGTGACTGACAGCTGCTGCATGAGAGAGAGTCAGTTTTCTCTAAAAGCATAGCTGCTGGTAAGTCGACCACAATCTAGTCTAACATTATTTGGGGAGAAAAAAACTAGTCTTGATGAGGGGGTCTTAAAAAAATAGACACAAAATTCGATGTGTAGGCAAGAGGTTAGATCTGGGAGGAGCTGTGTGAAAGCCGTGAATATGATCAAAACATGTATGAAGTTCTCAAATAACTAATACAAGATTAAAACAAAAATATTCTCATCTCTCACATTTTAAAGCAAAAATATAATTTATATTAATTTTTTCACTATTGCATATCCATTTTTATAAAGATAATTAAACTTGCTGCTTATATACACTTTCTCTGATACCCATTCAGTTCTTTACTTAAATACCCTGATGCCCACATCCACCATTCTACTCAAACTGGCTTCTCCAGTGTAGATGTATATGGTGTGTCAGTGTGGACAGCCCAGATATCTAAGTCTAAGATGGAGGCATCCCTCCTTGCCAATGTCCCCGTGGAATACTCTATATTCCCTATATAGTGTTTAATGGAAATTTCCAACACATTTGTATTTGAGATTTACAGACTCTGTTAGTCAAAGATCAAACACGAAATCCAACATTGTCATGGATTCAATTCTGCAATCTTCATGCTGACAAGAAAATGAACTTTTAGAAGCATTATTTACTTTTCTTTCTTTTTCTCCTTCTTATTTTTAATTGGATATTTTATTTATTTACATTTCAGATGTCATCCCCTTCCCCCATTTCCCTGCCCTAGAAACCCCCTATCCCATCCCCCCTCCTCCTTTTGCTTTTATATCATTCTAATTACATGCAAGTATTAAGGTCAATTCTCGGTTGAGGAACTAGCAATACAATAGATGCAAACAGTCAAGGAACAAGCAAGACAACAAACATAAATAGTCAAAGAACAAGCAATTGAACAAATTTGTGTTTAAGCAAGGCATTAAACACAATTCCATGAACATTCTCAGGACCACTATTTCTAAGGGCTTATCAGGATGACCAAAATATCTGAGCCAACTTCTCTGTCCTAGCCCAAAGTCCTTTTCATGTCTGAAGCGTACTTCCTTGTTCTAGCCTAAAATTTCTTAATGAGTGAAATTGTTTTTTACAGAGATATATTTATCTATACAATAAGACACTATTTTTGTGTGAGATTGTATTTTGTACCAACTTGGTCTGTAACAACGAAGCCCTAAATATTATTAATTCCCCCAGCTGCTAAGTAACAAATAAGAAATGTAGCAGTACTTTCTTTGAAAGCAGTTATCCCATTCAGTGACAGAGTAGGTTCTTAATAAGAACATTTTTAATTTATACTAAACATTCCTAACTTATAACTTCCTGGCTCATGGGAATCGCATATTCTGCATACCCCTTAGATTGTTCTTCTCTGTTCATTGAATAGTGTTAGAAAACTGTAATAAAACATAGAAATCTCTTACTCCACTTGGAAAGTAGTCACTGGATGTCTAGTCTGTGAAGACATTAGAGACACTCAAAGGTAAGATAGCATGAACTCCTTGCCCTAAGGAAGTATAGCCAAGTAGAACCAAAACACCTACATAGCAAAACACGGACCGTGGTGAGTGCAGTTCAGAGAAGGGAGAGCCATCCCACAGAAAGAGCAAGCTCCCTTGCAAACCCAAGTTCCCAAGGTTGATCTGAGAAGTAGAAGAAAGGACAAATTTGGACATCTATGAATATCCCCATTATTTGAGAAAATATCTGTTCATTTTATGTGCATCAGGAACTCTCTGGACAGGTTACAATACATTTTAACAAATTATTGACAGTATTCTGATTTTTTTTTTAAGTTTGCTTTTAAAATGTCTTTTCCATGCTTACTGTTTCTGGTAAGACTTTCCTACCTCTCAGCTTTGTGTCCAGTTAGTCTTTATGACCTTGGGAAACTTTCCGCAGGGAGGCAGGGGCCCCTGCGGAGATAAAATGCCTAGTGTTTCCCAGCGGGAGGTCCAGCTCTTGCAGACAAGTTTAACAGTGCTCATGTACCGAGAAGATCTTATCTCTCGTCCTATTGGTTTGGGGTCACTTGTTGGCCCACATTATATTGGGAGGTGGGCAGAGAAAAGGAATAATTTGTTAATGTCCCGTAGGATGAACTTGGTCAGAAAGGGAAGTGTACCTACTTTACAATAACACAAGTGTTTCCTCGATAATCCCTTGGCAGGTTCATTATCTTCTAAGCCCCAGGCAATGGTTAGCCTATCACGAAAGGGAAATTTAACCCTCAGCGTGAAATTAATCCTCAAAGACTTATGGCTGCTCAGTCTAGAAAGAAATACATTTTAAGTGATTTTTATAATCCCTGACTCTTTCTTTATGTGGAGGTGCTAAATTGTTATCGAGAGGTTATAGCACATGCTAGGAAATGGATTTTTGCTTACTTAAAGACTGGACGAATCTATAAGAATGGAGGCTGACTTCCTTCCAGTCCCTCTTACAGTTGTACACGTGATGTGCTGTTGTATGGTTATCTCCCAAACATCAGCAAGATGATCATGTCTGTGCTGTTTTGCCCAGTATGTATGGTAAAAACATTTTTTTTTAAATGTCACTTGTATCACAGAGGCTCTTTGGTACAGCTAATTGACATTTAACACACACACACACACACACACACGGGCACACACGGGCACACATGCACACGTGCACACACACCATGAAATACCATGAGAATGCCAAGCCCATGGGTTTTTTTTTTTTTTTTTTTTTTTTTTGAGTCAGAGGACCTTTACCAGGGGCTTAAGAGCATAAGGAAGTGCGGCTCCTCCTTTCCTGCTTCATCAGGCCCAGCTTTGTTCTTAGCCTTACTTTACCTTTCCTTCCAAGCTGGACGAGCGTTTAAGGATGGAGAAGGAATGAAAGTTTGGAATTAGAAGACGATGAGCTCATGTATGCTGAGAAATAAAGATGCCGCGCAAAATACTCCTATTTTGATAGTAACCCAGAGCACAATCCTGAGAAAAGGTAAAAATCTGAAAAACCGATTGAACCTTGCTTGTTTGAAATTCAACACCCAACCCCTCAACACACACAACTATGAGAGACAGTTACAATGCAGCTCCTTGCGTTTTAGAGCAGTTATGGTTCATTGTTGTACCATAAGCCTTATGCTCGCCGTGCTTTAGGTTGCTGTTAGCGTTGCATATGTCCCTATTGCAAATTAATCCATACCTCCCCCATAACGCTTTAAAACGTGAGAGAACTGGAAAAAGGGCTCAGGAATGAAGAGCAATGGCTGCTCTTCCACAACATCTGAGTTTGATTCCAGCACCCCATAGCAACCCACAACCAACAGCAATTCGAAGTCCAGGGAATCTGACGCCCTCTTCTGGCTTCCGGGGGCACTGCACACATGTGGTGTACAGGCATTCATACAAGGTAAAACATCTATATGCATATTTTTTTAATTAAAAAGGGTGAATTTGAGATAAGTAGGCAAAACAGGAACAGTGGGGACTATTGGCTTATTTCTGGATATTTCCAAGAAATTGAGGTTCTTCCAATGTAGAAAGTTTGTCTGATTTGCTGTTTTGATTCAGCAAATACACATTTCTTGGCAGTCAAATTCTGTTTCATTATCTACAGCACACAGTTGTAAAAAGATTTGTTTAGAATGCAAAGTCTACCCTTTAAAGACAGTTGTACCTATATGGTCCCTTACCTTGCCCAACCCCTTATCAAATTTTACACTCCAGAGGTTTTGCTCTTTCATGCCTGACTGACCAGTTGTAAAGTTGGTTTGTTTTGCTTCTATTGTTTCTTCTTGGTTGGCATAGCTATTCCTTTTGGTTGGCTCTCGGTAGCTGTTCCTGCTACTGTGAGGAAATGAAATTGGTCTGGCAGTTTTCCCTCCGTAGAGCCAGTTTTGATGGAAGGCAATGCCCTCTCCTAAGTAAATATAAGTCACCTGTTTAATACCCCTCCCTGCCTGACACTTAGGGACTTCATTTTTATTCTACATGTGCCTGTTTTTTTTTTTTAATTTAGAATATTTCGCCTAAGCTTTCAAATCTAGAGCTTAAAGAAAACATGTCAGCCATCACTGTATCCATGTGACTCCTCTAAAATATTCTCTCCTGCGGTCTTCTGTCTGTGAAAACCCTTGCCCATTGCCCCAGAACTACGTTTCTGCCACTGCTAACGCCTTCAAATGCATCACCTCATCTCATTTATCCTCCAGTCCATCAGTTTGGTTTGTTCATATTATCCCCTGTGTGTGCTTATTTATTTTCTGTATACATGTATAAAATTATTTAGTGGTTCTGTAGATTTATTTTGAATTCTCTTCTTATCACCTCTGATTTGTAAAATTACTTAAATTTCCTATCTTGGGATTCTAGTACCTAGTTTGTTAATGCACTTTCTAGATGCCCTGAAAAATTAACTTTAATAAACATGTTCAAATGGTTTTTTTTAATGAAATGGTTTTATTTTCCAATTTAAAGCAATGTGAAATTATTCAAACTTCTACTAAATGAACACTGACTTTAGAAATTGAAGGTAGGCCCTCATAAAAGGCTCTTTATTGTTTAATCACACACAAAATAAGAGGTAGACTCCACTTTGTTTTCTGATATTTGTTTAGACATCGTAAAGCATGCCACAAGACGTCCCTTTGAAGTAATGGTTTTCACAAGGATCGAAACAGTCATTTATAGTGTTTAAAAAATAATCTTAAAAAGGCATAAAGTTGCAAACAGGTAGTAAAAATTTGTTGCAAAGTATGCTCTTTTGAGTGCCCAAGACTGTGTCTCACTGTTGGCATTTGTTTACAATTTTGTTTTTTGTTTTTAATTACTTCCAAATTGTCCACCTTCTGAAAAGCATGAAAGGTGTAATAATTGTGCATTGGCTCCATTAAGTTAATACAGAATATTATGGAAAATGGTTTTCACCCTTGAAAATCCCCCTACAACTATAAAAGTGCAAATGAGATTGTCCCTGCTGATTTAGGCAGACCTGTGAGCCTCAAAGCAATTGGATATTTATAAGAAAATTCCAGACATAGCCATGCTGCCGTGATCCACATGACCCAAACACTCCAGGTTTTTGTCTCTTTTGCTGTCTGAGAAGAAACAAAAGAGACTATCTATATCAGACAAAGCCAAATCGCTGCTGTGACTTGTTACAGTGAAACATGTGGGCTGTTTTATAGAGCCATCGGGTTTATTTAGAGGAAAGCGCCTTCTCCAGTGTTATGGCGTTATCTCCACTCACAGCTCTAGCTTCTTCCACTGGGTCCTCAGAAACTGACCCCCTGTGTTCCTGGAAGGGATTTAGTTTTTTTCGAGGCTGTGTCCATTATATTTTTACCAAACTAACAAAGACACTGGAATGGAAGGACAAGCATGTCTGCATATTGATCTCGGATTTTTATCTCGGAGCAGCCTTTGCTGCTGTCTTTAACTGTAGCTCAAATGGCTGGAAGGAAAAGAATATTGTGTAATTAAGAGTCATTTCAGTTTTCCGTATTTGGTTGGGAATCTAATTTAGTAATTACATCTGAATTTTTTCAGGAAACGTCTTTCCAGCCTCGTAGGCACTGCACCTTCATGCCAAGGTTGAGACATCTCATAAAGATTTGTCAGAGGTACACCAAATGGGGCATGTGGATCTTTTCAGCTCAAAGTTGCCCTCATAAAATTACCTCGTTTTTATTTCAAACCTATATAAATTACTCAAGTAGTGAAGGGTCTTTACAATTAGTAACATCAAATTTCTGTGAGGAGAGGAGAATTTAGAAAATCAGGACAGAATTTTGATATTTTCTTAACATACCTAATCTATAGTCTAAGATGTCTCCACACTACTGATAAGGATATATATATAGATATAGATATAGATATTGTTGTTCCCTTAAAAAAATGAAGATATACAAGAAAACATTAAAATACATCAGTTTTGGATAAAACTCACTAAAAACCTAAAATCTCAACTGGCCAATTAGAAGCCCCTAAATTGTTGTGGCAACTAAGCAGTTCAAAGGTGCAACCAAGGAAATAAATTGACTTGACTTCATTTTATTTAATTAATTTATATTTAAATGTAAGAAAGGTATATATAAGGATAAATATATACATATCCATATATATACATATACCCATATTCATATATATATATATATATATATATGAATAGTTCTTTGGCATTTAAAGTAAAAATATAATATGACCTAAACATATAATTAATTTACAAGTACCTATGTTTAAAAAAATCATAGCGTATTTGATAATGTAGAAAGCAAGAGGTAGTTTTTGAAAAACAACAAAACCATATTTATTGGAAAACAGTCACCTTTCTTACATTTAAATATAAGTTAATTAAATAAAATGAAGTCAATTTATTTCCTTGGTTGCACCTTTGAACTGCTTAGTTGCCACAACAATTTAGGGGCTCCTAATTGGCCAGTAGAGATTTTAGGTTTTAGTGAGTTTTATTCAAAACTGATGTATTTTAATGTCTTCTTGTATATCTTCATTTTTTTTAAGGGAACAACAACAAAACAAAGATAAATACCTTTCTAAGTCTCAAACCTAAGTATCTAGGAAAGAAACTTGCATAAATAAAATGTTTTTCTGCTGATTTTTCTATTTTAACTAGGCGTGCGTGAGCTACATAGGGGTATGGGATAAGGAGAGGAGGGAATCAAAATCATTTGACCAGCTCTGACTTCTAGAAGTCTATTAGCATTTCTCGATTTGTATAGGACTTGGATTCCAAACACTAAGATCATGTGATCTTCAACACACATCATGTTGAAGCCCTCATGGGCTCTCGGAGGTGAAGCAGACCACAGGACAGGAATGTGGTGACAGACAGCAGCAAGCAGGTAGCTAAAGAGGTATAAAAGGAAGGAAAATTTCCCAAGAAAATATGGTCATATTCTATGTGGTGTTCTGTTTTAAGATGCCTAGACACACTCTTCCTGCCCCTGATGGTACCCCTAAGCCAGTGGTTCTCAGCTTCCCTAATGCCGTGATCCATTCATACAGTTCCGCATGCTGTGGTAACCCCCAACCATAAAATTATTTTGTTGCTCCTCATAACTGTAATCTTGTTGCTGTTATAAATCTTAATGTAAATATCTGACATACAGGATATCTGATATGGGAGCTCCACAGAGGTCGCAACCCACAGGTTGTGAGAACTGCTGCCCTAAGCAGTTCCATGTTAGAATGCTTACCGAAGACAAATGTGGGACTGGGAAAGGGTATTCTGGTTCATGGCTGGGCAGGTGCCTAGAACCCTGAGACTCTGTGTGAGAACCGGCAGGAGTTCGGCACGCCCCCAGAATCCAGGGTCCTGAAAAGCAGTCTAGTCCCCAAAGATTTACAGCCCCTCCCAAAGTAAACAGGTAGAGGGTGTGACTAGAGGCCTCAGGCCCTAAGGATTTACCTACTAATGAAGGCCAGAGGGCACAGCAAATTAAACATGCCTCAGATCCTCCCCCAATCCTCCCCCTTTCTCCCTCCCTATTTAACTCGGGAACTGGCCTGAGTTTTAGGGGGAGTACTTCCAGATCCATCCACCACCCGCCATGACAATAAACCTTTCTGAACCAAGGACTTCCTCGTGTCATTGGGGCCTGCCTCCGCTAAAGCCTCCAGGCCACTGGAACCTTAGACGTCCTCCCGCGGCAGGCGTGGAAACCCCCAGGGACACCACAGCTTCGGCCCTCTAATTTTCCCCACAGACAAAGTCTGAGGTTTTAATAATAATAGGACCTTACAGTAACTAACACAAAAGACATGGCACCTTCAGATTCTGATAATGTGAACAGAATTTGTATATGAACCGATTGCAATGCTATGGGCCAAGATTAAGGAAACCTTAGGAATTCAACCCAAGGGACTGTCACTACCTGTAAACCCAAAGGCATGCATGCTGGGAAAGGGGACAGGTGCTCCAAAGGTGCAGTCTCAAAGACAGCTCCTTGGCATGAGCAGTGAACTTCTGTTGACATGGACAGCAGACCTGGAGAAGTCTCACAGTAAGGACCCTTCTCCTTCCTTCCTCCTCCCTCCTGTGTCACCTGTCACAGTTCCTCACTGAGCAAATCTCACTGGAAGGCAGATAACATCAGAGTCTTCTGATAACCGCTTCTAATAACCTCGTGGAACTGGGCAAGCAGAGAAAGATACTTAACAGCTAGTGTGTCAAGAAAAAGAACAAAGTGGTACACACTGTGCTTAAGTCAGAGTACACCATCCTCTGGGTTGTGTACTCTGGATGTAAGCTGTTGTTTAAGCTGGGTACATGGATGCCTGGAGGGAATCAGTCTACAAGGAAGACACAGGGAGATGACAGGATGTCTTCTGTATCATGTGACTCTCAGTCCAGTGTCTTTTCATCTTGTGGTTCTGCACTCAGTAGAATTTCCATGCAGATGACATGGTCTAGACATAAGATGCATCTTCTAAGGTATATCTTTCAGGCAAAAAGACGAATGTAGCTCCATTCGATTCCTGAAAACCTCAGTCCAGAAGCGACACATTTCACTTGGGCATATTCTATCCCGTAGGGCCAGTCACATGACCTAGCCACACACTTGTTTGTATAGAGAACTGGATGTTCTGTGGACTAGGTAGTTGTCTCCTAGTGTTGACTAGACACACACAGCGCACACACATGCACAGACACGCACATGCACAGACACACACACACACACACACATACACATACACAGAGGTTGGGAGTGGGGGGAGGAAGGGACTTTTTTTTAATTAATTCTGTCATAGAGCATAGATCCTGATGTTACTCCATATCACAGTCTCAGGTTTAGAGACAACCTTGCTACATCTTCTTGTCACACACTAAACAACCACTTCGTCTCCATGTGATTGACACTGAGACTTGTTGGCTTTACCAGCCAACGCCCTTGTCCCAGTAGAACAAATTACCTACTTATGTTGTCAAACTTCCAGAAGGTTTAAAATTTGAGATTCAGAATATCTTTCAATATCTTATTTGAATACTCAAATGTGATATTACCAATTCTATGCATATTGTGTCAAATTTTCCTAAAAATCACTTTCAGAAACCACATGGCTTTTTGTTTACATTTGCTTACATTTGATATTATTATTACCATTACTATTATTATTATTTTGTGAGAGATTGGGGAGGGATGTTGTAGTTGCAAGTATAGCATATGTATTTGTTAGCGTGAGTGTGCCCACATATGCATGCTAGTGCACACGAGCATGTGCATGAAGACATGTGGAGGGCAGATGTCCATTTGAGATGTCTTCCTCCATTGCTGTCCACCTTTATCTTTGGGGCATTGTCTGCAACAGGACCAGAGGCTTAGAGGTTAGTTAGGGCAAGCCAATGCGCTTCAGTGGTCTGATGACTGCCTCTGCATTCACGGCTGCCATCATAGCACTGGCATTACAGGTACAGGGTTCCACACCTGGGTTTTATGTGACATCTGGAGATTCAAACTCGGGTCCTCATAGTTTAATGGCAAGCCCTTCTCTGTCTTAGCCATATTTCATCCCTTATATTTATTTTTAATCGACACAAAATAGTGTGCTTTTGTCCTGTACACATGTTTTAATTCCTGTGGTTGTCAGTCAAAGCCCAGAACAATGCAAGTAACACTTGTAAAGAAACACGTTTCTTTGGATCAGTCTTCATGCAGAAAGTTCTCCTGACATCACTTAAAAAAAAATGTGTTCAAGATAGTAAAAATGGAAGCCCCTGCCAACTCTTCTATGAATTACATCAAAATCTGTAGGAGATTTCAGAGCACAGGGCTGCATCTGTCCAGTCGCTTTTGCCAGGACTTGACCTAACACTCACGAGACGCACAGGCTTCCCAGTTTCAGAAGGTGTACTGGGTTTTTATCCAAAGAAACACTAGGAACAGAATCCACAACACAAGCACAGGAACAGACAGAGATGTAACTCTTTAGGTGTGTTGGATATGCAGCAGTATTTGTAAGGGAGCATCAGGTGGCTGGCTTTTCCTTCCTTTTGTCACAACTCATTCTCAGACAAAGTTCAAATCCAGCCAGTGGCTGCATACCTCTGGCATAGAACAAAGAAACAAACCACATGTAATAATGGTCTCTGAACATACAAAAGTCTGTGTTTCAAAGGCCAGACAGTAATGGCCATGGACTTGACTCATAAGATGCCCCCCTCCTGAGTCCTCATTAAAACCCATGGCCAAACTGTGTTCTCTGGCCCTTGGCCCGTTTCTGATTTCAAGTAGTGGAATAAAACGTAGCAGAAAAATGGACCCAGGAGACGGGGAGTGGGAGAGCCTGAAGTGAGTGGGGGTGTGGCCTAGAGGCAGATATACTAATATGGGAGAGCTCCTTCCCTCTCAGTAGAAAACTGTAGAGAAAACATTACACAGTAAACAAGGAATCAGAGAAGTTCCATGAGGCCATTAGTGTGAGGGCTAGTCCGCTTAAGCCAACCCATGATAGAGAAGAGCAACAGTGTGTCCCAGCACTGACACAGCAGGATGTGCTAGCACATACCTGTAATCCCAGCATTTAACAGGCTGAGGCAGGACAATCAATAGTTTGAGGTCAACCTGACCTATAGAGCAAGAGTTTGCTCAGAAACAATAAGCAAAATGAAACAAAGAAACAAGAACAACAAAAGACACAGCTGACCCTGAGAACCACATGTTGGGTTCCTCCTCCTATGGGGGGAAGACAAACAAAAGCGTCACTAGCGAGGGAGGCTTGCCTGTTATTAATGCATCACGTTACATATTTGTCCCCTCTAGGAGTGTCAGTTTTTTAGGTCAATAATTTAGTTAAGCCACGTATGACATTTGGTTGTCCTGTTCATCACGGATATTCAGTAAATTTTACTTTGCTTGAATTCATATAAACCTCACTATTAAGGAATATAGTTTGTTCTTTGTTACATGTAAAGAGAGAGATGAAACTTCCATCTCTGTAGCCTCCCACCCAGGCTTCAGGCTCACTAGTGCAGTGTGGAGTGAGGACAGCTCTCATGGATGTAAGAACTCATCCCAATAGAAACCTGAGAGGTGCTTTCCCCGCCATGTGCTCACTGTGGGCTGCTCCTCTGGGTCTCGTTTCTAATGAATGCCTTTTTATGCTCAACACTTAGTATTCCAGAACTTAGGTTACTCAAGATGCCCAATCATTTAGATTTTAATTTGTAAACCAATCATCTACATCCTAATTTGTAAGACAGACTTGGTTTTCAAGGCAATTATGCTATAAGATGTAAAGCTATATAAAAGTTGCTAACTACAGTAAGATCTGAGTTGCATAAAATCAAATGACTTGAATGGCCTTACAGTGTTTTGTTGCTTGCCAAAGTGCCCACCTGTAATATTGCCAAACTGTGAGTGGCCTTCCATTAAGCATCTGTTTAACTAGTGAAACATAGTTTCCTATACATGTTCTGTGGACAGGTTAGGCCTGTTCCTGAGTAAAATCAGCTCATGAAGCCCTTGAGTTGCTAGAGTTGTAGAATATTTTAAAGCAGCTTTTAACTTGTTATTAAACTGATAAAACCTCACCCTTTTGACTGGGGCTGTTTTGAACATATGTTCGTAAAATAGTGGAGTATTCATTATGAAAATAATTTAACTGGGAAAAAGAAATAGTACATGGGAGAAAAAGGGTAGGGGAGGAGGAAGGAGGGGAAGGGAGGGGAAGGGAGGGGAAGGGAGGGGTGGAGGTGAACAAGAGATGAGAAGGAGTTCAGTAGTTGCTGTTGGTATTGACAGTGTTCTCCACGCACACACTAGGGAACCATACACTTAGAAATAGATAAAAATATTCAATAGAAGCTAGACGTGTAGATGTTTTGTTATGTTGTTTGGTCAATACTGATCCATCAGCTGGAAGGATCACAAATGTCTTCAAGCATGACTTCATCTAAACCTCCCCACAAGGGTGTCCATCCATCTCAGCTGACTGTGAAAAGTTCTACCTCCACCCACAGTCTCACACCCTGGCCCATGAGGAGGCAAATTAAATGAACAGTGACTTGGAAGGCTGCTTTTCCATGGTGCTGTTAGGATTCCAGATGCAAAGACCACTATCAGGTAGATTATGAACAAGTCACCTTATTTTCTTCTTACTTGAGAGGAGCAGTTGTATTGGCTACTCACTGACCTGGGGATATAGTCATAGGATAAGGGAGAGAACCCAGAGGAACCTGTTTCCCCTAGTCTGATTCATTTTAGGCCCAAGTTAGTACTCTTGTTTTGTTTTTCAAGTGATTATAACTAGGCACTATAAGAAAAACGAAATTAAAGAACACTCTGACATCAGAAAATATGTTTTAAACTGCTCTCAATGCTGAAAGGGATATGTGTACAAGCATTGATGGGTATTTCCTCATCATTTGAAGTCCTGTCCACCTATAATGTGCTTTTTCCCTCATTTGAAAATGATCACAATGTACCCAAATCTTAGTGGCCCGTAAGGTCAACCTTGATTAAAATGAAATAAAATAATTGTTGGGCCCCTCGTCTCTCCGACCCATCCATGCCCGCGGTGCATAGCTTTGCCATTGGCTCTGTCAATCACTCTTCCCTGCCCCCATGTCATCTCACCCCTCTAAAACCCCTCCTCCCTATGCTCCGAGTTTATATAAACAAGAGGTTGTTACATTAAAGTTGAATTCCTGCTTGACAAGACTCCCAGCAGAGTGTGTTTCTTTGGGCCATCTCACTTAGCGCCGAAGAGACCCTGTCGGAGTGAGACCTCTCTCTCCTCCTGCCTAGACCTGCTGGCTGCAAGGAGCCGACAAATAATAAAATATTTTCTGCGCAGGATATTTAATCACGTTGGGAACCCTAAGACTGTGAACTGGGAAAACCTCATTGTGGTGTGGCTCAGCCCTACGACACACCTTTAATCCAAGAACTTTCTGTTTAATGTAAACAAGTAGTTGTGGTGTGGCTTAGCCCCATCACACACCTTTAATCCAAGAGCTCAATAAAGTCAACTCTAGGTCTAGAGGCGGAGCAAGCAACGTCAGTCCCCAGCTGACGGGGACTGAACATAAGTAAATAGAAAGGAGGAATACTGAGGGTATTTAAGACATCTTGGAGAAGGAACTTTTTCCTTCTGGGACATTGGTAGAGTAGGAAGGTCAGCTGGGTGCTTTCTCTGCCTCTGGTTTTCACTGAACATCTGCCTCCTAAGTCTTCACTGGTACAATTGAATTGCTGGGATTTTTGTTTTTAAAACAATTTCCTCCTGTATGATAAGCACATTTTCTTCCTGATTTGCCAACTTTAATATCTCCACTGCACGAGTTTCTTTCTAGCATCCGTGCTCAGGAATGCAAAGAACACACTTGCGCTTTAATGCTTCTGCCCTTATAGACTTCCTTATCAATGCTAAGTAAACCATACCATGGGCTCATTTGATCCATTCTAATAAAATACAGTAATCTCTCAGGTCTCTGGCTCTTTGTTCTCTGACTTTTTCTCTCACTGAGTCTCCGGCTCAGGGTCTCTAGTGTATAATTAGTTTCCACAAAATGGCTCAGATCCCGGAGCCAGTGAGGGATTCCGGCAGATTTGACCACATTTTAATTCTGTTCTGGAAAACTTTTATGGCAGCCAGAAACCAAGTCTCATCTTGAACTGTAACAAGCCAAATCCAACACCTAAGGACAGTGGTTCTCTGTAATCAAGTAGACTGTGGTAGCAGTCACACTAGAAATAAACTTGTACAGGGAAGGAGAAAGGAAGGACAGGTGGAAGGATTCGACCAGCTTTTGTGGGGGAGGGTAGTGGCGAAGCGAATTATTTCTGGAACATGGGGAAGCTATGAAATGCATCAAATGTGATAAGTTTAATAGTTGATGACTGAAGTTATTGCAGCCTCCTCTCTTTTTGTTAACTTTCTACTAAATTCTAGCTCTGATCTTTTTCCCCTCATTCCCCAAGTATGAACTGGTTACATGCAAAGTCACCGCTGCAGTGGCTAGCCTAGATCAACGTACTTGTAAGAATGCTGAGAGGAACACATCTGGGTGATATTATCTGTTGGCATTAAATATGAGGTCTGATTAAGTGTATGTGTGTGTGTGTTTGTGTGTGTGTGTGTACATGTATGTACACTCAGACCGGCCACGCCAAGACCTGATTTTAAGCATAGTTTTGTTTCAATTTTGCATTTTGTTGTTGCTATTGTTGTTTTGATGTGGCATATATCTTACAAAACAAAATAATGGAAATTCATGCTGGTCAAGCCCTCATTTAATTGAGACCAGTTTATGCCTAGAGCACTTTAATTATACAGCCATGTTAATTAGTCTGTTTTATTATTTGTGGTTCAGCATTATTAGATTAGGTCGTAATCTCTAGTGATCATTTGCCTTTGAGTTGTTAACTAGCATGTTGTAATTAAAATAAGTTGTAGAATCAGACTGTCAGTGCTCTTAGTCATTACCCGCTAAGCCATGTAAACAGCTGGAAGAATTTGTGCCCGGTGACAGTGATACAATGAACCTTATCACAACTCATTTTGCGATATTAGATATTTCCATAGGATCTAAACTAGAAATGCCTTATAATGATGCAAAGTAGTCAGAAAGGGCTATACCTCACTACACTAAGAGACACTGACAGATATTTATTGTAACAAAATGTGTGGTTGGCAAGTGATGAACCATTTATAGGATACTTAAGTCACCATTAATTATAAATTGTAAAATATACAGCTACAACACATTAGCCTTTAACTGTTTCTGGCTCCTGTGAAGAGCTACAATGAGACATACCTAGGATCACAGAAAATTACTTAAAATATAATGAAGAGGCTATTAGGACTGATCTGATTTTTTAGAGAGATAATTTTTTGAAGCTCTGTTTTTTTAAAAGTGTTCAAAATTATACGACACAGAGAGTTTTCTTCGCTTTTGTAGCTTTGCCAAAATGCCATCACCTTATCTGTAGTAATCATCTAGGCCAACAAGCGCCCCAGGTTACATGTCTCTCCAAATTATAAACTGTTTTATAACAACAGAGAGATGTTCTGGTCTCATTTGGTTTCGCAAATTCTAAGCCAAACCGTAGCCCCGTATACCTGCATGTAGGAAAGACATATGGGATGTAAACAGGTTAGTGCCTGGCCAGAAGAAAATGACTAAACAATAAGCAGGATGTTTATCTTTCCTTTCTCTTTCCTCGATGTTTCAGAACAATGGGTAGCCAAGTATGTACTGAATGGCTTTTGAGCCTCAGTTGTCAATCACTTCTCAGCCAGAGCACAACACCATAACTGCTGGACCTGCTAACACTACTTTAAAGTGTTACCTGATGCCAGGCTGTGACCAAGAGCCCAGTGAGCACATGCAAAGCCTAGATCCCAGGGGAACCAAATGCCGACTCTCTAGAGGACACACATGTGCCACACTGTTCTGGAGTTAATCACTGACACTGCATCTCCGCTCCCTAATGTTTCTTCTATTTCAGAGGACAGGATTCGTAAACCATTCATCTTGGTTTCCCTAAAACTCTTACCCCTTACCCCTCTACAGACGGGAAATCTCTGTTGGTATTAAGGCCATAACCCACCCTACGTGGCTTAAAGACTCTTGAACTTTATCAGTCTCCAAGACAAAGTTTTATGTAATATTATTATATTTAGCCTAAAGTAAAATATTCATAACTAGATTAAAAAAACAATTCACCTGAACACTCACTAGTGACTTACAATTGAAAAATAAGGTATGGATATATATATATAGCTGTGCGTTTGGAGGAAACCATTCCCCAGGGCTCACAAAAGACTCAGAGAATGGATTTGGGCAGGCACATATGCCACGGTACCTATGAGCACCTACACACGTGTGCGCAGACAATGCATATAAATGGAAGTAAAACTGAAGAGAACCATCTTTTTAAAATCTTCCTGAGTACCCCACCACCTGCATGAGATTTCTGCAAGGATGGTAAGCGTGGGTCCCCAAAATGTGTTTCTCTTCAGGAAGGGTGCATTTCTTCTGTCATCAAGTGATTTTTTTTTTTCAGAACAGAGGAAACAAGTGGATGTGGTGGGAAACTGTCTAACTCTGTGCACTATAAGGCCTTTCCCCAAAGTTGGTGAGGTAGATACGTATAAATAAGTTTCAGAGCCTCTGACATGCCTTCGCCTGTTTGGTTTGACTTTGGCGGTGTTCATCCGATGAGCAAGAAAGCAAACATACTCTGCAGGAGCGACATCTTATTTCAGTAAGACTGACTAATTACAGTGACTTAAAATCTTTATTTAATCTTCCCATAGTTATCCTTTTAATGTGTTCCATAATTGCAAACCCTTTGGTCTGTTAATCTCTGATTCATTAGTGGGCTCCTTAAGTGTTTATTAAGAAGCTCATGTAATATTGCGGTAATTACTAATAATCTCTGTTCATAGCACATTTACAAAGTTCTCTGCAGGGAGTTGCATCAGGCTCATCAGCACTCAGGCCGCAGCTCCTGTTAGCAGCACTGTACTCCTGAGAAACAGCGAGGACTGATACAATAGCACAGAATGTCCTTTCCCTCTTCTGACCAAGAAACTCAAAAACTAAGTGTGATTGTTGTTCTTCCTCCAAAATTCAATATTCCCCTGCTGTCTGCTATTCTGTTGTTCCACTGAGGAGAAAGGCAGACCGGGATTGCGTTACACATCACTAGAACTGTAACTGAGGATGCCTAGTCTCTGTCTCCAGTGTGCCTCGCCTCCTTTGACACAAGGGTGCAATTACTGTATGGGCTAATGCATTGCAGTGGCATACAGTGTCACTGAAGGAGAACGGGTGCCACTTAGAGCTTTGGTACCCAAGAGCTCTGCATCCCCACCCTGGACAAAATCAGCCATTGCCACCCCCTCTTTGGAAGCAAAATCCCTTTAATAGAGGACAAGCTTTGACAGACAACACTTCAAAGTAAAAGTGATGATAAGCAGTTTGGTGTGAATGGTTCCTGAGAGCCAGGTCCAGTGGGAAAGAGGATGGAAGAGAACACAAACTGTTAAGCTAGGAGGTGACCTCGGGGAGGTGATACCAGAAGTCAGCATGGCTTATCACACAAATTCAACTGGGTTTGGCCGCAGTGCAGAGAGATGACTCACAACAGCCTATGACCCCCAATTTTCTTCAGCTCCCTCCCCAAGTGCTCACCAAATAACCTCATTGAAAAGGATTCTGGGAGCCAAAGAGATTGCTCAGTGGGTCATCTCCAAGCCTGAGCATCTGAGTTTGATCCCTGGGGCCACACAGTAAAAGAAGAGAGCGGACTTCTGCAAGCTGTCCTCTGCCCTCTGCGTGAAGACAGGCACATGCACATGTACACACACACACACACACACACACACACACACACACACACACAGACACACAGACACACACACACACACACACAATTTTAAAAGTTAAAACCCCCCAAAAAAACCCTAATATAAAATGAATGAAAACTTGAAACAGAGAGTGCACTGTGTAGGTACACACTCATTCTTGGAGATAACTAAATCCCTATATCAGTTCAACTCTTTGTAGTTAAATGCTATATATTCACTCAAAGATAAAACTATATAATGTATATACCCTGCAACCTTCCGTCCTCTGGGAATAAGACACTGCACAAATCTGACAATGTTTTTGCACAGATTTTGACATTTTAAAGCAGTTTCATCCTACGTCTTTTAAGACAACAAAGCCATTTCACTTCTCCTTGACATCTGTCTTATGGCTGTGCCTCAGACATCCCCAAAGTGCTGAAGCATTACATCTCACCGTCTCCTTGCTGACAAGTTCTAAACGGATCTCGCCAAATGCATGGCTAAATGAGTGGGGCCTGCGTAATCATTTCTTGAATCTGTGAAAGCAAATGCACCGCCATGCATTAGGTGGTTTGCGTGTGGACATTGAGAAGCCCTTCCTGACCCTGGTGGCTACTGCAGTAAGTTGCTTAGTACTCCTGCTGGAGCAGATGCTGGGACCCTTTGCTCCCATTGCTAAGCACAGGCAGTCTTGCACTGGCAGGCCCTGTTGCTGACTGTCCCCCTTCGATCCTTCGCAGAACTCCAAATGTTTAAGCCATGTTCCTCTCCATTGTGTTTGATTCTGAGTGGATGTTAAGTACTGAGTAGATCTCAAATGTCCTGTCTAGTCTGTGTCTTTGGCAGCAACTGTTCTTTCTACTAAATGGAGTTTCCTGGATGGAGAGTCTACATGTGACCAAACTACTCAAACTACTTTTATAAAGACAATAGAGAGGTCCAAGTCTTTCTTCTCAACAAAATGCAGAGAGAGAGAGAGAGAGAGAGAGAGAGAGAGAGTTAGTTAGTTAGTTGCCTTTGCAACTTGAGAGCTGTATTACTTACCTGAGAATTGTCTCCTGAAGCACAAAGAGAATTTATTAGCATTCAATGCAGCCTGGAAAATGCTGAGGTTAAGCAGAAAGGAAAAAGGAAATTACTGTTTTACATGATTGACCAAAATGCACTGTAATTATATCGACTTGAAACAGCTTCCTTAGAAGAACTGATAGCTCTCTGGTCAGATTAAGCCATGTGTTGTGGAGCTAAAATTCACCTATGTTCCTGTGCAAAGTATAAGTACGCCATCTATGAGACACATGCCAGTGAGGTATTGCTGTCTGACTTCAGTGTGTCTGGCCTCTGACTGCCTCTGTCTGCACAGTGGAAAGTGCTCTGAGCCTCACTGTTCACTGTGCCTTCCCTCCTCTGTATCCCTGACACAGTGCAGCTGTGGTCATTTGGCCCCTGCATCTCCAGCCTACCAGGAATTCAGCATCTTTCCTGAGACCACCGGCTTCTCCACGAAACACTCCCAACCACCCTGCTGGCCACTGTTGAGTGCCTGTTCTGAAATGGGATTGAGAATTAGTGAGTGAGGTTCAGTCACAGATTTTTTTAGCCCAAAGATATCAGTTCCTTGTTTTCCTTTTCTGCTAAGTACTATCTTTTGACAGCAACAGTCAACCCACAGGAAGTTGATCTTCAGTATCAGGATAGTAGAATTAATAAAACTCACTGGCTGGCATCCGACATTCCAAGACATCACTTCTAGACGTTGTTGCTTGCATTAATATCATCTCTTTACCTGACTCCTTCACCTAACCACACATCTCTGAAAGACCCTAAAGAGTGGATATGATATAATAGTACACATGGCACAATAATGCTCAATAGCTCACACTAATTGGATGTAAAACAGATCGAAATTGTTACTTTTTTATTCTGGAAAAGAAAAAGGAATTTCACTTAGGTAGAAAGTGCCTATACTTCTAATAGCCAGGTTAGCTGCCCAAGCCTGTACAATATCTGAAGTTGTCAATACCTTAAACGAAGCTGAAGTTTCTTAACATCAGCAGTCAACAAGAAGTCAGACTTGACTAGAATATGGATGTGCCCTTATTGGTCCATATGCTGACTAACAGTACGGTCTTGAAGCAGGGTCACACATCTGTAAGGTGGCCGGCCACCCAGAGAGCTGAAATGCTTAACTACAGAATTGAGAAAAGGTAAATGCTCTGTGCTGGGCTTTGACCTGTCTCACTTGAGTACCTCCGCCACCACCCCTACAAGCCTGATTAGGTTTGACTCCATCCTGAGAAAACCACGTGAGCTAGCAGAGTGTCACAGTGTCTTCCTGAGCAGTGTCTTCCTGAGGGAAACCCAGGGAGGCTGCAATGCTTCCCTCATCTCTCCATTAGGAGGCACAGCTTTCCTTCCGTGGCCTTTGTTTCTCTCCCCACCTGGACTGCTTTGCCCTAGTTTGCTCTATTTCCCCTTTGAATTCCATGAGGACCAACTCAAACCCTTCCCCTTTCCTGAATCTCTTCCTGAGCCTTTGCACAGAGCAGTAATCCCACCTCCAGCCCCAGCCTGGAACACCTGGACAACACGATACCAATGCTACTTAATGTTTCAGGTGTTTGAGGTTAGCGGGGACTCTTAAAATTTTAGTTCTGCTTTCTTGCGTTTCTTACACTTGTTAAAAGTGGACATAATGTGAAGAACCATTGTGAAACCTGTAACATCCTGTATCATATGGCATACATTAAGAAAATACTTGGCAGATTAGAAGAAAAGTATCTAGAAAAGAACTTGACTGAGGTAAAAATGTATTTAGTGAATGGTTATTACAGATATTGTGAGAAATAAATGTGTAATGTAATGGTTTTACAATAAATGAATATGTTTTAAGTAATTTTTAACACAAGAGTCTGATTTTTCAACTGAACTGAGAAAATTTTTAATTATCAGCAACGAACATGGGCTACAGCTGTGCAAATGTGGGGGTGGGGATGCTTATTTAGATAAGAACCAAAATCATATTTTGGAAATTGGTCTGTATGCTACATGCATGCTATTTGTTGTACAAACCGATACATAATTCTTCTATTGCATTGCTTTCTGTGTAGTGTTAAATTATTTTAAACACGAAGTTATCTCATCTACATGCTATAGTCCAGAAACGCCCAAACCATCAAGTCTGTTTTTATATCAGACAGACCTCTTACTGAGTGTTTTAAGCTAGTGGTATATACACAGATGTGCCTCTGCATCTTAAATAGTCTGAGTAAGCCATCTGTCCCGGCTCATACTCTTCTGATAAGTTTTATATAATTTAGATTTTTCTGTGTGCATGTATGTGTGTGTGTGTGTTCATGTATTCCTTTTATGTAGGAGCACATATGTGTACAGGATCATGTATGCATGTGCACATGGAGGCCAGAGACAACTTTGGATGTCATTCCTCAAGTTCAGTCTACCTTGATATTTTGAGGCAGCATTTTTCACTAACTTTGGGCTCACTAACTAGGTTGAGAGTCATTGCTCAGTAAGCCACAGGAATCCTCCTGTCTCTACCTCTCCAGTGCTAGAAATCCAAGTGTATACTACCATGCCTGGCTTTTTCACATGGGTCCTGGGGATTGAAAGTGGGTTCTTATGATTTCACACCAAGGGATTTATTGGCTGAGCTATCTTCACAGCTCTGCATGACTTAAATTTAAGAATGTAGCCCTTGCTTGTAGACTAAGCTTCTAAACTGACTGTGCCCATGGAGCTGCAACTTTGACTAAAAGCCCCACACAATTAAGATAAATATAATATTTTAAAGTTTAACAGTAGTCAGCACAGTGTTGTGGACTATTACTTTCTGGTTAAAGATGAGCAGAGCATGTTAGAATATCAACCAAAAATGAGTTAAAAAATGAAAGAGATTACCCCAAATTCACACACCTTTAATTACTTGTCTTCTGCCTGTGCATTCTGGCACACGTATCATATGGAGGTTCATTCTGCCCTCATAACTGTTCTCTACTTCACAGTCCCCTTTAAACTACCCAGTCAGCCAATGAATAATATTAGCTTAGGGATTTGTTTGTGCCAGGAACTTTCCTGGAAGATTCAGTTGACACAACCCCAGATATATGTAACCTTGCTCCTCAAAATTATCAACTTTCCACTTTATATAACCCAGGTAATTTCAGCTTTATTTCATTTGCCCAATGAGTTCAAGCAGCATGAAGCGTTCACTCTTGTCTACCATGAGTCTGGATTTTCAGCATAATCCTCCAGGG
>NW_021604577.1:11991947-12009681 GCF_004785775.1 Grammomys surdaster
GAAGAAGAAGAAGAAGAAGAAGAAGAAGAAGAAGAAGAAGAAGAAGAGTAGTGACTTAATGATATGAAAAATATTTTGAACTAGGTAATATAACGGACAATTCTAAACAGCACCTACAAGGAAAAAAGGAAATTGATGTAATTGTGACAGGAAGCAGAGGAGGAAGAATGACCTTGAATCAGAATTTAGGATAAAGAGCTAAAATGAGTGATGAACAGACTAAATAAACCAGAGAATGGACTGAAAGTGGCATGTGATAAAATGAACATTTATTATCACATCTTTAGAAATAAACCCCAGAGCAAACACAAGGAAGAGTAAAGCTGTCATGTTGTTTCTCCATTTGGTGTGCTACAGTAGAAGGTAAATGATTATACCATGAAAACAGAGTGTGAGAGAGCTTTGAGAGGTGGAGCCATCTTCCCTGAGCAAGAGCTATGTGCAGACCAATGCACCTGTGCAGAGACCTTGTCCCATGGTGAAGTCATGATGCCAAACTGTAGCCCAGCATGCACCTGGAAGTCTTCAACCACCTGCCGGGAAGAATTAATTCCAAGTTCACACTCAGAATCTAACTTGTATTAATTCCTCTGTACTTCTAAACTTTGTAATAAATACCCACTGTGGAATATTAATTAAGGCTTGTACTGTGTATTTTTTCATACACATCTTCAGATTAATCTTTCAGATAAAGACAATATGTGGTATCTGTGAATGCTTTTCACACACACACACACACACACACACACACACAATCTAAATGTCTTAAGATGTATATGCCTGGCTGAGAAACAGAAACTTGAGATCTCATAAAGTACAGATGAATAGCAATACGGTAGTAAAAGGAATAAGGTAAAGGTTATAGAAGAACAATAATGCAATGAAGTCTACAGTGATGATGAAAATATTTTAAATTACTCTGGAAATGCTACCTTTTTAAAACTTTAAAAACAAGAAAAGTTGGCCAAAATTCTAATGTGTGTTTTTCTGTTGTTGCTTGATCTCTTTCTAGGTTCCAGGTGCAGAGAAGTGTAACAGACCCTCAAAGTTATAAAAGCCTAAGAGACAGCTTTCGGACGATCTTCCGGACAGAGGGGTATGTGATGTCTTTTGTACACGGTCTGTATATTGATACGGTCATTTTAATGTATTTCTAACTTGACAAACATTTTTGTTTCCATAGTTTGCTTTCCTGCCCTAGTCTTAGTAGGAAAAACATTCTAAAAAGTGTGCTTTTGTATTTTGTTTTATATTTTCCTAATTTGAATGAAAACCAAATATGTATATAGTG
The DNA here is from genome assembly GCF_004785775.1 of Grammomys surdaster. Lineage (NCBI taxonomy): Eukaryota > Metazoa > Chordata > Mammalia > Rodentia > Muridae > Grammomys > Grammomys surdaster. Next base: position 11,993,239 of record NW_021604577.1, read on the forward strand.
GAAACTACTTCAGAGAATATCAGTAACCAATCTGATGAGTCAAGGGTAATTTATAACTTATGGTTCTAAGGCTATGAAGTTTTCTTAATTGGATTATCTAAACATAATGATGACTTTTACTTGGGGACTTAAATATAATACTCAAATTCATTCCTTGTTTACATAAAGGTTTAAGAATCTATAATCAAGGACCCTCACAGCCTTTCTCTCTAACCCACCTTCATTTCCTAGAGTCAGCCACTCATTCACAGAAACGCTTTCTACCCGGGACCCCTCAGTCACTGTCCTGGACTTAGACTCATGTAGATGATTTTCACTGGCCTTCCTGTCTTCTATTACCATCTCTCCAGACTTGCTCTTAGTTCTGGAGAACCCTTCTTGCTGGAGCCCATTCTCATTCCACCTCCTGGTGCCAATCCCAGACTCCCTCTTTCCCATGGTCCCTCTCAGCCTTTCTTTGTAGTCCATGTCCAATTCCTTATCACTCTCAGACCTTCAGAAGCACTGTCTCTCTCTGGGACCACAAAGCCACCATTCTTGCTTAGGATCCATGGCAAGAGCGACCAAAGAACAAACAAAGCCCAGATATTGACCCCAAGAAACACCTCAAATTATGTAACTCTAGATACTTAGGCCCCAGCACAAAAGACCAACATGAACACCTCCTCCAGAAGTCAGAAACATTATTGCAGCAGGCCCTGAGAAATGCAATTCAGCACAAGAGAAGGACTTCAAAAATAGAAGTTATGAATATGATCAAGGTCTTTAAGGAAGAATGAATAAATCCCATAATGAAGTCAGTGAAAGCACTAACAGTTGAACAAAAAATGAAAATAAGACACGAAAGCAGAATGTAACAAAGAAATAGAACCACTAAAGAAAACCCAACCTGAAATAAATCTGCAAAACTTAAGGATGTCAAACACAAACTTCAGAGGTAAGATTTCACCTTTAGAGGTAAAACTCACTCACGGATTATAAAGCATGGGAAAAAGAATCTCGGGGGTTGAGGACAGGTAAAAGAAATGGGTCCCTCGGTCAAAGAAAACATCAGAACTAATAAGAACAAATAAGAGAAAACATGCAGTGTTTATCTTTCTGGGTGTGGATCACATCCCTCAAAATCCTGTTTTCTAGTTCTATCCATTTACCTACAAGTTCCATGATTTCATTTTCTTCTCACAGCTGAATAGTACTTCACTTTCTAGATGGACCACATTTTTTTTTCTATTTTATAGCTATTGTGAAGAGAGCAGCAGCAAATATGGCCGAGCAAGAGTCTATCTAGTGGGACGACAAGTACTATAGTCATGTGGTAAATCTCTTCTTAGCTTCTCAGGCGTTCTCCATGCTGACTTCAGAGTCACTGCGCCAATGGTAAAGCATAGTTCCCCTCCTTTTTCTATTTCATCATCAGAGTTTGTCACCAATTATTTTCTCAATCTCAACCATTCTGGGTTAAGACAAGATCTATAGTGTGTGTGTGTGTGTGTGTGTGTGTGTGTGGCACCCATGTGCACATAAACCACCACAGCATGTATGTAGAGGTCAGAGGATGACTTGTGAAAGCTGCTTCTCTCTTTCCACTGTGTAGGCTCCAGGGACTGAACCTGGGCTGTCAGGACTGTCTGCACATGTTTGTACATCAGTGTCAATTTTTAACAATATTATCATACTTACTCAGAATTCTCCATGCAACTCTATGAGGTAGGACAGATAAAGGAACTGAGACTTCAAGAGGTTAGCAGTAAGTGTTAGGGACAGGATGCAAATCAAGGTCTACTTAAGCTGAAAGCCCAGGCAGTTCACCGTTGAACTCAATACCTCATTTGTCAGGTGACACTTTCTGTAGGAGGACCTAAGGTGGGAGGAGTAAGGAGAGGAAGAGGAAGAGTAGGGAGAGGAAGAGGAAAAAGGAAGAGGAGGAGCTAGAGGGGGTAGAGATGTAGGAGCAATGGAGAGCCACACAGGTATGAAGAACAGTCGCGGGTAACAACTTTTATTTAGATTAGCTAATTGGGAAACAACTCTTTGTATGGGCATATTGTTATTGAGCATTACCAAACATATAAAGCCTTTGATTAATCTCTAATCATTAGAGTCTTATTTTATTACTGGGCCTGCATGGATGGTGGGATGGTCTGGGCAATGCCCAGCCTTGCGGAGACAGCGAGGAAGATTGGCAGAGCCATCGCCCACGCTGGAATCTCGTGGGTGGCAGGGCTGGTGTTTCTGGCTGGCCAGTTCTAGCTGCTGCGCGCGTGCCCTGTGGCCAAGAAACATGGCGGCTGAGACAGGCATGGTATGCAGAGCTGTTACTAGCACTCATACCTTCCTCTTCAGACTCATTTCCATACACAGATGTGCTATAGGAAAAGCCAGCGGTGTGAGGGCTTCTCATCTCTCACTCTTAGAGCTTCTGCAAGTTGTCTTTCTGGAACTCCTAATCCACCCTCTTCATTCAAAAGCGACTTCACACGTCAGCGCCCCTGACCACCTTTTCTCTGGCATACGCTGAATCGTTTCCCTTTTGCCCGCATATATATGCTGCATAAAATCGGCTCTGTCTCGAGCATCCTAAACCCTCAAAATATGTTTCCCTAAAGGCTATTTCTCATTTAGCTTTGCATTCCCGAAGCAGTGTTTGGTCTGAGGAGAGACAGTATAAGTATACTAAACACATGATTGGAAGTCCTCCTAGCTGTACTCTACTGCTGTAAATCAAACTGAGAAGATGAATCACGCTGTGGTCCACACTCTCGGGCATGTGATAACAAGGAGGCAGACATTGCCATCATACTTGTATTTATTATAAGGGTTGTAAATGGTGCTTGCTTTGCTCAATAGATATATAAAATTAAATAAGTCATAGCATATTATTTAGTCACTGAGATGTCTCCCTACAGAAAGAGTCCTGGTAGCATTAACAAGCTCTGTAAACTGTAATGTATATCTCTCAATTAGACGCGGGTGATCCTTAGCCAGGCTCTTTACTTCATTTATGTTTTAGGGAAAACTGATGTCTCTGCTTTGATATCAAATAATACAGCAAACACACAGTGTGTGTGGTCCTTGTGTAACAAAATTGGCCTTTTCCTATACTGTATGTATAATTGCTTCTACAGCAGATTGGCATTTCTCTGCAGTGCCTGCAGATCTGGACATGCTGTTGCCCAAAGATCAGAGGGTTCTGTTCTTAGAAATGGAAATATTTGTTAAATTAAAAACAAAAAAAAAATACAAAGGAAAGGGCAGCATGTAGATTTTGATACCCAACACGACCATTTAATAGCTTTAAACTAAACAAAGATCAACAAACAAAACTGAATAAAAGAAAAAGAGAAAATTTTAATATATATTATTAACCTTTTCTTACTAAAAGTAAAAGATTTTTATTTCCTTACTTGGTTTTTTGAGTGTACTGTGTTACCCAGCAAGGTTTGCATACTCAGGTGCATATAGGCCTGCTTGAGATCCAAAAGGAAAGCTCTGAATCATTTGATGATCACATCCCTCTAGATTAAAGATGGTGAAAGCTTAAAGACTAAAATCTTGGTATGCCTAGGCTCTGCACACACACACACACACACACACACACACACACACACACACCCGTTCCCTATGTAGGAGTAAGAAGGGCTCTTACTACCTTTCTCAGCGAAGTCTCCAGATTTCGGCATACTATGAAGAAGACCATGCTCAGTCACTGCAGGCTCTGCTCCTTCTACTCTGCGTTTTCTTCTTAAACACATAGTTTGCACTTTTGTTAAAGATGTAGTTTTTAGTCATTCCAGCTTTTAAGAACCACTCGATTTAAAAAAAAAAAAATTAAGCTTTACAAATCCTGGAAATGTTCATCGTTTTTTAATTCTCGTAACCTGCTTTCACCAAAGAGACTACTGCATCTAATGTAAAGAGGGGAACTCAGAAAATGAATATAAGAATTTTGTCCCTGTCACTATGAGGACACCTCCATTGTCACTGTGGTTCTTCCTCTCTCTCAGGTCTCAGAAGTAAACTAACCAAATAGGTCCATCAGCTGTAAGACAGTAATCCTAAAAAACAAAGGGCATAGCCAACTTGATTAATGGTCTTTAAAGCCAATACTTTTCACATGAAAGCTTACCTGAATAACCACGCCTGGCATCCAGGTCTCCGTGTGTCCCCGCTACAGGCCTTCCTGGCATCCCTGTTTATGTCTGTCCCTGCAGAAGGTGATCCTCACAGGAGAAGATGCTATTTTTACTCCTCAGTTGAGCTGAGCCCTGCAGAAGGAAGCAGGAGAGAAGAGCAGAGAGCTAAAATGTTCCAATTCAGCGGAAAGAGGAGGGGGTTATGTCAATAAACCCAAGATATGTGCCCACCTCCGCCCCCAATTCTCTAGTGTCTATTCTTCCTGAAATAAAGAGAAAACAGGAATTTAACAGAACTTAACTTATCCTGATAGGACATGGAAAACAAGACAATCTGTAAATTCGTCAGCGTTGCTTGCAGTGTACCAGGATTTCTCGTATGTTATTGTCAACACTGCTTATCAACACGTCATTGTCATTGTGTATTTTGTGTGAGGTCACTGAAGATCGGAGAAGTTAGTGACCATGTCACAACTATGGTTTTTCTTCTATTGTACTGTGTTGCTTTTCACAAAAAAACAAAAACACATCTTATTACTTATTGATTAGAAAGATGATATAGAAATAGTAGGTATAAAGTTACAATCTTCAAGTAGCTATTATATAATTTTTTGGCATTTCTGCTTTCAAATCACACAGCAATTTAAATCATCCTTTGTCTCTTCCTTAAGTGACTATAGAAGCCCCCAACAAGTAGTATATGTTCAGTCAACCAAATCTTGGTGATTCTGTGGCACCACCTCAAGCCCCTGGCAACTCAGGACTTAATCCAATCATGCCACATTCCTTGCAGCCAAGGGCATAAGTTCGTGGTTTTTAGTCAGTCAGCTCTCATCTTGTACGACCCTTAGCTCTCTTATGAGAATAATTCTTAGGCATTGGTATGTTCAGGGCCAGTAACTAGGAAACAACTAGGTCAGATTAAAGTCAGCTTCAAATGAGAAACATGTTGATTGCTGGTGCCTTCCGAAATATGGTATTCTTCAGAAAGCATTGCTGTAGAAAACATGTGGTTGCTTTGGGGAGAGCATTGGGACTGTGTTTTGCTTTGCGATTTGTTTTCTGTAACCACTGATGCTGCACCGAGTATCATCTTACAATCAGAGCACTTGGTGATTATAATATTTTCTAGTTAAATGACATTTAAGGCCTCATTTTATGAGCTCTAGCATAATTGGCTAATTTGGTAAACTCCAGATGTGTGAGATAATGTGCCACTCATTTAAGTGCCTTTCAGACGGCATAAATGGCACAGCCCCAGGAGGTATAATCACCCCTTCTTGTTTTCATTAAGAAGAGGAGTGAGTGGCTGGTGACACAGACAAAGGAAGGAGGATTCTACCAGTCTAAATCAACAACTTGGTAAGATTTGGAGGTTTTCTTCTTCATCAGTGGACTCACTCAAAGACCTTTGGCTAAAGTGTCTTTGTGAGTCACCTTCTCAAAGAGTGGTTTGCTGAACCACTAACATGGCTAGCTGGTTTTAAAGCACTCTTGGAGAAACAGAGAGATGTACTCTAGAAAATGCCTTGAAACTGCCATTCATCTCCTGTAAGGGGACGCCTTAGTGCTGAGCAGACAGGGCAAAGTTAACTCTTCCCAGAGCTGTGAGTTGTAGTTATTTTGGTAATACCACCTAAGAGGTTGCAGCTTCCCAAGGTTCCTTAGTTGATGCTGCTGTTATTTTCTTTGAGGAGAAATCAGCTCATCCACTCAGCATTGCCGAGCTGACAAAGAACAGGTGGCTTCTTCATCCTGTAACTGCACACTCTCACCTGACTATAGATCTAGAGACTTTCACACTAAAAGTTTTAGCTTTCTTCACTAAAATCAGTTCTGCATGGTAGTTCTCTGAGATAATCTACAGCATATAATCTACAGCATATATTAGTGTTGTGGATACCATTGAGTTTGCAAGCCTGGCTTGCCCTAGTGTAACTTGTTTGGTTTTTGTTTGTTTGTTTGTTTTAATTTTGGATTGGTGCATATTGTAATTTGTAGAAAAAACCACAGTAACTTTATCCAACAGGTCTTAGAGTCAAGGTCCAGGATATGGCACCAAGCAGACTGAAGCCATTGTCTTTTTCTGTTTCTTCTATTTGGAAAAGGAAGACAAGAGATGCTCAATTATGGATGATATAGATGCAGTATTACCATTCTTTAATTATCTGTGTTCCTTTGACAGATTGTGTGCATGTTTTTCAGTATGATGTGCTGAAGTATAAACAATTTGTCAAAGAAATGAAGCCTGTTTAAGAATGATGATGCGTATGTATCATCCACAGTTGAGCATTATTGTCTGTCGTCTTTGATGTCCTCAGGGGATTGACTCCAGGATAAGTATAAGATGCCTGCAGTTACCCTACACAGGGATTTAACAAAATGAGATAACAAAGTAGACATTTCATCTTCATTGCTGATCTCATGCAGTTCTGGAATAGTCTTTTGACTCTGTCTGTTTCTCACATGTTTTCTAGGTCAAAGAGGAAGGCTCAGACACTGTCCCTACAGTATTGTATTTACAACAGTGGTCTGGCCTCTGCCATTTTTGAAATGTGTCCATGTGCTTCACTAAACCTGGTACTCACAGGTAGACAGCTGGAGAAAGCAACTGTAGTTCGTGCCTACCCTTTTGAATACCTTAAGTCTTCTTTGGATGTCTTATAATACCAAATATACTATAAATATGTTATACATGACATCATTTAGGAGAAAACAACCAAAACAAAGCCTACATTTAATCAATACAAATACAATGTGTCTTAGTTAGGGTTACTATTTCTGTGATGAAACACCATGACCAAAAACAAGTTGCAGAAGAAAGAGTTAATTTTGCTTACACTTATACATCTTAATCCCTCTTTGAAGGAAGTCAGGACAGGAACTCACATAGGGCAGAGACCTAGAAGCAGGAACTGATGTAGAAGCCATAAAGGAGTGCTGCTTACTGGCTTGATTCCCATGGCTTGCTCAGTCTGCTTTCTTATAGAACCCATCCCAAGAATGGCACCACCCACCATAGGCTGGGCCCTCCCTCATCAGTCACTAATTAAGGAAATACCATACAGCCAGATCTTATGGAGGCATTTTCTCAATTGAGGTTCTCCCCTTTCAGATAATTCTAGTTTGAGTCAAGCTGACATAAAACTATCCCACACACAGTGTTTTCAGATATTTGACCTATAGTTTATTGAATCCATAAATGCAGAATTTGTACCTCTAGATGGCCAATTGTAACCTCTTTTTACAAAAAAGGTTGTGTGGCTAACAATTTGAAGTTTTGATTGGTTAGTAATTCAGTGTTGTGCATAAATGGAGAAAGGGTAAAAAGAAACAATATCTTTTTAAAAAGTCAATGACTTATTTCAATTAAAAAAAACAAACAAAAACAAAAACAAAAAGAGCCCTTGAACTGTGTTATATCATCTCTAACTTGCCAGATAACTTGACACCACTGCTCAGCTCCTCGCTGTTGGTGTCAGCTGCTCTGGGTGGTAAAGTGGAGTGGGCCCTCTCCAATCTTAGAGAGCAGATGCTGAAGTTTCAATGTCTAGTGAACACAGTGCCATCCTTCCATGACCCAGGGATCTGCCTCCTTTTCTCTTAATCAGGCTCTGATGTCAGCTCCTAGACCTTCCTGCTATCACCACTGCAGATCATGAGCTGACAGTCAACCCAAATGCCTGCAGCCTCACACTGACAATCCTTTCTGACTTAACCAGCTGGTCCCCAGCAAGGATTTAACTGTTGCCACAAGATAAGTGGAAACTTCTGCAGTAATGTCAGCCCATCAGCAAGGGCTGATTAAGACACCAAACACAGCCTCTCTACATGCTCAGTGCTGACAGCAAGGAAGGGCCAGATAACAAGGGTAGCTGCCATCTTCCCAGAAAGTTGAAGTCTTCATTCAGAGCCTGAGAGGAAATGTACCATTGGAAATTTTTTCAGGCCTTTATATGAACTTATTCTAAGTTTCTAATATACTAAAAATGTCATTTTGGCAGAAAAAAATGCTTTTGCTCAACCCAAAATTCACTATCAGATAAGAATGGTGAAGAAAAATTTCTAAAAGCATTGTTCTTCCTGGGCCCAATTCTCTAACCATAGGAAATCCCTAGGGTGGGATTTGATGTACAGGGGAGTAGTAGGGTGGTTCTTTCTCTGCCTCACTGAGCTCATGCAGATTTGGAATCGTTCTATGATGCTAGCTGTGCTTTTTCACACATGTCCTCTAGGTGATTTGTAACTTGAGGAAGAGGAAGGAAGACCCAGACACTAGACCTCCAGTAGTGATATATTTACAACTATGCTCTTGCCTTTTCTGTTTGTAAAATGTGTCCACATGCATTTATGTACCTAATACTCATAAGACCTCATGGGTAGAGAGATAGGATATTTGATTGCATTTTCTTGGTGAGAAAAGTGATAAGAAGTATCAGAAGTTGTAGAGAATTCATCCATTAGATGGTGTTTGTGGCAAGTGGTATGTCCAGGTCTTCTTCCTTCTGTATGATGCTGTCTGCTTTGTCAGTTACTTGAGAACGCTACTAGTAGTAAGAGAAGCAAGGCTTCAGATGTACAGTCTTCTCTATGTGGGTGTAAAGCATTGACATATTCTATAAATTGGTTGACTAGCACATGGTGGAGTAGGGAACAGATATGACTCAACTTAGGTAGAAAGACATTGAAGAACAAACAGATTGGACATGGAGATTAGCACCATGAGATACATTTAAATTTTGTTAGCTTAAAAAAGGAAATGAAAAGAGTAAATAAAAGTGGACACAATGTACTCTGAAGGATGTTGCTTTTGTCTCATGAGACAGAGATAAAGGTACATGATCATTCCTAAATGATAACTTCTCAGTGAAGTCACCAACTGTAGGTTGAGGTTGAGTCTTAACTGAACAAACAATACAGACATACAAATTGTTGATGGTTTTTCCTAACTCAGTTCTAATATTGAGTAATATCTATTAAAACCTTATGAAACATGAGCTAGACCATTTATTTCCAGTTATTTGAATAAATAGAGACGGAAGAGAGTCAAAAGCATCATAGGACTGCAATTGGTGTCACTTAAACCTGGGAATGTCCGTCTGCTGCCATGTGAAATGGCTTTGCTCTTCCGCTAATCAGCCCTGTGCTTGTAATTCTACTTGTCTGGCAACAGAGAACTCACAGGAAAACAAAGCCCTGGGTAGCAAGAATGCTAATGGAATTTTAATATTGGTGATAGCATAAGCAAATGAGTAAATACATTTGTTTGGTAAATAATATATGGATATGCACAAAATGCAAAACAAATAAATATTCTTAATATGATATGTTTATGAGTCCTCTTATATCTACTTTGATCTTACTCAGACAATATATTCTTCTTAGGGTCTAGCTTTTCTGAACCAACTGTACTGGGAAGAGGGATTAAGGGCGAGATGAAGGGAACAGAGTGGTAGAGTATTTTGAAAATGCTTAAGAAGAGAATATAAGTTGATTGTTAAACTGACTTCTAAAATTTCTTTAAAGACTTTCCTATGTTTTAAAAGAATCAAAATAATTATAGTAAAATCCATGTACTGGATTTACTATGTAAGAATAATAAATTTCCAGAGACAGGTAGTCTTTTAAAAAGCCAAATCTTAAAGAATGTTAAAATCTAATCCATTAAACAACAGGACATATTGATGCCCAGAATCTGACTTCATGTATAAAATAAGGCATGTGTTAGATTACAAGATGTTTCTTAACGACACTCCTTTATCCCCATGACCTGGCTCTGTCTACAACATATTTTCTGTATGTTTCCTAGAGGCCATCACAAGCTTCCTATCGTCCACTACAGTTTGAAATACAATAATTATAAGATGTGCTATTATTTCATTAGAAAATAAAGGCACAGACAGTTAAGTTAGTTACAATGATTTAACAATGGACATAGGTGTTGAGTATGGAGAAGTTTGGGTGGCTTCCTAGTTGCACCAATGACTAGTAATGGCTAAATAATGTTACATACTCAGACATTTTAAATGTCTGAATTTTAGAATTTCTTGTATTTATTCTTTAACAATTTTATTCATGTATAGAGTGTATCTTGATGCTATCCACTCCCAATTCCCTCTCCCACCTTTGACCCCTCCCAACATGTCCCCCATTCTACCTTCTTGAGCGTTCCTTTCTTTTTCTATGCCCCCCGCGAGTCTAATTAGTGGTACCTCCTTATTGACTTTGTTGGCTTGTTTGTGCAGATCTCATACAGGTTTTGTGCACATAACCACAGCTTCAGTGAGTTTATGAGTGCACTAACCATGGCATGAGAAAACAACATTTCGTTGCACCTGACCCCATCCTCTGGATCTTTCATTTGTACTGTCCTCTCTTCTGCAGTTTGCCATGACCTTTGGAGGGGAATTGCTATAGATGTCCCATTTAGAACTAAGCACTCACAGAGCACTTATTCTCACCACATTTTGCAGTTAGAAGTGGTTGTATTACCTGTTTCTCACTGCAAAAAAAGAAGCTTCTCTGGCCAGGGATAAGGATGGCACTAATCTATCTGAATAGACATAAATATTTAAAAGTCAGTTTGAAAATATGTCCATTTTGCAAGACAACAGTAATGGGTTCCCTTCTTAGGGTCTATGACCTCCTGAGCCTTTAATGTTTTTATTGGTCCATGTGATTGGCAGCCACTAAGATGATCTCAGTGGTCATCATGTGTGTGTATTCACAGCTCTGTGTAATCCTTTGAGCATGGGCTGGAATTATTCAGTCTCTTCTAATAAAAACAAGATGGAAGAAGTAATGAGATACCACTTCCAGGGTGAGTGATAAGGGTAGTGACTTCCACACTGAGGGATCCCTTCTTAGGCTCTTTGTTCTTGGCCTTTTGATTTTTCATTGCTGTGAGTTTAGCTGCCCTGTGAAGAAGCCCATGTGTCTAGAAACCAACAATGACTCCAGCTATTAACCAATGAAGAAAGGGAGCCCTCCTTCCTACAAGATAACACAACGGACCTTTGGAATGTGTCTTCCAAAATCCCTTAGATAATCTGGTTTACAATCAATGTGAGTGTCATCTTATAATAATCTAAATAAGAGACAGTTAGTGAAACTTTTTCTTGACTCTTGAACTACAGAAATTATGATGGTAAGGTTTTGCAGTTAAATTTTGGGGGAAATTTGTTGCATAGAATATTCTATTAGTGCAATATATAAAAACAAATCTTGATGTGATGTGTTTATGGTTCCATGGTTTGTTTCAGGTTTAGAAGCTTTGTCTCACCAAGTGACAAATATGCATGTCAGATTGTAGGTTTTCCAGCAAGAATGTCAAGCTATGTGTTCTGGCTGTAAATATGGGTCATAACCTTGTTTTGATATTTCCTTTATTTAAAAGTATGTTCTTAATTATTTGAGAATTTCATACCATGTATTATATTCATCTCCTCTCCAGCTCTCCCCATCAATCCTCTCTAACCTCATCTTCCTGCCCACCCAACTTCAGGGTTTTATGTCTGTTTCTTTCTTTAACTTATCAAGACTTGTTTGTGTTGTCCAGCTACTCTTGGCATGGAGCCTTCCCTAGAGTGTGGTCAATCTACCAAGGCTCATATCTTTAAACAAAACTGACACACTCTCTCCCAGGAGCTATCAAATGTCAATAGCTCCTCAGCTAGTGGTGGGATCTATGCGTACTTCCACCATCTGTGTTGGGAGTTGTGCCTTGAGCTTGTGCAGATCATGTGTACACTGTCACAATTGCCATAAACTGCCCTTCTGTGTCTCGAAAACATTGCTTTTAAAGTTATTAATTATTTCTGGCTCTTACAGTCTTTCTGCCCCCCTCTTCCAATATCCTTAACCCTTATGGTAGGAAGGTGTGATATACACCAACAGATGCATCACTCCATGGTTTTTTCCCCTCTCTGTTCAATGACTAGTAGAGGGTCTCTGTGCTACTCACCATCTGCCACAAGAAGGAGATTCTTTGAAGAGAGCGGAGAGACAACGCAATACAATTGTGAGTAAGCAATATTAGGAGTTGTTTTAAAGGTGTGCCCATTTAGCAGAATAGAACTGAGTTCTTCCCCAGAGGCTATTACCAACCGACCTACAGGTTCTTGACCTCATTCCCAATGCCCGGTATGAATTCCATCTCACGGAGTGGGCAGGCCTTAGATGTAATGAGTGACTAGTTGACTATATCAATCACATTCTTGCCATTGTTGAATGAGTGTGCATGTCCTCTGAGGTCAGCCATTGCTGTAGTTTGCAGGATTCACAGCTGGGTGAAACAATGATTACATTATTCCTCTGGTAGTGAGCATGGAACCATCCGGCACTAGGGAAGCAAGACAAGAGGAATGAAGCTCTTGGTTCTCAGCCAGCAAGTGCCTTTTCCCCCACACCCCTTCAATACTTATCTTTCTATGCTTCAATTAACCCTTTGAGACTTCAAGCCCTTAATCTGAATGGTTCATGACTGACGAGATTCCATTTTATGAAGCTTTTTACTCTTAAAAGCGAATAAAGTCTACCATCAAGGGATTGAAAGTCTCAACATGCTTTATCTAAGTGAGGGGGACACAAGAAGGACCAAGCTTGGAGCTCTGGAAGATCTTCTTGGTCAGGAATCTAGAAGAAAGGATATCATTGTGTGAGACATTGTATTGCACAAACAGTAAAGTGTAGAGTTCACTGCTGTGCTTACGCTAAAAACAGAATCAAAACAGAAACTCACTTTGATTTATGATTTTCTATATTCTGATAACTGGTATAACTTCATGAAACATTGGAGCATGGAATTTGGGTAAACTAAATCTGTGTTCCTGGGCATAGTCTTTCAAAAATTGGCTCCAAAATAAACTATCTCATTCCTTTAAAAGAAAGGGGTAGGGAAGAGACCTTTTCTACATGAAGTGCCTGAGGACTTATGTATGGTGTCAATAAATTATAAAAACATAGAGAACAATGTGACATAGATTTAGCTTGGGTAGGAAACTCTTAGCAGAGCCAAGACCACATTGCCCAAGTTGTCAAGAGCAGGTACATAGCATTTCACCATTGTCAAAGTGACTGCCGCATGCTGCCGTCAGAGCGTTGTAGAATGGTTGGCCTCAGCGTCTTAGCTTTGAAGTTTAAGAGTAGGACCTCTGCACTAGGGAGATGGCTCCTCACTTCAGATACTTGCTGCCACTCCTGACCTCGTAAGTTTGACCCCTCAGACCTACATGTTAGAAGGTGAGAAACAACTGACTCCCACAAGTTGTCCTCCGACCTCCATATGCACACCACAGTACATGCACATATATACATAATACATTGATTTTTCTGTTTTTAAAGAGTAAGGCTTCTTAGGCTGTAAAAATAAAATAGCCTTTTCATGGTGATACATTGACAATCAATGCCAGACAGATGGCATGCCCTTTGCATCCCAGCACTTGGGAGGCATAGGCAACTAGATCTCAGATTTTCAGTCCAGCCTGGTCTACAGAGTAAGTGCTACACAACTAGATCTACACAGACAAACCTTTTCTCAAAACAAACAAACAAACAAATGAAAACAACCAAAAAATGAAGTAAAACAAAGAGAAAATTAATGCCGCATTTCCGTTATCCCTCTTTAATGCTGTCCATCACCATTCAAAGTGGGAATAAATACTGCTAAATTTTTATACCCATCCATATATAGTCTGGCCATACTCACATAGGAAACAGAATCAAATCAAAACAAATATTAAGAAAATGCCATGACTGTCATGGTGTCATTACAACCATGATACTTTGTCATAATAATCTTTAACCATCTTAGAAAGAGAGTATTATTAATGTTGTGCAGGTATTTGGAGATGAATGCATGGCTTTGATTATATAATTTTTATAATTCATGGGATCCAACTTTGGCAGGTGATGCTGTCTGATGCTGGGGGACCTCAACAGGGAATCTAGGAAGGTCCAAGTGAAGTACACAACAGTACATTTCTACTGTTTTACACTTTTCAGACTTTTCCCTCATTCTCTTTATGGCATTTTCACCATCAGGGATTATGATTTTTTTAATATACATGGGAGAAAAGATCAAATAGTCAGTATGAGAGGTAGACAATGGAATATTCAAATTTTGGAATCATCCGGAAGGCGCTCTCTCTCTCTCTCTCTCTCTCTCTCTCTCTCTCTCTCTCTCTCTCTCTGTGTGTGTGTGTGTGTGTGTGTGTCTGTACTGGTGCATGTGTGAGTATATTACATGTAGAAGACAGACAATAACCTGGAATTGTGGTTATTGGGCACTGTTCACCTTGCTTTGTAAACAGCAACACTCTCTGCCCTGGAACTCACTGTGTAGGGTAGCGGGGCTGGCCAATGAAGCAGTTGTACAGCTGCCCACCTCTAGAGCCTTTAATTTTGCCAGACTGACACTGTATCCAGGAAACAGTAACTCCCCATTCATCCCATCCCTTCTCACAGTCCCCGCCAGACTCGACTTTACTTTGACTCTTCTTTACAGTTTGTGTATTATTATGTTATTATTATTATATTGTAAAGCATTCATCCTTATATCTTTAGTTGACTTATCTCACTTAGCATAAGCTGTTCAGTGTTTATCTATCTTATAGCATGGGTCAGAATTTCGCTTCTTTTTAAGACTGAATGTCTTGACATAAGTTCATGCTTCAGTTTTTTTCTATCTGCTCATACCCTGTGTGAGTGTACGTTTGTGTTGATTCTACCTTTGAGCTATTACAAATATTACTTTTTATATCACGGATGTAGAGATCTGCCAATACTCTGCTTTTAGTTTTTTGGGGAATGTAACTGTGAGTGGACTGGCCAGATCACATAATCTTATGTGTATATAATACTTTTTTTTAAAAAAGTTATGATTGCCGGGCAGTGGTGGCGGACACCTTTAATCCCAGCACTTGGGAGGCAGAGGCAGGCGGATTTCTGAGTTCGAGGCCAGCCTGGTCTACAGAGTGAGTTCCAGAGCAGCCAGGGCTACACAGAGAAACCCTGTCTTGAAAAAACAAACAAACAAACAAACAAACAAAAGTTATGATAAATATTTTCAAGAACATGGGGGTTGTGAATTTTCAACAGAGACTTGGAAACTACAAATAAATAGATCAAAACAAAGACGTTTCTCATTGAAATATTAAAAATGCTATAATGTAAAATAGTCAATCAGCAAGTGTTCATGTAACATGGTATATTAACATGCAGTTTGCTAATCATTTTAGGATCTTGAATGTAAGACAAGACACTTTATTATAGGAGCATCAGACAACATATAGTATATGTCAATAGCTAAGCAACATTGCACTTAGCCAATTATACAGTTACAAGAGTAATAATAATTTGTGTGCTTTTATGATAAATCATAATGTTTTTATAAATACTAATTTCAAGATACTAAAACAATATTATTAGCTTGTCAGGTGCCAGACACCTTGCTAGGTGCTTTGTATACACTAATTTATGTTGTCATAGCAACATCCTTATTGGTGAGGATCTGTAATTCTTTCCATTCTACTGCCGAGCCAGCCAAAGCCAAAACATTTATGTAACCCGACAATTACAAGTTAGAACATTCGAACTCAGGTGACTCGGGTCCACATATTTACTGGTATTATTTTAAAGGACATATTTTTAAAATAAGTAAATTATAAATTTTTTTGCTAGATAGTGGTTGTTATGCTTAGAAAAAAAGTGGAAATTGGAGAAATCAAATTTCTCAGTGACATCTTCCAAAGTGTTTACCTCATCTTACAATATGACCTTTTCTTTTTCTTCTCCTTTTTTTTTTTTAAGCTGCTCCTTCAGGATGATAAGGACACTACTGAATATATTTTGGCATGGGCTTGGTTATGCATGTCTGACATGTGAAAAACACCACCATGCTGAACAGAGTGTCCTGTCTTTCTCCTTAAAGCCTCCATTGCTCAGGGCCAGTAGATACGAGCCACGGGCTTAAACTTGAGACTCTCATTTCCTCTCTCATGTTTGTGGATCTCAATCTCAGAATGCTGACATTTTACCTTTTTTACACCCCTGACCCCCACTCCTTCCTCTACACCATCACCTGTCTTAGGAGCTTAATCTTTTTCCTAGACCTTCTCAGAACACGATGCTTTTGATGGCAGACATCTCCAGGGATGGGACATTCCTTGGGGAAATCCACTTTCCTTCAGCCCTGGCAGGGAAAAACCATACAGTGGTTACTAGAACAAAGGGGGTATTCATCCAACCTGAAGATTCTCAATATTTTTGCCTCCAGCTTTCATTTTTTCAAACTCTTTGTTCACCCAGGTTA
>NW_021604577.1:12010081-12041817 GCF_004785775.1 Grammomys surdaster
CAGTTTGCTAATCATTTTAGGATCTTGAATGTAAGACAAGACACTTTATTATAGGAGCATCAGACAACATATAGTATATGTCAATAGCTAAGCAACATTGCACTTAGCCAATTATACAGTTACAAGAGTAATAATAATTTGTGTGCTTTTATGATAAATCATAATGTTTTTATAAATACTAATTTCAAGATACTAAAACAATATTATTAGCTTGTCAGGTGCCAGACACCTTGCTAGGTGCTTTGTATACACTAATTTATGTTGTCATAGCAACATCCTTATTGGTGAGGATCTGTAATTCTTTCCATTCTACTGCCGAGCCAGCCAAAGCCAAAACATTTATGTAACCCGACAATTACAAGTTAGAACATTCGAACTCAGGTGACTCGGGTCCACATATTTACTGGTATTATTTTAAAGGACATATTTTTAAAATAAGTAAATTATAAATTTTTTTGCTAGATAGTGGTTGTTATGCTTAGAAAAAAAGTGGAAATTGGAGAAATCAAATTTCTCAGTGACATCTTCCAAAGTGTTTACCTCATCTTACAATATGACCTTTTCTTTTTCTTCTTCTCCTTTTTTTTTTTTAAGCTGCTCCTTCAGGATGATAAGGACACTACTGAATATATCTTGGCATGGGCTTGGTTATGCATGTCTGACATGTGAAAAACACCACCATGCTGAACAGAGTGTCCTGTCTTTCTCCTTAAAGCCTCCATTGCTCAGGGCCAGTAGATACGAGCCACGGGCTTAAACTTGAGACTCTCATTTCCTCTCTCATGTTTGTGGATCTCAATCTCAGAATGCTGACATTTTACCTTTTTTACACCCCTGACCCCACTCCTTCCTCTACACCATCACCTGTCTTAGGAGCTTAATCTTTTTCCTAGACCTTCTCAGAACACGATGCTTTTGATGGCAGACATCTCCAGGGATGGGACATTCCTTGGGGAAATCCACTTTCCTTCAGCCCTGGCAGGGAAAAACCATACAGTGGTTACTAGAACAAAGGGGGTATTCATCCAACCTGAAGATTCTCAATATTTTTGCCTCCAGCTTTCATTTTTTCAAACTCTTTGTTCACCCAGGTTATACTCCTAAGTGACCTATCTCCTACTTTTCATCTTATCTTCAATCTTCTAAGTGTATAGCTCTCTCTCCTCTCCCTCCCTCCCTCTCTCTCTCTCTCTCTCTCTCTCTCTCTCTCTCTCTCTCTCTCTCTCTCTCTCACCCCTTCTCAAAACAAGCCATTCCTTTCATAGAAATAATGAAAATGAACAGTAAACAGTTCTTTTGTGACTTTGGACAATCACCATTATGACTCCCTTAATTATTTCTTTTTCTTTATAATATCCAAACTAATGTTTACATATCCCGAGGATATAGGGGATAAAGGACAAACAGCATAATTTTACCTAAAAATAGTAGCAGCAGCTGTCCTGTACTTTATAGCGTTCCTTACCAGCTTCATAAGAACGCCCAGCAAAGCAGAGTGATGCCTCCCATGTAGACTCTGTTGGGCAGCGCACCCACACAAGAAGCAGAATACACTAGCTTTTGAAATGCTTGACTCTGCAGTAAAATGATGGTCCAACAAAAATAACTATTTCAGTTCCACGAAATAAAATAATCTGTTAACTTTCTGAAATGAACTCCAAAGGCGGGAGCTTCAGCCCTTGGAAAACACATATCAATACCTTCATACGCCCTGACACTCTTAGGACCATTCCGGATTATAGGGAGGAAGAAAAAAAGACACCAAAACTAGGACATTCCAGACAGAAACAAACTGCCCCTGTGGGAAATAAAGATCTTCAAAGTGTTCCTTTCATTGAACTTGTCTCTCTTCCTTCAACAAATGGACACATCAGACATAAAACTTAATTGAGAGAAACTAAAGTCAGGGTCTAGCTTACCTGAACAGGGCAGGTTATAGCATCCCGTCACCGCAACACCAGGGTGCTAACAACACACTGACTACCTTATATTGCATGATATAGAACTTGTAATCACCACTTCCTACCTAGACCACCATTTATCTAGAATTTCAACAGCTTCCCATTACGCTCTGCCGTGTGACTCCACATCCACGTTTCTTTTCCTGTGTTTGCTTTAAGAGTCAGCACACATATTGACAATTCTTTGACAGAGAGGGGAAAAGCCACCAGGAGCGTATCTGTTTATTGAGGACTGACAGCTTTATAGCGAACATAAAAATAATCTAATGTTTATTGGGGCAAATGTTTGGGCTGAGGATTATGTAGAACTACCGAATAGAACAAACCCTTTCAGACTATTGAGAGTTCTCAAACAAGGTTTGTGATCTACATAAAAAAAAAGCTTTGTGCCGATTTCCCTAATTCTCTTCCCTCCTTCGGACCCACCACCTTTCTCTTCTGCTATGCTTCATAAATTACATTACAAGAGGGGTCTTGATACAAATAAATTACGAGGTAAAAAAAAGAGGGAGATGCGACTTTTTAGACTCCTTGCTAATAGCCTCCATGGTCCAGGCACTCCTTCCCGAGAATAGTAAAGCAAAGGGAAGATTTACACAGTTCGTTAGATGCCATCCCTGTTCCTGGTTTATGTTACTTGTGGATAGTAAGAGCCCTTGAACCTCTGTTGCTTTGACTTGTTGTTTTTCTGACTTCTTCATTGTTGGGAATGGAAAGCAGAATTTGAAGCTGTTCTAAAACTCACTTAGGATTGTTGAAGAATATGAATTCTGTTCTGTTGTCTGCCAAGCATCAACACTAGAGTGCTGTTTTAATTTTAACGAGCCATTTGAAAGATTTTAGATGCCTCACTGTTTTTCTGTAGGTGGGAAGGTTTCTATGTGAAATGGTCTATTAGTGAAAAAGTTAATTACTATATTGTTATATTGGTGATGCTTACCTTCATTTTAATTTTTATAATTATCCCTAAGCTCTCTTTCCTCCTAAAAGAAAACTGAAAAATGTATATTCATCCAGAACACCCTAGTGAGAACCAGGCGAGTACTCACTTCTCCCCTTGCCACACTCCTGTTCTCAACTCCTCTCCTGATGCTGTTTACTGTTGAGTAAACTACAGCAGAAAAACATGAGACAATAAGGGGCACAAGGACAGAAACAGAGAGCAGGCTCCCCCGCAGATGGTGTGGCTGCTGAAGCCCTGGCGTTTTCTGGTCTCCGCCCTGGCAAAGCTTACACATGAGCAGTGAGGATTCACTTTTCCATTGCATCACAGGGACTAAACATCCCCATGGCTGTTCGTAGGTAGGTCGCTGCGTGTCTACATGAGAACAAGCTGAAGAGAATCTAAATGTTAGGATCCTGTAAGCTGTATCGTGCCTTTCCAAGCCGTTTTGTACCAGGTGGGGAGGTAAAGGAGCTCTTCTGTGGGTGAGGGAATAGCGCCCTCCCACTGCCATTGTCCTTGGAACCTGACAGAAGGTCTAGAATCTGACAGCTATTTGTTAAATTAATCTGTATTACAATGATGATGCTGTTTAACTCTAGATTTGCTCGTGAAAAAAAAAATGACATACTACCTTTTTATTTACACAGTAGAACATGTAACACGTTCTTTAGTAGATGAAACTTATTCTTGAATATTTTCTGAATCATGCCATGGTAGTGATAACTACTACATTTTAAAGTATTGGATGCCTTGACATGAAAGAATTACTAATTAGCTGGCAATTAAGGAGTACATGGAATTTCATTTTGTTCCTGTAAAGTCAGTTTGTTGCTTCTTGGGAGCCAGCTGACTCAGAAGCCACTGATTTCTATTGTGCTATCTGTCTCTTCATAATGAGGACAGCACCTTATCTCTCATGCAGATGTCATATTTATTACACTCCATGTAACTGTGACACTGCGAACATGTAGAGTGTAAGTGTGTAGCACCAGCAGAATTCTGAAACCCCTGTCCCCCCCCCCCCCCCCCGGGGGAACTGCCTATTGATTTCAGACACAGCTTAAGGCACCGATGTGGTTTTTCAGTTCCCCTCCGAGGGTTTGATCCCCAATCCCTCCTCCTGCTCGTCACCCTGACAAGGACTGATAGTCCCCAGTAGGGGTGTGAAAGACACAAGCATTCGATACATAGATGCACAGCCCATCTCAGATCCACACTGGTCCCAGTCTTAGCAATAAAATTCCCGAGCTCGGAGCTTCTGTGATTAGAAATGTTGGAGGTTTCACAGAACTTGTCACAAATCCATCCTTTCTTTAAAACCAAACAAAAATATCCAAGGACAAGTGACTGCCATTTTATTTTACACGTCCTGTAGGATGTAGGACTTTGTTAGATCCGTTACGCTCTACGAGTTGGCACACACAAGCATACAGCACTCTCACCTCAGGATGCTGGGTTTGAATGAGGTAGTATAAGAAGACCGCGCCCTGGGCAACATTCTACTCATGTTGGGTCGATCTACTTATTGCTTATACCTGACTGCATGGCTCACTACGTTTAGGACGTAGTTCCGTATGATCTCAGGAACAAGGGTACGATCGTGCTAAAGCTGTGTCCTAGTCAGCAGCACGTAAATCCCCATTGCAAGAAGACCAATCTGAAATTATTTTTTAAAAAGCTACATCTCTAAGATTATCATAACAGCTATAGTCTTGTTCGAGTGACCTAGAACATTTCTCATTTCCCTATCATTGACAGAGTCATAATAAATGGGCTTTTCACTAGGATTCCCAAGTGGCACCAAATAAGAAAAGCAGAGTGTATGACGAAACCAAACGAAGTGCATTCAAAAATACGCAATGAAGTAAGCTTTGAAATGTATAATTTAATATTGTTGATTTTGAGTCAATTTCATATATGTACTGAGTGACTACAGAGCAAACTTTTAATTTTAGTTTTTATTCCTTAGACATGACTCTCATTTTTCTGGAGTCATTATAACCCTGTCAGTAAACAGCTCTGCAGCTACATTTTCGATTCATTACATAATTATATTTTCTAATCTTGTTTTAATCTAGGGAAAGCATATGACATAATAGGGTTGAAATCTAATTAAAAGACTTATGGCAATTCACTCATTAAATGTCATCATAAAATGGTGACTGATTTTTCTCTTTTATTGTTTTAAGGAAATAAAAGCACCCTGGCAGAGAAATGAAAAAGTGAACTTGCTAACTAGGAAATGCTTTATTACTTATTTCTACTCCTCTGTTAATGTTCCATGCACACATTCTTGACTGTATGTGGTTGTTGTCTACGTTGTATCTTAAAGAATTTACACACACACACACAGACACACACACACAGACACACACACACACTTTAATGTTTACTAATTGAGAACCTCATCCCTACTAACCACTTACTTCCCTCGGTGCTTTTGAGTTTGAATCATATTCTATTTTCAAATCTGTGTCCTTTCCATAGCTAAGGAGGTTAAATGTGTCTCACAAGCTTCTTTCCTTTGCTGCTTCTTGCCAAAAAGGTTTTCTACATCTTTACCGGTCTTCACAATGAACATTTTAACTTTAGGTCTCTTAAAGGCATGTGTGAGTGGATGAAACTCTACTGTATACATAGAGCCAAGCCAAAACTTGCCATTTGAAAGATAAAGACAGAAGAGAATAAAGGCCATGTGTCAATACAGAGGACAAGACTGACTGCAGCTCTTCTCCCCTTGCTTGGTGTTTATACTTGTTTCCATGGAAACTGCACGTGGATTTCTGAGGATTGAATTTGACCCTGGGGATGTACACAAGTAACTTTAGAACATTTGCTCCATTAACGTGGGGCTCATCAGCCACTTAGCCTTGTCTTTCTGGACTCATAATTGCAAATAGCACACAATGTATGAGACTACCATGCTGTTCATGTTGGGTAGGAGTGGGTACTTGGGGGCGGGAGGTGGGGTGGGGTGTGAGTGAAGGATTATGGGAAGCTTCCATTCCTCACTGAGGCCGTAGTGAGTTTAGCGTCCTAACCCATACTTCCTTACTATGAAGGCATGTGAACCCTCCGTTTATTCTGTTCATATTTTCTGCTTAGAGACATTGCCAAAAGCAAAAGCAGCTTACCTGTCTATATCTTCTTTCCCCTCCTATCTGCATCCTACCTTTCTTTTCTTTCAACAAATAGGTGAGGGCCCTAGAGGAAGGCAGGCTTCGGGGGTGAGAGAAAGCAGAAAGAAGCAGTTTAGTAAGGGAGAAAGTACACAGAAAGCAGCAGTGAGCGCTTTGAACTGATGAGTTAAATGCTAGTATTTTAAAGACCAGAAATCCATGGAAGAAATGTGGAAGCGAAGTTTTAAGTGCGCGTAGGTTGCCACTCCGTGCCACCGACTCCAGAATTTCCTGTGAGCCGCTAGTCGAATGGCGTTCCATGCGCCCATCATTTCTGACAGTTTGGACATTTCACGGTTTATTAGCCGGTTACAAACCGGTTTTTCTATTTATTTAATACTTGGCCAACAGTTTGATGGGGAAGAGGTGTGCTGTGGCTCCTGATAGTGGGTATCGATATGGTCTACCTCCCCTTAACAGGAAACAACAGGAGCTGGGTGTGCAGAATAGAGGTTCTCAGCCATCAGAAAAATACTGCTAGGAACATGGATTTTACAGGCTTCTTAAAATCTCTTCAACAGGATCATGTTTAGATGGAGATTTCATACATGTGACTTCCCTTCCTTACAGGTCTCTCTCCTAGAGTGTAAAATAGCCTACTCTATCCTTCTCAGGACTAGAATGCAACTGGCATAATTGTAAGTTCTTCTTCCATATACTTTTGAAAGAGTTGTTGCTGGCCAAAATAAAACTCAGAGTACACACACACACACACACACACACACACACACTGAGAACATTTATCTAGTTACAATAAAAGACTTTCATTCTGTTGCAAAAAAAAAAAAAAAGACAAAATGGTTTAGGGCTTTTTGTTAAAGCATAGCATAACACCGGGGTGTGCAGTTCAGTGAGTTTTCACAAGCATAAGACTGTGAATAAGTACCCATACCAAGACAGACTGCAGCTCCCACAGGCCTCTGCTGTCTCCTTCCAGTCACTTCTCTGCCCCACCCCCACAGAAGGTAAGGACCATCCCGGTGTTGACTCTTTCTAGTTTTCAAATATGCCATAGTTTTCTCGCCAAGTTTATTGGCCGATGTTTTGTGGGAGAGCAAAGGGGGGTGGCTAATCCCCTATAGCTGGCTTCTTTGCATTGTGGGATTTTCCTAGCTGTTAATTATTAACTTTTCCTTAAAATAAAACTTCCATTGTGTGGGGAGAAAAGCTCCGTGAGCCCAGTGCATGTGATATAAATCACTTTTATGTCTGCGAAACAGCTGAGTTTACATTTTTATTACATTGTTTGAAAAAGTATCTTTTCATCTGGAAAGAATCAGTTTAAAATGTGATTGTCAACACACACACACACACACACACATACACACACACACACACACACACAGTTTTCTGTTTAAAATGGCTGCCAGTTGAGCTAAGAACTATTATTAGATTTTTGTTTGTAGATACTACTAACTAAAACGAGTTTTCACCGAGACTTTCCAAAGAATGTCATTCTTTCAAAAGCAGATAAGGTGGGTTTTTTTGTTTAGATAGAGAAAGTAAGTAACTGATGTGTGAGCTTATTCTCGTAAAGAGCTCCGTGCTTCCCTGAGAAGGGTGATGTAGCCGTATGAAGTCAAACTTAAAGCAATGTCTGTTTATATAAGGTGTTGTCTAAATTGAATAATTTACTTTGAAGGGGATGTGTATTTTGTTCCTAATTAGCAAGTAGTGCATAATTTTCCTCTAAAAAGTTTTTATCTAATTCTGAAAAAAATAACCCGTCTATAAATATACTATAGTTCTTTTATATTAACCATTCTCTTGTAAGTATAAATGAGTTTGAAAGCCTGTAGCTCTTTTCTGTGCCAGTAATTACATGAGATTTACCTTGAATGATAAGATAGAAAATGGAAGAATAGATCCTTGAATGTTTTTTCTGGATGTGTTTAAGTTTAAACTTTACTAGTAATGACAGTTGGCATGTTCACTGGCACCTTGGAAGATGTCGAGGGGACTTTGAGTGCCCATCCTGTTTGCACACAACCATGTCACAATGTGCAATTTTATACTAGTTCAACGCTGCCTGGTTTGTAGGTTTAGTTTTTGAAACACGAGGCAGTCATCAGCACACAAGCCTATGTACATCCTAAACCAGATTTTGAAACTATGATTCCTTTATGGACTTTTTTTTTTTTTAAACAGAGGAGTGATTTGGGCTCAAATGTGTCACAAGCTATTTAGAGAACAAAAGTTCTCCACAATCCATAACTGAGTAAACTATAAAACTGATCTAACTACAGGCAGAGCAGACAGTGTCCTGACTGTCTCTCCAAAATGAGTTTTGGTTTGAAAGGACCTCATGCATCTGATGCTAAATCCATGATCCTTCTTACACGCTAAAATGGAGTAAACTCATCATTCCACGCGTGACACGGCAGGAGTCTATGTGTGGCCACTCAGAAGGGAGGATGTGGAGGATGTGGGAAATTTACAGATTTAAATGGGACATAAAGCACTCACCCTTAAAGCTTGGACCACAGTCACTGAGGTTTTTGCACAAATTTGAGCCCTTGAGTCAGATAACTTATTTGGTTTGGGTGTTTCTTTTGAGCTGGTAATACCTGTTATTCTGTCTATCACCGAAGGTGAACTTGTACACAGAGATGTCCTCACACTTCAACAAAGGGGCTTTCACCGCTGGAGCAGTTCCCTTTTTATCAGCTGTCCGGTTAAATGCGCTCACTAAGCAGGAGCAGACAAATTCTAAATAGGCAGAGCCTTTCCCCTTTCTTCTCTTGGCATTTTGTAAAGTCTTCCTTAAGCGTTTTTCTTCCCTCCTCACCTGTGTACAGACATGTTTGTGTTGGATGTTGGATGTGGGGGATGCTGCCTGTGTCCATCCGGGAGGCTGAAAGAACTGAAATTTCAAAAAAGCACTCTGAAAATGAAACCACAACTGCTACTTTAAATACCTTTAACTGCCATTGATTTTCTGGAAAAGAAGTGTCAGGCTCCTTCTTGCTTTGATCCCTGTCCATTTTCCCCTGAAGATATCTGCTTTTGTTCTCTCAGAAAAGAAAGAAAGAAGAGAAGAAAGAAAGAAAAAGAAAAGAAAAAGAAAAAGCCACAGCTATGAAACATTTGAAGGAAAACCAGATTTTCTGTGGCCAATTTGAAACATCAGTGACTCCGATTACACATTGGATTGCTTTTATTTATAAGAAATTGTCACAATAATGTCAGTTATTAACATTAGCTCCAAGTAATTCATCTACCTTTAAAGCATTTTTATTTCTGCTATAAAAGTAGTGTTTTTATTTCTCTTATAAATTTAATATTTATATGTGTTGTACTTATCAGCCCATAAATGAAATTAAGTGGACAATGTTAACATTCAGTAAAATGTTAATATATCATTAAAATAAGACCCATGAACAAGAAAAAAAAGTAATTATTTTCTGAGAATTCTGTAGATACTTGGTTAAGACAATAAAAATGAGCAAAACCACATCTCCAAAGTTTCTAGTTTCACCTAGAATTTATTAATTTGACAAGTCCCTTAAGCCATACCCACCCACCCCTGACTGTTGGAAAGGTGATATTCTCTAGGTCAGCAGAATAACTAGAGAAAAAGAAAGACTTACTTTTCTTGGAGAACCAAACCAGTAAGACAAGTTTAGTTCTCTGGGCTATGAGGTCCTCTCAGATGAGGAGGGGGTAAGCAACCCCAAAGCTTGCCTCTTCAGTGTCAACAGAACGCAAAGGTCCCCACCAGGACATCAGACAGATGCACAGTCCTTAGTTATCTGTGAAAAACATGAAAATAACTATTTTACAGTCTTAGAAAAGATGTTCATCAGAGCAAAGAGATCTGAGGTGCAGGGTTGTCATTGTGCTCATCCTTAATTCAAGGCAGCCCGGTCCTTGGGCTCCAGAAATCCATAAAGGGATGAGCTCTGAGAGTCAGCATCCCCTCTACCTGCTGGACCGTAGGCCACTCTTTGTTGAAAATTCTTGGCAGCGACAGAAGTCTGCAGCTTCAGATAAGAGCTTCAGGTAATGCCCTCCATCAGAGCCTTGATGACAGACTGTGGAGAGCAAGTTTTCTCAGGTGCTCTGCTTGCTCGCTAATCCTTCAGTGCCGTCTCCTCCAGCAAGTGAGTGGGACCCATCGGTAATGGACATCAGCCATTAAGCTCCTAATATTTGTCATTTATCAGGTTACCGCTTTGTTACTCCCAAGTGATGAATGGGTGCTGTTATGCCTTAAGAAAATAAAGCAATGCTATAAATATGCCCAGGCTTATAAGAGCAGCCGCTCTATTTCTTCCGTGTCTTGAGAAGTAAATGCAAAGTATTCCTGAAATGCTTGGCTTTTCATTTCAAAATACAGAGTGCAATGTGCTTTACGTTAGTGTTTGTATTTGCCCAGAGTCCACATCAAACAAATTACTGGCGCAGCGTCTATAGTGTGCTTCGGCAGGCTTTCATACAGCTCAGTTTGAGCTTTGCACAGCACTCTGATGAAAACAGGCCTGCTTGCGAGGCGAGGCACTGTTCCCTGAAACCCTTTGCACTCACATTGATGGAAATCGAAGAAGACCCTTAAGTGATTCTCTGTATTAATTATGCCTATGTTGGTCGGTATGTTTCTGACGTCACAGGAGGAAAGAATAATTTTAAGGACTTCTTGCTGCCGTTCAGTAGGTTTCAGAAAACGATGTCATACTTAGCACTATTTTGTATGCCACATTGACATCTGTTCTGTTAATGTTTTTTAACAATTGCTCAGAATAGTATTAATTCTCTATAAGACTGACCTTACCTTTACTTTCATTTTTTCCTAATCAAACGTCAATTTCTACATTAATGTCTGAACTTCTTTAAGAATGTTGAAAATATTTCAAACCATTCAGACACTGAACCATAAAGCTAGTATACCTATGTGTGCTTCCAAACCAGCTGAGTTTTCACATACCATCTTTGTCATTCTTTGAAAATCTCACTGTGCTTAAAGGGGAAAGCAATGGTGACAGATCCCAAGGGGAGACAATAAATGAATTCAGCCAGGAGTTGAATAAATCTGGCTCCTAATGCCCACCGTAGTTTCCACTGCCTTTCCGGTTATCCCAAGGGGAGCTCAAGAGCCGTCCAGCTCAGTATTATAATAGCACCCATTCTCTTCCTTCTTAACTACTGCTCCTGCCAAATAGTCAAGTACCCCAAAGTAGGTACCTCAAATTATGTGTGAATACAGCCCCTTCAAGGCCTTGAATAAATGTGAAAAGAGCACCGTTCTGGGCTCTGCCCCAACACTGTGACTTTCATTTTCAAGGCGCTTGGTGTTGCCTCTATAACCCTCAAGCAAGAAAAAAAATTCTTATGGATGACAGTGGCCGTGTGTGTTTATTTTACTACCATAGACTCATAATTGCCCAAGAGGTGAGGGGCCTCCCTTCCATCTGCTCTAATTGCTCTGAAGGCCCGTGGGCCTCTACCAAGGTCTCAGCATTGCCTGGGACGTTTCCTGTAAGGAGGCTGGAACCTGGGGTGCAGGGCTATGTGCCAAAGTCTTTCAACATTCCCAACCCCCATCTTTATACAGTTCCCCCATCCATTTCTAGAGTATCCTTTAAAAAGCATTTAGAAGTTTCAGGGGCATCTAATACTGTGCAGGGAATAGTTCAAGACCCTGTCTGCAAGAGAGAACCAGACTCATCTCAGGATCCAGGAAAAGTACTTTTACAAAGAGAATATTGTACAAATTAAACTTTGACGAATTTAAACTTGACCTGAAAATGATGTCTGTAGGAATTTAGACACAAATTAGGAATGAGCTGGCAATGGATTTTGTGATAAAGCCTGATTACTTTTCATATGAATCTGTTTTAACAGATTGGACCTGGTCTGATTGTGAAACTATTACAGAATGTTTTTAGTACATGACCTCTAAAGAAGATCATTACCCCTGGCTTGTTGGATATTTAGATTCAAGTATTCAAACATAAGCTTAAAAATAAAAAAAAGCCAGTATATCAATTGTATTCGAAGAACACTATAGGGGCTTGAAACGTGCCAAACAGCAGGGGACAGGAATAATGTTTAACGAGAACCTATTCTGGTGCTGGGTCCTTTACACACATTACATTATCCGTTCTTCACAACAACCTTTGAGGTAGGTTTTATTGTCCCCATTTTATAGGTGGAAACCGAGGTGCCCGAGGTCCCACAGCTAATAAATAAACCCAGGCATGTCTGATTCCAAAGCCCACTCTCTCTCCTGTTCACCAGGGTGCCTTCCAAGGAATCAAATCCATGGTCAGGCTCTTAAATGACAAGAAATGCCAAGCCCATCATACAGGAATTATGGCCAGTGGCACCATGTTCTTTTCCTACCCAAATGCTTCACTTATCAAAGCAAAATTTCAGTATCTGTTTCCAGCTGGTCTCAGGTCACATAATCTGCACATTAAGCAGATTAATACAGGTTTGTGAGTGTGCCCCAACCTCACTGCACGGGGACTGTGTAATATAAACATGTATCAAAGAAACAAGAGCTCAGAAATCCATTTTCCACAGGTGTTACCTGTACATGTCTGTTCTTGCAACACTTGTTATTCTTCTTGCAGGGTGACTCTGCTTGGCCCCAGAATGTGCTTTCATCAAAAGAATGCTTTGCTGTAGGACCTAGCATACAAAGACAACCAACTCAAATAGAAGTTCAACTATTTAGGATCCTGACACACTGATCTATATAACCTGTTCTGCATATTGTAGTTTTAAACCATGTAACAATGATAACTCTAATAATAATTTGTATTCCAGCAGTGCCTTTTGGTAAGAAGCTCAAACAGCTTTATGGCTATTGTCTCAATAATCCTCTTGCCATCCCTCTTAGTTGGTAAAGAGAATCAGATACATTTTCCCTTCACACGCAAGTTACTCTCTGGAGTGTAACAGACCACTCAATGCATGTTAATGATCCGACAAACATTTTTGTTTGTTTGCTTGCTTGCTTGCAAGTAGGTCTGCAACCTTGTTTGGTTGTGGTTTGTTGTCAAATATAAAACCCAGACAGAATCAGAATTCCCTGGGAAAAAGTTAATCAACTCAAGAATATGGGCTTTACTGTGCTCAACATGTGAGTGGTCACCTTAATGCCAGAGATGGATAGTCAGATCACAAATGAATGTCACTGATTTGTTCCTGTATAGAGACTGATAGCATTTGTGAGATACGTTTTGTTCCCCAAAATGATAGAAAAATACATTGATACTCTCTTGGATAACCTTCCCTTGACTACCATCCGTCCTGATAGTTTTTGAGGCCAAAGAATTATTGAAATAATTCATTAACCAGTCTTTTCATATGGGTGTCAGGAATAGTGAGAATATAGGGCATTTCACAGAGCATCTAAAAAGATTTTCTTAGGCACCAACGCAGTGTTACACTTCTCTTCACACTACATAACTACTTTATGTTTAAAGACAAACTGCCTGCCGTGTGTGTGTGTGTGTGTGTGTGTGTGTGTGTGTGTGTGTGTGTAGAACCCAGAGGTCATCTGTAAAATGAGATTCTATTAGTTAGTAGACTTGGGGAATAAGATGACAAATACCTTGACATGTTGAGCGCTCTGTATTTCTGTTCCTAAGGCAGAGAGGAACCAGGAGCCAAATCACTATCATCTGCTTCCTTGTGCTCTCATTTTGCGACTAGACGGCATCTGGTTAGCCCTAGCATATCAGTCTACTCTGAAGTAGAATGGCCGCGCTTCATGCTGTGGAACAACACATGAGGTTGCTGCTTCTAGTGAAGTCCTTTGCAGTCCATCTCTCTCACTGTAAAGATTATGACTGATCTTTAAGACATTGGGCACAGTAATCCGAGCAGTTAGGAGACGGAAACAAGAAGATTCTGAGTTCGAGGACAGACTGGAAAACAAGGGATGGTGGTGATGTCTGCTATGGAAAGGATCATGTCCTCCTTAGGAGAGCTCTGAGGGTCTCCTACACTGAGCCAAAGAACTTGCAAATTTCCACAGCCTGGGGTCAACACGACGAGGGTCAACATTCTGGCAGTGTGCAAATCATGTAGGCCACACATGTATATTTATTTCTATCAGAAACTATTAAAACTTCGTGCAATAACAAACCCTATTTAAAACACTGTCTCCTGTGCTAGGAGTCAGTGGAGATCCAATGCGTCTATGAAATTCTGTGCTCGAAAAATGCCGCAAGCCACCGCTTAATAGAAACACCAATCTGATGTTTAGAACTCGCTGCTGGTGCCTGGTCTCTGTGTTTGAAACTGATAACTGCAAAAGACACCCAAGTGCCTGCTTTGGTCTTGCCCGCCGGGTGGCCCAAAGAAGGACACTCAAATGCCCAGCACAGTCCCTCTACCCAGGGTGGCGAGAGAAAGACACCCAAGTACCTCCTGCAGTCACCACTATAAGCGGACAAATGGGTGATAGAGAGATAGGGAAAATAGAAGTGTGTGTGTGTGTGTGTGTGTGTGTGTGTGTGTAGATGGAAGAGAGATGGAAGAACGCAAAGCTGAAGGGTCCATACACTGTGGAGAAAGATGGAACTGGACACTTGACAGCAGTGAGCAGCAGGAGACCATGGTAGTGTCCTGGTACAAGCTTCTGCCAAGGGCCATGTCTGGGTCTGTGGTCCCACTGCAGCTGGGATTTGTGTCTATGTCTGTAGCCCAGTTACCACCAAAAGCCAGGCAGGTGTCTTTGGTGTGGGTTGCCACCTGAGACCATGTGGATATCTTGAGGCCATGTACTGATCTGAGTGGCCTGCACTGCCACCTGAGGCTGTGGGGACATCTGGGCCCATGCTGCTGCCAGGGGTCATGTCTGTGTCCATGGTCTTATGGCAGGAGGAGTCTGTGTTGATGTCCCCAGCCTGTATTACCACCAAAAACCATGCAGATGTCCCAGGTCTGGACTGTCATCTGAGGTACTTCTCTTGAACTGCCCCTACCCCTTATCAGTCACCACACTAAGGAGAGCTGGTCCTGCCCCTCACCTGGACAGCACAGTAGAGATGACACTGATCCCTGATGGTGGGGGATGGGAGAAGCAGGATCAGGAAGCTGACACCACCCCTAGTCTGCTAAGGGGTGGCTTGAGCAAGGCAGAAATGCCCTCCCCCTATCTTACCCCTTGACACCTGTGGCAGGCAAAGGAGCTGGCCCTGAGGTCATGCGAGCAGGAGAGCTATCCTGCCCTTTACTGGCTGGAGCCCTCTGGAGAATGGGCACTGCTTCTCACCTGGGCAGCTGGATACAGCTGGCCCTGGTGGCGAAGGCACAGGTGAGCTGGCTGAGGACCTAAAAGCAGGAGAGCTGAACCTGCCTCCTGCCAACTATGGCATTAGAGGAGCTGGCCAGAACAGTGCTGGAGAACTCACTGTGGTAGTTTGGGCACAGGAGAGCTAGCCAGCTGGCCAATGCAACTACCTTCCAGGTCTAGATACAGGATTTTGAGTTGGTCCACTCCGTCATCTCCCCCATCAATGATCTGCTGGAACACATGAAAGCTTTTGGATCTGCAGGACCTCCATAACACAGGGCAACAACAGGATCTCCTAGAAGAGTCCTTATGAGGATGCAAATATTGATAGCATAGCAGAAGCCTTAAAACAGGCCAATGACTCATTACAATAAACATTTGCATTTAAAAATAGTAATTTTTTTTAAAAATTGATAACTATGTCCACAAAATGTCTGACAATCTAGATAGTCATATTGTTGGTTGTGAGGAAACTTTTAACCAAAGCAACATGCAAATCTCTGAGCTCTTGAATTGTTTATTTTAGAAAACCAGTATAAATTTGGACTGCCTTGCTGACTGTCTTGCTGACTGAAGACTGTAGAGGCGAGAATATGTTACAAGATTTGCGTCAGTTCATACTTACCGTGGAAGAATAGTATCAGTAAGGATAGAGGTTTTCCCACTGGTGAACTGGGTTTGATAATCACTCACAGACAAGTGCATTTATTCACTGTGAAAAAGTTCTGGCGCACTGATATTGGGGTGAGGATCTAAAATTAAACATGCTGAAGAGGGTAGGAAGAATAGTTTTATGCTATCTGCATTATTGCCCCCCCTAAGGTGCATTATTCCTCCCCCTCAAGGTGCATTACCCCCCCTCAAGGTAGCATACCTACCTCAAGTGCCAATATGGCCCCTTCTCAGCTCAGGGTCCCCCCCACCTCCGAAGGGACTGAGAGTGTAGTACCTAAGCATCAACTTCCCAAACTGTGGCTGGCGCTACCCAGGAGATCCGCCTCTCCCTTGCCCTACCCAAGACAATGACACCAATGTGTCTGAGTGGCTAGGAAAGTATAGGAACAGGAAAGTGACTCGGCACTCACAATAAACAGGCTTAAAATTCAATAAATGGCTACTATTGGCTGCTTCAAGTACTTCACCAAGAGGCATGCCCATGAACCACACAGGGAGGATGCTGTGCCTGTCAACACCTCTACAACTGGCCCATTGGTTTTTCCAAACACATTGTACATTACACTTCCCCACCCTCGTGGCTGGTTCCTCAGACAAGTCTACACCTACCACAATTGTAGGTGGGGAATATTGGTTTTTTTTTTTCCCCAGATGGCTGAAAAGTATATGCCGTCATCTAGTTCGGCTATACAAGACTAGATGGATGCACACAATCTGTTGTACTCTAGCACATAATTTTCATTACCTAGCATGGTTGAAAGAAAGCCTACAGCCTTAAGAATCCTCCACAGTGAGCAGCAGGAGACACCCAGTGTGTGCAGTCATAGAGAGTGTGGATCCCCATGTGGGCAATATAGTCAAGATATATTTATTCTGCACCCAGTCATGACAACTGAAGGAAGTGAGTTCCATTTCAAGTACAGAACACAATATGGATTGTTTAAAAATAGAAGAAAGAAAATCAAGGAACCTCGGTGCAACCAGTGAACACAGTGACTTTCCAGTAACTGATCCCAGAGAAATGGAGACAGTAGTGTCTGGTGATTAATTTGAAATAATTACCTTTAATTAAACCTATCAAGCTACAAGCGGCTATAGTAACTGTCTTAGGGTTTCCAATGTTGTGATGAAACACCAGGACCAAAAAGCTCTTGGGGAAGAAGGGGCTTATTCAACTTACACTTCCATATCATCCAAGGAAATCAGGGGAGGAACTCAAGCAGGGCAGGAACTTGGAGACAAGAGTAGATGCAGAGGCCATGGAGGGGTGCTGCTTATTGACTTGCTCCTCATGGCTTGCTCGGCCTGCTTTCTTATAAAACCCAGGACCACAAGCCCAGGAATAGCACCACCCACAATGGTTTATAGCACTAATAAAAGTACCTAATCTTATAAACAAAAGTCCCCCAAACCAAAGAAGAAAATCGTACCATCTGTGAGAATGTAGGTGAACCTGGATGACATTTTGCTTAAAGAAACAAGTACACAAGGCATATTAAAAGCCCATAAGTAAGCAAGGATACAAGGCAAGCAAGGGATACACCAATAGCTGTGAGGGGCTGGTATGTAGGGGAGCTGGAAAAATATTAATCAAATGCATTAAATTCCTATTATAAGATGATCAAGTTCTGAAAAAAAATCTCACATACAGCATTTTAACTATAATTAGTGATTACATGTTAAACACTTAGAACTTACTAACAGAATAGAGTTCAGGTCATCACACATACAAACACACAGTAACTATATGAGATGGTAGGTATTTGAATTAGCTTGATCATAGAAATCATTTCACAGTGTATTGGTTATATCACTATACTGAAATACCTAACAGTTAAAAATGAGGTAAGATTCCCTGTGGCCCCCTCTATTTGTGGTTTGGGTGGACCATCAAGGCAGCAGGAGCATGTTTCAGAGGCACATCGTCAGCTCATTTCAGACAGGAAGCAGAGAGGAAATGAGAAGTTCATACGGACAAGAGACCCCCAAAGATCTTCCTCGTTATCTACTTCCTTCAGATACCCTTCATCTAAAGTGTCTCTAATCTCCCAAATTACCATCTCTCTGAGATAGATGCTTTAGTACAGGAGCCTGTTGGAGGATGGTTTCTGTTTGAACCATAGCATGCAGTATATAGATATTTTAACTATCATACTACTATACCTTAGGTGTAAACTTTTTTTCAATCATACTTCAATAAAGCAGAAGGAAACATTCACCATGACACCCCCAGTCTAGAGCTACTTATGTTTACTCCTGGCTCTCCGTTCTAATCAGTATAAGGGACTGATGGTAAGACAGCATCCCTTGCTTGTTCTGAACCCAGTCTCCCAGAATTTTGTCTTCCTTTGAATGATTTGAACCCAGAAATAACAAGGCAACAGTGAAGCAATGTCCTCAATGACCCACAACCTAAACTCAAATCTTATCCGAATTTAACCTAAACTTGATTGGGCACAATGGATAATTTTTTTCAGACACTAAAATACTTTACCTTATCCCAGTGTCAAAAAAGTTTCTGAGTCCTTTAACTTCTGCCACTCCTGTCTCCAAGTTCCATTTTGTCCTCTATGAACCATTTCTATGGAAATGCCCACCTTTAGATGGTGCCAGAATCAGAAATCTCAGGTATGACTTCACAAGATAATGAAGCAGAGGCTCACAAAGCCAACAAATGCACTCTTGATGTTGCTTTTGCTGAAAACCCTTAGTGAATAAAATCCAAACACAGCTAACAGTCAGATGCTGTTGTATTCACAGTAGATATTCTACTCTTTCCTGGGACCTTTTCAATGTGAACATTTTGTCATATATTCTGGATACATCACTTGTGTATTTTTTTTCACCTCTTAGAATTTGGCAGAATTGCAAATTTTGTAGGAAGCATACAGAGTTTTTGAATTGGAATCTACTTTAGTGTATAAGATGGTAAAGGTATCAACTGTGCTGTGCCCGATAGACCATCCCAGTAAAGAGAGTCTCACCAATGGTTTTGTTGTTGGTCCCTTTACATCTCCTGGGCTCTTTCCAGTAGTAACCATATACTCCACTCCTTACCGAATTGCCTGTCTCCTTTTCAGGCTTTTTATTCCATTTCCTCTCTAATGTTGCCGCCTCAGCCATTTAGCCAGCCATTGCTGGTGATGATGACCCCTTTCTTCCTTCCTCCTTCTCCTTCACTCATTCTCCTCCTCCTCTCCTCCTGCCCCCTCCTGCCCTTCTCCTATGATCTTCTTCCTTTGATCCTCTTCCTTCTCCTTTTCCTTCCTCCTCTTCCTTCTTTCCTTCTTCCTCTTTGATTCTTCCTTCTTTTTCTTTTCTCCCTCCAACTCAATCTTCCTCTCTCCTCCTCCTTCTTCACCCTGAACTTCACCATCTCCTTCTCCATCTCCATCCATCCTACATCCACATGAGAGAACATCAACCATCATTTCTCTATTACCATTTTTACTGTTTCCTCTTCCACGGTCTATTGTCATTTCCCTTGTTCAGAAATGTGTGCAAGCTTCTCATTGCCCTTTAAGTCAAGTCATATTTTATACTACCTTATGTTTTTGTTGCCTTTTTGTTGTTTATTTGGGTTTTTTTTATTTTGTTTTTAAGACAGGGTTTCTCCGTGTTGCCCTGGCTATCCTAGAACTTGCTCCACAGATCAGGCTGGCCTGAAACTCACAGAAGTCTGCCTGCCGCTGACTCCTGAGTGCTGAGATTAAAAAGGCATGTGCCAATGTTGCCCTGCTTTTATTAACTTATTTAGTCTTCTCAAATGAACACACACACACACACACACACACAACCTTGATGGCATTACTTCTCTGTCACCGTGTCTTCACCCATCTTCTTTCTACTTTGGATATCCTTTTCATTCTTCTACAATCTCTCCTATACTAGCAAGTCCAGATCAGGCCCCAGCCAGAACTGAGATTTGTTGAATGACTTTGTCCTCACCAATCTTTTTTTTAATTTAATCTATTTAATTTTTTATTGGATATTGTATTTACATTTCAGATGTTATTCCCTTACCCTATTTCCCCCCGCCCAAGAACTCCCTATGCCATCTCCCCTCCTCCTGCTTCTATGAGGATGTGCCCCCACCCACCCCTATCTTCCCACCCTTGAATTCCCCCACACTCAGTGTCCAGCCTTCATGGAACCAAGGATCTCCTCTCCCACCTATGCCTGACAAGGCCATCCTCCCCTACATATACAGCTGGAGCCATGGGTCCCACCCGATGTGCTCCCAGGCTGGCGGTTTAGACCCTGGGAGCTCTGGTAGGTTGGTATTGTTGTTCTCCTCATGGGGCCACAAACCCTTTCAGCTCCTTCAGCTCCTTCTCTTTAACCCCTCCATTGGGAACCCCTTGATCAATTCAATGGTTAGCTGTGAGCATCTGCCTCCAAATATGTCAGGCTCTGGCAGACCTCTAAGGAGACAGCTATATCAGGCTCCTATCAGCATGCACTTCCTGACATCCACATCAGCGTCTACCTTTGGTGACTGCATATGGGATGGATATCCAGGTGGAATGGTCTCCAGACGGCCCCTCCTTCAGTTTCTGTCCCACACTTTGTCTCCATATTAGCTCCCTTGAGTATTTTGTTACTCCTTCTAAGAAGGACTGAAGCACCCACATTTGGTCTTCCTTCTTCACGAGCTTCATGTGGTTTGTGAGTTGAATCTTGAATATTGTGAGCTTCTGGGCTAATATCCAATTATCAGTGAGTGAATACCATGTGTATTCTTTTGTGATTGAGTTACCTCAGTCAGGATGATAGTTTCTAGTTCCATCCATTTACCTAAGAATTTCTCAAATTTGTTGTTTTTAATAACTGAGTAATATTCCATTGTGTAAATGTACCACATTTTTTGTATCCATTCCTCTGTTGAAGGACATCTGGGTTCTTGCAGCTTCTGGCTATTATAAATAAGGCTGCTATGAACATAGTGGAGCATGTGTCCTTGTTATATGTTGGAGAACCTTCTGAGTATATGCACAAGAGTGGTATAGCTGGGTCCTCAGGTAATGCTATGTCCAATTTTCTGTGTCCTCACCAATCTTAAGACATAGACCAGCTTTGCAGTTATAATGAACAGGGGTGAGGTATTCGCTCCTAGTGGGACAGTGTCGAGGTCAGTGTTCAGGAAATGCAGCTTCAGGATTCATAGACCTCTCTAGAAGCCATGTGTGTGCCCGTGCATGTGTGTGTGTGTGTGTGTGTGTGTGTGTGTGTGTGTGTGTTGAGAGAGTCTGTAATTTTCATTGGGCAGGTAGGACTGTAAATCTGGCAGTGTTTAACTTTAAGCAATTCCCAGTGGTTGTTCGGCCACCTGAGACAAATCTTTACCAGTAATTGAAGCAGTGATCTAGAGGAGGAGAATGTTCTAGGCAAAGAGAACACATATGCAGAGGTGTGGAATATGGGAGAATATTTTATGTTGTACAATAGTACAGAGATATGATGTGTGGTAAATATGGGGGATAAGAGGAACCCAAGGGAGGGTAGACAAAGACAGAAGTTAAAATAACCCACATGCTAATGCTGACAGCCCAGAGAGCCACTGAAGGCCATAAAGTGAACATTTTTCAGATTTATACTCAAAAGCCTCCTGTTTGGTTTAGCATCCACAGTGATTCTGGATGATCTTGTCTTGAACAATTAAGTTAAATAGAGCTTGCTTGCAAAGACACTATTTCCAATGAAGTTCCAACTCACAGATTCTAAGAGTTAGGACTCAGACACGGTGGCACCATTACCGAACTCAGTAAAGAGGTCAGTTTAGTTCCACATTGAAAGGACATTAAGCCATGTTTTAGGTGAGAAGGGGAGGCCTGGTCTGGCCATGCTGGCAGAGATGTGTGTTTTCACAGGGGGAAAGGTCTTTAAATCTTGGCAACAGGATATGTGAAGGTAAACAGATTTCAGAGGTAAGGAGTCAGGTAGTAAGAGATATCTTCCCTGATAGCCAGTATTTACTCTGTGAAACAGAAGCCAAGATTATCAGCTGAGAGTAAAGAGACAGCTTCGGAAAGGCCGTATGAAGTTTACAAACAGCACCTTTAAGAATGGATGCCATCAAACAAGAGCACCATCAAAGACTGTCAGGAGTTGCCGAGCTTCCATCTGGCATAGGAAACACACAGATGAGGGAGCACAGCTCTCAGGTCATGGTGCCATGCCCAGGGCTTTGAGGGGAACAGAGGTCAGTTGGTGGGAAACTTAAATAGACGGTGGATTGACATGCTCGTAGACTGAAAGACCTAACACTCCAAAACTGGCTGTCCTACCCAAATCACCCTATATATTTAAGGCAGTCCCCATCAAAATACCCATGCTATTCTTCTCGGAAATAGAAAATAGGAATTAGATAGCCCAAACAATCCTTAGCAAAAAGAATAATACTAGAGGTACCACCATATTTAATTTTAAGTTACATTACAGAGTCATAGTAATAAAAATCAGATGCTTCTGGCACAAGAACAGGTATGTAAATTAGTATAAGAGAATAGAAGATCCAGGTATCAACCCACAAAGCTATAGCCAGCTGATTTTTGACTAAAAAGGATGGCCCCTTTAACAAGCAATATTAAGTAGGATATCTAACAGGTAGAAGAATAAAACTGGATGCCTATCTTTCACCTCACATAAAATCAACTATAAATGGATCAAATACCTCATACAAAGAAATTAAATTTTAAACTTTACTATTCTAGAGGAAATAAATAGAGATAAGACTTCAAGATCTGAATGTAGAAGGGATTTTATGACTAGGACTGCAGTCACTCAGGAAATAGTGCCAACAATCGACAAACAGGACCTCATCAACCTTTTTAAAAGGCTTCCGTACAGCAGGGAACAGAGTCAAGTGAAGGAGTATGTCTGCAGAATAGAAAATCTTTATCAAATTTATGTCTGGTAAAGGATCAATATCTAGAATTTAAAATACTCAGAACACTAAGTCATACAAATGGAGCAATCCAATCAATAAATGGACAATCTGCAAAGAGTGAAATAGAAACAGCCAATAAGCACATGAACAATTCTTCAACCACACCAGCCACCAAAGAGATGCAAATCAAAACCACATTGAAATGCCGCCTTACCCCAGTCCGAATGTCAGTCCCTAAGAAAACAAACAACAACGAATTCTACTCGGGATATAGACAGAAGGGAAGCTTTATATACTGCTGGCAGCACTCTAAACTAGTCTGCACACTGTGGCAGTCAGAATGGAAGTAATAAGCAAACAAATGAAAAGCTAAAAATAAACTTATCGTGTGAACCGGCTATATGACTCTTGGCTGTCACTCAAGGACTCCAAGAGAACATATCACAGAGACACCTTCGCATCAATGTTTTCTGCTACCCTGCTTGCAACAGCTAAGTTATGGAACCAACCTAGGTGTCCAACAACAGAGGAATCAAGAAAAGGTGGCATATATTCACAATTGAACTTTTAGCATCACGTCGGTTTCAGGAAAACGGATGCGACTGGAGACAGTCATAGTATGTGATCCAGTGCAGCTTCAAAATGACAAATAGTACATGTTTTCTCTCATTTGTCATTCCTGGAGTTTATATAGTTACACAAAATCAAAAATCTCTATGGAAAAGGAAAATAGAAGAGAAAGTGGGGACATAGAGCATAGAAGAGTAAAGAAGACGTTTGTTCAAAGAGGAGGAAGTAGCGAGAAAAAAGGAAGGTGGGGCACAGGGTGGATATACTCAACCTTAGAAATACCTGCATGACTGAATTTTAATTATAGACATTAAATTTATAAATGGTACAGACTAAATTGGTTTTTTTTGAAGTTAATAGGTTGAGAGTTATGCTGAAAAAAGAAAAGGAGAATATACAAAAAATTAAAACAAAAAGAAAACTGACAAGCAGGTCCAGTCATCCTGGGTGAGCTGGAGAGACGGGAGGAGCTGATGTCGATAAGGATGAGAGGATAGAACAAGGTGGGAAATGAGACAGCAGCTTCCTGTCCCCAGGTCTCTCAGTTCCAAGCAATACAATGCCCAAGCCTTAGGAATAGGCTGCTAAATTGAGGTGGTGACAAAGAACTTTGAAGTTAACCTATCAGAAATATTAATCATGGGTGTTGAGTAGAGGTGTGTGATGGGTTCACTGTTAAAAATTACAAATGAAAAAGAGGGCCAGGCGGTGGTGGCACACGCCTTTAATCCCAGCACTTGGGAGGCAGAGGCAGGCAGATTTCTGAGTTCGAGAGTTCAAGGCTAGCCTGGTCTACAGAGTGAGTTCCAGGACAGCCAGGGCTACACAGAGAAACCCTGTCTCGAAAAACCGAAAAAAAAAGTTACAACTGATATTGATGAAAGCAAACTAGAAGAATTTCATTACCCATGAAGTATGGACAGCCTACACAGAAGTTGCTGGTAGCACGAGCACTGGGAAAAAGCAGTGACGGTCCTTTATTTGACTTGAGAACAGGAGAGAACAGTCACTTTGTAGTTGTTTGTTCATGGAACATAAAAGCCTTGTAGGGAGGATGAGGAGGATGAGTCTCAAGCATGACATCTGCACATATGAAAATGTCACATCAAGAACAAATGATCTAAGCTATTAATATGTGTTAATTTATAATAACACTATAGGAGTTGTATTAGTTACCTTTTGGACTCTGGGATGACCTAACAACATCAAAAGCAACTTACAGAAGGGTTTATTTGGGGCTTACTGTTTTAGGGGGTGGGTTCACAGTCATGGACGAGGTATGGTGGTATGTGGCCAAAGCAGGTAGCTGAGGAATCAGATTTTTAAACCACAAATGTGAAGCAGAGAAAGTGAGCTGGAAGTGGGATGAGGCTGTAAACTCTCTAAGTCTGACCCCAGTACTTCCTCCAGCAAGGCTGCACCTCCCCATAAGCTCCCCACATGGTGGCACTCAATGGGAACCCAGTGTTCAGTTATGAAAACCTATAGACAACATTTCTCATTTAAATGACCGAGTGACCCAACTGGTAGGAAAAAGAATGTATTGGGAATGCTTCCTTGAGACAGTGTTCCTTAACATGAACCTTGTAAGAATATAAAAACAAAACAACCAAGTAAGAAAAAGCTGTCCATCTTTTAATGGGAGTTTGGGTTTTATGCCATTCATTCAGCCTTCCAACTTTGTTCTCCTGGCTCTTCCAGCAGCCTCAACAGTGGAAAAGTTCTCCTTCTCTGAGTAGCCCAACACCAAAGCCAATATCTCTTTTTCCACAAGCAAATTCCACTGTTTTTAGCTTAAATATGTGTCAATTCATAAAATTATGTAAATTAGCTATAAAAAAATACAACCCTGTATATTCTAGATGGCTGAACAGACTTTTTAACATCCCTGACTGCTTTAAATGGTATATAAGATCTAATGGTGAATCTAGTTAATCACCCAGGAGCCTAGGAGCCCATTTTAAGTATAATAAGCCTGAGATTTACTCCCCCACTTCCCCTGACCACCATTGATTCCTGGACAACAGTAAGCCTTCACCAAGCTGGACATCCTGGTTTTGACAACTTCTATGAGAACCAGCTTCTTTTCAGACAGTTCACTGGAAATCAGCTGCTGTAAAAGGAATTCTGTGCGACTCTTGTGTTCATAATAAGACCAATATACACAATAGTTATATTTATTAAAGCTGTTAATACTACAAAAACAAAGTAATGTTGTGCGTGAATCCCATTGGAATAAATTTAAAATTAAAATAGTTAATTAAAATCGTTGAAATAGTGGATATTTCTAGAAACATAATATTTTTATTTTAGTTTGTAGCAGTTTGTATAGATACCTTGGCAGAACAGCTGACACAACACAATGGTTGTAGTTTCTAGAGATGGTCAGACTCCTCATAGGCCTGAAGATAATCTGTGATCTTATTTTAACTTTTTGGTTTTTGTCTAAAATTTTTCTTTAAAAAAATAACATTTGTTAGTTATATGGATATAAAATCTTCTGTCTAGCCTGGAATTTGCAGCTTAGAACAGTTGTTATTAAAATCTCTGTAGCTTATTGTTTAACCTTTTCCTCCTAATGGCTTTCCCTGAGAGTGATCAGAGGAAATGATTTCACTTTTTTCTGCTTTTTAAAAATAGTGTCTCAAGTGTCACGAAGATTAATGTTTGTTAATATATAATCTGAAACAAAGTATAGAAACCTACAATATGATCAGAGGAATCAAGAACATATACACCTACCGAGTAATTAATCATATCTTTAGAATGTACCAATGTCGAGTTCTTTCTATATAAAGCATTTGATAAATTAAACAACCAAATCTTCTTAGGTACAGAAACCCAGAGTCTAATAGAGGGCATTATAGTAAGAACACAAATCACTACAATAAATGGCAGAAAGTGACAGGCTGCTTAAGGAACACACAGAAAGCATTCTGAGAGATTTCCCCTGTAAGGGGAGGAGGGAGGAGCCATTGGAGCTGGCAGCTGCGAGGGCTTCACACCTGCTCAGCGGAGGCATGCATGTTAACCCAAGACATCTACAAACACACATCATACGGGTACTGGACTCACCTCACACTTATTGACGAAGCATCAATGAGTGCCTTTGAGCCTTACTACACTTCTGTCTTCCCCTGCTGTGATGCGGAGGTGGGGTTGGAGGGTGGTGTATGTGTATAATGGTGAAATTGTGCATTGTGGGACCACAAAACAGTTGTTAGGTAAATTCCTCAGCTTCTCTGAGATTCCCTCTTCTCGTCTCTCATGCATTGATAACAGAATGCTGTCTAAGGAATTGTTCGTAGGACTAAGGAAAGTATACCCATGGCGCATCCGATGAGCTCTACACTGCATGACTGCTCTGCTTTCTACTGGTGCACTGCTTCTTGTCAACACAAGAATCCGAAAATTGAGAACAAATATATATTTTTAATTTTTAACAAAATAGTTATATATAATATTTTGTCAATTGCCATCTTTTAATTTTTAAATAATTTGACTTCTTGGAACAAAGAACTAAATATAATAAATATATTTTTTCTTAAATCATTTAAAATATTCAATAATTATGTATTATTTTGACTCTAAAACTTCCTAACATATCCCCTTTGAGATCACTGGAATCTGAGAGAGAGCTGAGTGTGGAACACTCACCCAGCACACATTCTATTTCTGACTTAAGGATTGTGTGCAGTTTAGTGTTCTCCCCAGATAAACAGTGTTTGCTTGGACCTTAGTGACATGGGTACTTTATACTGTGAGCTTCACATCCCAGCACTGTCCGCTAAGCCTAACTCATCACTCAGCTAAGACACAAACATTCCACTTGTTTAGCCACACAGTGACTGGGTTTTTTTTTTCCATCTCAAAAATCTGTCATCATGCACAGAACC
Organism: Grammomys surdaster; assembly: GCF_004785775.1. Taxonomy (NCBI): domain Eukaryota; kingdom Metazoa; phylum Chordata; class Mammalia; order Rodentia; family Muridae; genus Grammomys; species Grammomys surdaster. The sequence continues at coordinate 12,037,448 of NW_021604577.1, forward strand.
AGGAAAAGTATTTAAAGTTTATTTTGAAAGAACATGAAATTCCTGAAGAATGCTGGAAGATGTGAAATACTTTTTAGTTTGCTGTTGAATGTAAAATATCCCTTCTTACCATAGTACCTCAGTGGCAAAGAGACCTGTTACCTGATTTTTCTCCTGAATAGTGTTGGGCAATTACAATTTCTTAATTCGGAATATCCTTTTTTTTAAACTATGCATAGTGAAGACAGAAATTCCTATAGACAATGGCTGTGTTAGTCTAAAGTGGGTTTTTTTTCTTTTATTTTTGCTGCTCTTTGGATTGAAACAAAGGAAGATGCAGTTTATGATCGTTTCCATTCCCAACAGCAACCTGGATTTCTCACCCCAAATTATATAACACTGAACTGCCAGAGAGCTGTGCAGGAGAGTCTTGGTATTTGCAGATTTAACACTCTAGGTTTTGAATATTTGCAATCGACCATGAAGGTTTGTGATGTGTTAATTGGCAGTTTTGCTGAGGTTCAAATTTGAATCATATGTACTTTGAACCCAGTGAGTGACTGAGGAACTGGTGGGTTAGCCCTGCAGCCACGATGCCGCCTCTCTCCGCTCAGACTGTTGCTGCTGATGTTGTTACTGTTGCCACAATGCCATGCCTCTCTCTCCCCTCAGACTGTTGTTGCTGATGTTGTTACTGTTGCCACAATGCCCTGCCTCTCTCTCCGCTCAGACTGTTGTTGCTGTTGTTGTTACTGTTGTTCTCTTTTCCTGACAGGAAGCATCTCCTACACAATTAAAAACTTGTTGCCTATGAAAAAATAAAACAGGCCATCATATGAAAGGCCAAACACGAAGCTTTCAATAATGTTTGCTCAGTTTGGGGGAATAGCGTGTCGTGAAAATAAATGTCTCAGTGGAGACTATTGGAAAACGCAGAAGTCTAGATAAACACTTTCATGGGCATGCATTTGGACATTTGGGTTTTCATGCCATTGGATTTATCCCTTGCAACTAGCAAGACTTTCTAGATATGTATCTCAGATGCTTTGGATGGTATTTTTAAGAACCAAAATATTTTCCTGGCTTTGCTACATTTGCAATATGTCTTCCGAGCCCCAGACAAAAGTCCCATGAGGGTCTTCAGTGCAGGACTTTCCTCTGAAGAGCCCCACGGGGCTCATGAGCTCTCTGTGCATCACGCCACCACAGTCCTGAGGCAGCACAGATGAGGAAAGTGGGGTCGTAGTCTTTGGCAAGCTTTCCCATTGCTTGACTCTAAAAAACGAACTTCCACCAAGTGCTGCCTTGAGCTCAGACTTTGCTCGTCACCCACTTGAATCAGGTAAAACACCAGGGAAAAGCCAGTGGTCCCCAAACTCTACACTGTGCATGACAGTATGTTCTTATGGTGTGTGGCATAATAAGAAACAGTTTTTGCAAGGCTCAAGTTCGATTTAAAAGGCTAGTATTTATTAATGTTTTGTGTGAAATGCATTTTAATGAAACAACAGATAGTAAACCAGTGGTTCTGGTTTTTATTATTCGTTTGGCAAGATTAAAATCTGGCAACTCTACGTAAGTGTCCCTAAAGTTCTTGAAATTTTTCTTAGGTTGGAGTTAAGTAACTTGTACATGGTTCTAAGGCTACACAGAAAGACTTCGCCTAAGTAAGGGATGAACTTCTTAGGAGCCTTCAAGGTTGTCTTCACAATCAGGAATAGATACAGTGTGGACTCTGAGATTCTTTTATACAAAAAGCATGTGAGTCCCTGGGTTCCCCTTAAACCCATCTCCTTCAGCTCTGTGCTTCAGTGCCACTCAAACTATTGGGCCAGCTGTGTTTACATATCTCCAGCCATTCAAAGCAAGTGGTCTTTGTTCCGGTAACAATGGAGGGAGGTGCACTTCGTACTCATAAGCACCATCAAAACATCTATTCTTGGCTTTCACCCAAAAATGACAGTTGTAAAAGTAAGATTGAGTCAGTGATTTATTCTGTATTTTGGCTGTGTAATGTTTGCGTTTCTGTAAGCCGTTTGCGGTATTGGAATAATGCTCAGGTTGGAAAATTAAGAGAACTGGGCAGTAATTTATTTAAAATCATATTAAAGTTTACATATAGTAGTCATGCCAAAGACCAGATGAACTGCCAGATAACGAAACTTGCACTTCTTTTTGAATGGCTCTTGACAACCTACATCTTCACTTGCTGCTCACCAGGACAGAATGCTGACATATCAGTTAGCGTGGAGTGTGTGCAGCACCTGAGGTTCGATTCCCAGGTAGGGTCTTTGTATTAGGTTTACTTGAGAAGGAGGATAAGTAGACTCGCCTTGCATTGAAGCATAACGGGGATATCAGGATAAAAATTCAGCAAAACAGCTAAACAGAAAATCAAGATGGCTACATGATTGATAGAATCCAGACAACAACTTTTTTCTTTTGTTCTTTTGAGACAGGATTTCTCTTAGTAACCCTGACTGTCCTGGGTTCTGTAGACCAGCCTGGTCTTGAACTCACAGAGTTCTTGCCTCTGCCTCCCAAGTGCTGGGATTAAAGGCATGCGCCACCACACCTAGCTGGCCAACAAAGTTTTAAGACTGGCTTTGTTCATAACATAATTACGTATGGCAAAATGAAACACAGGCAGCTTCCAAAGCTAAAGTGTTCTCAGTATTGTCAACCTAAGTAAGGAAGACATAAATTACATCTGATTTCCTCCTAGAAACCATTATATTAGAGGATTATATGCCTCACCAAGAGTTTGATGCCAACATGTTATAGAAATCACCAGAAATCACAAATAATCAACAACAAATGCTATATATACAGCAGAATGCTTTCTGAAGTACCTATAAACCAAGTAGGGAATTTTTTAAGGTCCCAGTCTTAGAGACATATCTACCCAGACTGGAGTCTGCTGACTGAGTTGAATGTAGATACTAGCCAGTTCTCTAAAAATATGTGGCCCCTATCAAGGACACCCAAGTCACTGATTTGTTATAACAAGTTAGTGTCCTTTTTCACACAAAGCTCTAAAATAGGTTCTACAAGGAAGAAAATAATGTTTATCCCAAAGAGATATAAGAGTAAGAAGTTTTAGTTAAAGAAATGTAAAATATGCATGGCTCTACCATTTAAATAGCAGCCCACACTGTCTTTCATATTCTGAGGGCCATCGTTGCTTTTTCCTATCATGAACTCCTTTCCTGTAGAAAAATATAAATATATGTATTTTTAAAACAGTATTTTAAGTAGCTAAGCAAAGTTCAAGCATCCTATTAGAAGAAAAAGGTAATCACAGGCCATACAAACTTGTTTCTATTCTTGTTAGGCCTTCCAAAAACAGAAAAATCAAAAAAAAATTCATCTTGAGATGTTGGATACTTTAGCTATGTTTCATAAACACTGGAACTCAAAAATATTTATCAAATATTGGTGAAACTTTCCCAAATTCTGGGAAAAAAAAACTTCAAAAGACCCTTAAAACATAAATTCTTGGAAAGCCACTGAAAACTTCTTCAGAGAAAAGGCCTTCTGCTCATGAAAATATCGAAGAGTGAGAGGTAAACGTGCCTGCCCTAGTCATTGCCAGAGAGAGGCAACAGCCGCCACTGCTGGGAATGGGATAGACACACCCAGAGCAGCTCAGCTGAAGACTAAAGTGGCCTGAGCCGAGTTGTCTAGAGAGCCCCACTGTCTAAGGAGTATACATTGTCTCACCGTCCTCAGGATGCAGGACCGTCTGCACTCCTCAGGTTCAGGTGCATCAAAACCAAGTACCATTGCACCTGCCTACTCCAAGATGCTGTGTGAAGGAAATAGTACAACTATCTAGCACGTGGGGTTCTTGCACCTAGAAGCAATGATTACAGCAGCTACCCCTTTCTAGGTACTTAGCGAAAGGCACACACTACCTTGATTCATACTCTAGTTTATACTCTAAGCAACCCAGGGCTTCTCTTACTATCTCACCTAATAGATTAAAGATAAGACTAAAAGCAGTTAACCCTGTCACAGGAGCAAGATATTTGAACCCAGATCTTCCATTCAACTGAAATCAATCTGCAGCCATTTGCCTCAGCGTGAGTGAACAGAGTACGGATGTAACAGGATTTCTCTGGACACAATGAGAAAGCCTGTGTAAGTCAGAAGATATGGTAGGAATGGAATAAGAAAGATACACAGTGCTACTGTGGGAAAAGACGTCATTAATATCTTTTTAAAGCAATCTTTAATAGTTTAATAAGCAAAGTGGAAGTCAAGCTAAGTCATTGTCACTTTGGTGAGCTGGCTTTTTTTTTCTCTTTGTTATTTTAAAGCTTTAAAATGACCCAGTTGTTGCCCACCCACCACATTCCTTTTGCCAGGTGACACTGATGTAAGGTGCC
>NW_021604577.1:12041917-12052888 GCF_004785775.1 Grammomys surdaster
CTCTCTCTCTCTCAGTTGCTCTTTTTCAAAGGGCAGCTGGATCATTGCGCCACCCCCTACTTGATTAAGAGCCTTGGACTTGGGCCCTTCCGCTGTCGTTTACAGTCTAGAAGCCAAAATGTGGTAAAAGCCTCTAAGCAACGGCAATTCCCAGTTTGTGATTCCAGGGCCACAGAAATGTGAACCGCCAATCAGGGGAACGCTGCTGCAGGTTCTCAGAGGGAAGCTCTTCAGGCTGCTACATGCTTTCCCAAACTGCAGAATTCCGTGAGACAATGCCACGGCCTCAGCCCAGATGTGAGTCAGGTCTACAACAGCCCGGTCACAGTAGTATTTGCAGCGCCAGATGTCCAGTGCAAGAGGGTTAAGACTGCAGATCCGAAGCATGTTTTACCACCTCCTTAGTGAGACAATCCTCCACAGTTACCTCATTATTCATCCCCTCCCTCCCGGCAGATAGCATCAGACTTGATTTGCTGAGCTAGAAATCCGCTTAGGTGTCATGTGTCAGCTAAACAGGCTTAGTTACAATAGAGCCTGATTAGTTTCCACCCTGGCCTCATAAAATGTGGCATGTGTATTAGCATAATGGATTAGGAGGTAAAGAGCGCTCACTACAGATGTGAGTAAGTGCGGTCCTGGAATCTACAGACTTGATCCTCAGTGCATTTGACTCACTCCAACTTTTCAAGATTGGAAGGCCTTTTTTTTTTTCTGCCCCAAATTAAGTAATTTCGTATTCATCCTTCCAATTTTGATGCTGACTTTACCAAAGTCCCATACAGAATCTAGGGAGTGGATCTCCCTCACCTCTCTCCTTGGCAAATAGTACTGCCCCAGTCTAAGAAGACAGTCTGATGCGTTCTGACCTGAAATGATTGACAGGCAGCCATCCTGTGAGGTCAGAACCAAGTCAAAATAAAGGCCCAGGACACACTGCAATGGGTAAACGCAAGACCCACAGAGACGAAACTTCTGAGTGAGTAGCATTTGCATTTGTGAAGTTCATTCTTCTAAATATCATGAAAAGCTCCAGGTAGCATTAAAAATAATCTCTGATATAGAAACAGGAATCCCCCTTAAGGCTAACCAACATAGGAATTACCAAACATAAATAGAAAAATTAAGATAGAGCTCCAAATACCAAATGGGCATAGGTGTTTTCAGTGTGCCTGTATTAGGCTGTAATTGTTTATGCTTACAGCAACATCAATTGCAGCTAACTACTTTTGAGCTAGATATCACCCCACAGTATTGTTTTGAAAACGCTGACAAGAGGACCTGCGTAAGGTATGTAAGATATTTCGGAGTGCCACATGGTATCCTGAATGAGCTATAAGCATGACCTCAGGTGACCTTCATGTCAGCCTACATACAACGTCCCCTTCTTGCACGCAAGGGAATCCTGTCTTTAGATCCTGCATTCTGTCTAAAAAGTAAATGGTAGGCCCTAGAGTCAAACTCCAGGGAGCATGACTGCAAGACTTATCCCTTTCCACTCCGCCACACGACCTCCTCAGCACTGGGGGTAAAGCCAAGCAGGTAATGGTAACATGTTAACTCAAACTCCAGTGGCCAGAAAGTATGGATTGATTCAGAAAACAAAAAATGCCCTGCTCGGGGTAGGAGATAGGAGACACGAGCTAGGGAAGAGATTCAGGCCACAGCAGGTCCGAGAACCCTGGCTAAAAATGGACAGACACTTCACTTCCTACGAGTGGCAATGGGCCATCAGGGACATTTGAACAGAGAAGTCATATGACCAGAAACAAACCACTCACTCACTAGTTTGACCATCATCTTTCTTTGTTCAAACCCACTGCAGGAAACCCACTTTCAAGAGGCACCTGGTACAAGGATATTTAATAATACACATTTTAATGGAAACAAAAAAAAATGTAAAGCCTAACACCTTTCCCATCTGCAAGATACTGGCATTTACTGTGAAATTTTATTCTATCCTATTATTTCATCTTCAGTTGATTTTTAAAAACCCACTGACAGGTAAGGAAAACTCTAGCTTAGATCACGATCAGGAGACATGGAATGAGACAGGGTAACCAGTTACAGGCTGTAGAGGAAAGAATTTGATTGGGTCCTGCTGGCATTTCAGCTACAAGGCAGATTCTATCTCTAAAACATTATCTGCAGAGCAGTGGAGAGGACGAACTGGCAGCAAACGTGTACCACCATCTTTCTGGGAAAGTGAACAAGCACTATCCACATGAGAGACGGCTACAGCTCAAGGACAGGCTTGCTTGAACACACAGGTTGGGAGTAGCAAGAAGGACACACAGGAGCTTTGGGAAGAAAACCAACTACTCCTTTTCTGGTTTGGGTTTTTGTTGCTGTTTTCCTCTACTGTAGTACAACCTGAATTTTCCTGAGCCACAACAGAATAGAAGCAAACAGCAAGAAACAGTGTTAGTGTCTGCTCTCCAGCACTTGTCCCCTAAATCACTGGTGGTTCCAGTTGTCTTCTACTGTATAATGAGCTACCCCAGGACACTAAATCTTGAAAGCAACCATGTCATTCTGTTCAGTCCTTTGTATGTGAGCAATTCTGGTAGGGCTTGGCTAGGTGTAACCTCTAAACTCCACATGGACGACTGAGTGACGTCCTCCAACCGTTTCCTTGCTTGCAAATCTGGTCCCTTGACAGCCCTTGACACTTCACTCTGTTTGCATGGGGTCTCACCCTCCAGAGCATCTTCCTGTGTCCTAAAGGCCCTTAGAGCATGGCCACCTCAGCATCCCCTGTTTTTTCACAAGGTGCTTCAGAACACCAAGAATAAGCATTTCAAAAGGCAAGGAGCAGAAGTTTCCAGTTGCATAAGGCCTAGATATTGGTCCTGCATAATTTTGTCCAATGTAGCATTCGAACTAGTCAGAGTCCACCAAAATTTGTAAAGAAGGGTCGTGGGCATTCATGAAGGTTCTCATTTAAAAAGGAAGCTGGCCAGTAACCTTACAGCCAATCATCCTATTCATCATTCTCCTTCTGATGCGTGTAGAATGACATCTGCAACTCATAAATCTGAGTGCAGAATCTTGGTGCTCACCCTACTAGGGGTCTTCCACATAAACAGTATTTTAGGATGAGGAGAGCACTGTCTCTCCTTTCAGTGAAACCTGTGGTTGTTTATGTTCCTTCGTGTGGAATGTATAATATTAGATACTGTCTGAGCTACTGTGGACTTGAATACATCAGAGCCATACTGAGTGATGTCACCCTGTCTCTGCCTCTGTCTCTGTCTCTCTGTCTCTCTGTCTCTGTGTGTGTGCGCGCGCACGCGCATGTGTGTGTATGTGTACTGAGAATGAATATGGAATCCTTACAATTACCTTTGTCTCCAAGTAATACATCATGGAAAATACATATGAAAATTACTCTTCTTGGACTGGCTTTTTTTTTTCTCCTGAATTGTTTCTGTTTACAAATCATGGCTGGCCTTCCCAGGACACAGTTTCTATTGCAGTCTTGGTTGGAGGAGAAATCTCAGTGAAAGGTAGCCGTCTACCCCAGAGTCATGACCTTATCACTGTGTAAATGAATGTTCTTGGCTGGTTATAGATAATTTTTTTTCTCTGAAGGCTGCTATGTCTGCTGTAAAGGGCGTGGTATTTGCTTTCTTTGGTCTTCTGAATGTGCTCCAGTGTGTTTAGTTCCTACATGAGTAGCACTTCTAGTCTAGCAAGGACCCCACAGCAAACATGAACGTCTATTTCAAGTCCCCACTTCCCTCTACCACCAGCTATCAAGGCGATGTAGCAAGAGTTTATTTTCTTTAATTCTCTAAAGTTTATTCATGTATCACATAAAATGGGTGTCTTCCCTACATATATGTCTGGGAACCACCTGTATCCTGATGTCTGCAGAGGGCAAATGAGGACATCCAGTCCCCCAGGACTGGAGTTACAGATGGTTATGAACTACCATGCATATGGGTACTAGACATCTAACCTGGGTCCTCTGGAAAAGCAGCCATTGCTCTTAACCTCTGAGCCATCTCTCCAGCCCCAGAAAGTATTTCTCATCCAACACAGCAACTCATTGTCCTTTCTGTTCTCAATGACAGAGGTCAACCCATTATCTCAGGCACCTTCCAGGCTCAGCAGGATAGCACTCTAAATATTTGTCAAATAAAAAAAGGGGGGCGGAGAACAAATGAGCAAATGAAAAAAATGAATATAACACTCTGTAGTCATTCCAGAGAAAAATCCATACATGGACCTCTGTAGTAATAAATAAACCCCACAGCAAGATCAGCATATGCAGTTGTCATTTGTTGTTTGGGAGTCTATACTAAGTATGCTTCAGTTAACATGTTTTACTTGTGTTTAAAATGACAGTGTTCATCTTCGAAACTCTGAGACTCACTCTCTTTGCTTGGCACTATTCAGCTTCTTTTAGCAACAAGAGGATAACTATGACATGATGTTCACCTTATAGTATTTGTAACCTCGTGTGTCACATAAACACCAGGTTCTATGTAATTTAGTAGAGTTTATCTTTGCTAAACTGTCTGAATAAGTATGTTGGATTAACTCAAGATAATGGTGTATTCTTATGGTCTATTTTATGCTATAGATATAGGATAGCACTGATAGTTACTAAGGGCTTACTGGGTACCAGACACAGATGTAAGTTCTTTATTAACATTGTCTGAATTAATCCCCATAACAACTCACAGGCAGCCACGACATACCATCCCAATGACAGATACTTTTAGAGTAAGATCTTAGAAATGCCCTTGTTCAAAGCTACATTAGCTGCTAAGCAACAGTACTGGGATTGAGCTAGAGTCCAGCTCCTGATTCAAAGCTTGACAGAGTCTGTGCTACCCTTCAGTCCCTGTGTGATAAAATACTTCCAGTGATTATTAAAATGAGGAAAAATAATACATCTTGGCTCATGATTTCAAAGGTGCAGGCCACTGCCTTTTGCTTTGAGTTTGTGGCCGACATTACATCATGGAGAAGCTTGTGTGGGGGAAGCCAGCATCTCAGGGCCATAGAGAAATGAAAGAGAGAAGAGGCTAACATGTCCTTCCAGAGTTTAGAGTACTTGCAGTGATCTAATTTCCTCCACCTAAGTATCACTTCTTAAAGGTCCTACAGCCAACAATAGCCTAACAAACAGACTAGAGCTCAGGCCATCAATACATGGGCCTTTGGGGTCACTCAAAGTGAAGACTATATCATCCACATTATACTAGATCTGAGGGTAGTGCCTATTTTCAAACTCAGATTATTCTGCAGTGCTCAAGAAAATAGGAGCTTTCAGAATACTCCATGATACTGGCATCATACACATTTCAAATCCATGTGATTTATGTGACTTTGGGCAACTCTCCTAGCAGCTGTCTTTTCCTGGGCCCAGAGTTTCCACTGGGACTGGAACAATGTCCACACAAGAAAGTAAAGGACACCTGTCCCCTGGCATTGTGACTGATCTCAGATTCATTCGAAAGTAGAACTGAGAGAGTACCTCAGGATGACTCTGAGAATTGGATGGACAGCTAACCTGGTGCCGTACAGACAAAAGAGCCTCACTCTAGTATGACTTATGTATGTGATCTAGTGTGACTAGTGTGATTGGTGTGATCAGTGTTCCTGTAGCAGGTGTGACAGGCCTGTTGTGGTACAGCTGATGAGGGAGCATCTTACTTCTGTGAGAAGTGAACTGGCTGGTGGCATTAACTGCCCCCTCCCCCACACCTCAATCTCTCCTTGTCTGGCCCTTGCAAAGATAACTTATAATCAGTCACTGCTATTTATAATTTGAAAGATTTCAATTGAATAAAAATGAATGGATGGGGGGAGGGGCACACTACACTTTCTCCACTCTTGTTATTCCAATTCAAAACAGTAATATAAACAGGAATCTGGAAGCAGGGAGGAGCAAAAGAACAAGCTGAAATTGAGCTCAGATATATCGATACAGGATAAACAACACCTAATATATGAGTATTCACTGAGTCCTGGAGTCTTCCTTTTTATGATTAGATAATTTAATTAAACTTCCCTAACTGCTATATCAGTCTACATTTTTATATATCATTTTTTTATTAGTACAGGCCTATTCCACATTAATTCTTAAGTTGCTTTTATGCAAATATATCCTAATATCAGGAGACTGGAATAATGACTCATGAACTGGCCCCTCTCCAACTTGCTGTGTGGCCTCTGAGAAGTCAGTGAGTATCACTGAGTTGCTACAGTAGCTATACAAAGCAGTTTATGATCCCCCATGAAAATTTGTGGAGATTAACTGACTTTCAGTAATTGTTGCAAAGCATTTAGGAGTACTATGTAGCAGTTTGCGCATTGGAGTGAGATGGAGTAAGCCAACTTTACCGAGAAAGAGAGTACCAAATGGTTTGGAGGGTGATTTACTGTTGCTGTTGTGCCCTTTTTGGGGGTTGCATCTTTTGAGGGGGACAATGGGGGGGTGCCACCCCCTCAAGGAAGTTGTCTGAAGTGAATGCTGTCATGAAGGACATGTCTGGCACCAAGCAGGACACTAATGTGATATGTGCTCAAGAGAACAAATAGAGTCTGAAAGGAGCAGGGCACACCCCCTGGTTGGCCGTGCCAACCTAAGCAAGGGGAAAACACTTAGGGCTTCTGTTTGGATGCACAAACTGAATGGGAGACAGCATGTATAACCTTTCAGGAGATGATGGCAAGAGTTGAGCTCCTCAAAAGCACAAGATGAAAGAGAAGAGGAACATCTCTGTGGCTGTAACTAAAGAAAAGCTTTTAACCCTGTCTAGACATAGTTGGTCTTCAAGGAACAACCTTTACATCCTCTAAGGATATGCCAAATAATTTTGGCACCAGTGAAAATTAATGATGAAGGAAACCTACCTCTTCCTTCTTTACCTCCTCCATTTTCTTCTCTGTCTCTATGTCTCTGTCTCTCTGTCTTTCTCTGTTTCTCTGTCTCTCTGTGTGCGTTTCTCTCTCTGTTCCTCTCTCTCTCTCTCTCTCTCTCTCTCTCTCTCTCTCTCTTTCTCTCTCTCTCCATATCTTTCCTCTTTCATTGCTGCCTATTAACCAACAAGAGTACAAAAATTAAAAGATACCATGGTTGATACATCCTGATAGGTGATCACTGTCACCAGTGTCTCCTCCTTCTACACAGTGTGCTATATCTCTCTTTATTTCATCTCACGAAGATCATTTGAAATGATCTTCTTTACTGGTTTTTGATTGCCATGGGAGCATCTCCCAAGAGTATAGAGCTCATGAATCAGCCTGTAATGCAGACAAAGCAATTCACTTCATATTGATTTTTCCATTAAAGACACATTTATATTAGTTCATCTATATTGACCTCAGCTTCAGTTGTTTTTATGAACTATATGGTTCCATCAGTCCTCAGCATAGTAACTGAAACTGGTGAAGCTGGACAAATGTTCCATTGAAGATCTGATGACGGTGGAGAAGGTGTAACCCTTTAGGAGTCTCACAGCACTGGTAATCTCTGCTTTGATAGCAAATATTTCAAGCACATAGGAATGTCTGGCTCTTCTCGCCATCTAGGACCTAGATTCCAGGCTGCTCAGATCTCAGTCTTATGCAGTCGCCTGTATTCCTTGTGAGGATGGGAAGCTCTTTCCTTGTTCTTCAAAATTCTAGGAAAATTTCACCCTCAGACAACTTTCCCTCCAGTGTCCTGAAATTCTTTAGTTGTTTTGTTTTCTTCTTAAAAGATTATGGCCCCTTCACTTCACTTCTCTTCCATAATTGGCGTTCCAGATAGAAAAATCTCCTTCCTCTTTCCTTGAGATCCACTCTTCTCCATTGTTTTTCCTCTCTCCCTCCCTGTCCACCCTAGATAGAGCAATTGAGAAGAAGCCAATACCCTCTTAAAACACATCTTGAAATACTATGTCATCAGTAGATTAAAAAAAAAAAAAAAGGAAAAGGGCTAGATGGGATGTGAAAATGTTTTCCAAAAAAATCACATGTGAGGTAGCTCTCTGCTCCAAGATGCTTCGGAATAAGCTACTCTCTGTCAAACAGACAAATCTTGGATTTTTAAGCCAACTGTCAGGGAGTCTGTTTGGAGCTATCAGAACCTTCCTTACAACAGGCAGAGAACTATACTTAGACCAGTGTTTAAATTTTCATTCCACTAAACTTCAGAGATCAAGCTTCTCCTTGCTTATTAAAAACAATAAAAACTTTATCGTGTATTTCCCCTAGAGCATTAATTCTGTAAGATCTTCCTTCCTATCTTAGTTTGGGTTTCTATTGCAATGACAAAACACCATGACCCAAAAGCAACTTAGAGAGGAAAGGGTTTACACTTCCATTTTCCTGTTCATCATAGAAGGAAGTCAGTACAGGAATTAAAGCTGAGCAGGAACCTGGAGGGAAGAGCTGATGCAGAAGCCATGAAGGGATGCTACTCACTGGCTTGCTCCCAATGGCTTGCATAGCTTGCTTTCTTATAGAACCTAGGACCACCAGCCCAGGAGTGGCACCTCCCACAATGGACTATATCCTTGCCGGTCAATCACTAATGAAGAAAATGTCCTACAGCTGATCTTATGTAGGCATTTTCTCAAATGAGATTCCCTTTTTTCAGATGACTATAGATTGTGTCAATTAGCATAAGACTGCCCAGGATTTCTCTTTCCTTCTTTGCTCTCTCTCTTTCTTTTCTTTTTCTTTCTTTCATTTTTTTTTTTTACAGCTAAAGAAACCAACCACAGGACAATTACTTAATAATTTAGTTCTTCCTGATAAAGGTGCTTTGGGCTGGCTTTGCCAAAATGGGTTGTTACACAGAGGCAAGCATTGCCTGAGTCTATAGCACAAGTAAGGCTGTTCCCACTACCCCTCCAATATGGTCCTCAGAGATGGTCCAGAAAATGGCAGTTTCTTTTTTCTGTACCCCAGGAGGTGGGGGCACCGACTTATTTCTTGCAGTAACAGTAAAACAACTGCCCCGGGTGTAGCAGTTAACTTTCCTAACTGCATCTGTCACTGTCATCTGGAACTGAGAGCTACATGCTGATTGAAATCCCACTATAAGGCATTTTCTGCTTGTGTTCTCTGAGACATTCAGTAATCTTGGCATTTCTCCTTCTCAGATGTAGTTATCTTCTCTGAAAAACAGACATGAGGTCACGTCAGGCCACAGGGCTCTAAGAGAGCATTTATCCTGGTCTCCAAGATTGTCACAACAGCAAAGCAGCATGCAGAACATCCTCAGCTGGGTGATCGTTAAGATAGAGAATTTAAATTCAAGAAGCAGGATTTCAATGTCAGTATAAAGTTATAACAACTTTGAAATGAAGCAATTTACAAGCAAACAGTCTCTGCTTTTTGCAAAAGAAACCGGACACGTTGAAGATTGCTCTCCCCAGACTCAGAAGACAACTTTGCTTGAAAAACAAAAGAGGCGGAGACTAGGAAAGGTACCCTCTCAAAAGAGCACATTCAGATGAAAAAGAAAACATTTCTTCGGGGATATGTAAACCGGGCCTGCCAAGGCATGTCTGCACTCAAAGGGCTTTGTGCAGTGTTTAAAAAAAAAGAAAATCTGTAGGTGTTCTGCATTGGAGGTTGGCAGGTCACTGAGGAAATGTCAGCCTAAGACCCCTCCCAGAGCATGAGATAGTATGAAACAGAATGGCATCTCACAGCCCAGACTGAGTGTGAGAAAAAAAGAAATGACACATATCTGGTTGCTGGCCCAAACCCCTAGTTCACACTCCAACCCTTGATAGGGTTCACTCATTCTTGCTTGAAGTGGATTTCATCAGAATCAATCCAGTCTCTTCACCTTTCAGTACATGCATCTAATTCTCAAATAGAGATCCCCATGTCCTTGTCAGCCTTGGGAAACAGTAGCATCTCATCTCTATTCTCCACTGAAAAATGCCCAGGGAGTTACCACTGTCCTCCTCTTCAAGGCTGGCTAACCAACCCAAGTAGATGACTTTCATGATCTAAGCATGGCTAACCTGGTAGAGAGGAAAACTTGTATTTCTGCATAAGCGATTTTGCCTTCATCACAAAATCTTTTCCAGTGCTCTATACATGCCCAGAGAGCTGACATAATCGGCTGTGCTGGCGATATCTGAAATATAAGCATCAGAAATGTTACTCCCCTTTCCTGGGTCATGTCCTGTGCCCAAAGCAATGTTGCTAGGGCCAAATTCTCAGGTTCATCCTGACTAGACTTGCCTGCTTGGGGGGTGGAGTATGGCTTACCAACACAAAGCTAAGTGCTGCCACAGTAGACCCCGTGAACTTCTAGCAACAGTGGGAAAGCTCACACAGCTAAGTCTGCACAGCAGCAAGCAGTTCTTCAGCAACAATACACTGAGAGAGAAGAACTGGGGCCTGAAGTGTGACTTTGGCTCTCTGTTCCTCCTGGAGCTCCTGTGCTCGTGACTGAAAATGCACTCGTCTTCCCCTTAATGAGAAAGCCTGTCCATCCTGGGATCCCTCTGCACCTTCCTGACACGACATGCAGCTCTATTCTATGGAGGGCGTGCCTTATCCTGTGTGTGGCAACAGATGTTGATTCAGTCATTTCACCACTGGTGTGACTCTCACAGAGATCAACAATAACCTTCGGGCTACAGAAGAGTTTGCTTTCGCACATAAACCAGAAATTCCAGGAGGAGCTACTGGTCACTTGAATATCAAAAGATATAAGGGAACATAGTAAGAAAGCATAGCTTACCAATCACTAGGTCCACCACCAGCAGTGTGTGTGTGTCTGTGTGTCTGTGTGTGTCTGTGTGTGTCTGTGTGTGTCTGTGTGTGTGTGTCTGTGTGTGTGTCTGTCTGTGTGTGTGTCTGTGTGTGTGTGTCTGTGTCTGTATGTGTGTCTGTGTGTGTCTGTGTGTGTGTGTCTGTGTGTCTGTGTGTGTCTGTGTGTGTGTCTGTGTGTGTGTGTCTGTGTCTGTGTGTCTGTGTCTGTGTGTGTGTGTCTGTGTG
>NW_021604577.1:12053288-12102578 GCF_004785775.1 Grammomys surdaster
TAATGTCCACTCTGGCTTCTCAGGGCTCTGCATTCATGTCCACACAAACTAGCACACACATGTACCTGCAACTAATTAAAAACACTTAAGAAGAGACTAGATAGCTCTTGTAACAGCTAATATAAAAGATGTCCAAAACATTAAGATCAAAAATGAAATGATCAGGAGGGCATGCAATCTGATCTTCTTAAAATCTCTTAAGTTCTGTAGGTTCACACGTTTGATCCATACAGAAGGTTTATAATCTCAAGGAAAAGAATGGCTACAGAAATTGTGAGCATTCAGAAACACCATGATATGTGACATCTGCTGAAGCTAGGGCTTTAAAAAAAAAATGAGCTTGCCCTTAAATGTCTTTGGATGCTTTTTGTAATTATTCTAACAGCTTGTTTTGTATTGTGTTTTATGGAGATATTGGCCACGGACTATTGGAAGCCAGGAAACATTGTTCCTTTATCACAGGATGCTTTGGAACCACATGGGTGGACATAGGAAGAGAATGCCACTCACGTTTCTGTGTCCCACCACCACTTACTTCTATCTTTATGATTTTTTTGCTTGAATTTTATTTTCAGTGTGTGTTGCTTTTACGGTTAAACATTTGGAAATGTTTAGATTTGGTTTTTAGGAAATGTATCAGGCTAATGAGTTTGTCTAGCACATTCTTTGCTTGTTTGTCCTAACACTTCACCTCAGCCACAAGATCACAAACGGCCCAAGCTTCAAAATGAAGCATCTCCTTGAGAAGAAGGTGAAAGAGAGCCAAGAGAAATGAAAAAGGCAGCAATGGATCAACAAAGACTGCCCACATAGTGTAAAAAAAAAGAAAAAAGAAAGTTTTCTGCATCCCTGAGCACAGCTGGAGTGTGAGCCTCTCTTACAGATGAGAAGGCAAGCTCCGGTCTCATTAAAACCTCCTCACTGGATTACAGACTCCAAATCCTCCGGGGAGCCTTGCGAACCACCACGTAATGTTTCTCGCTTTGCATCTTCAATTATGCATCTTCGATTCAGCTGATGGATGGGAAGGGTGTGCCTAGCCAAGCAATCCCCTGGCAGCTGCACATGTGAAGAGGGAAGCTGCAAACACTGTCTTCCAGCTCCATCTGGCACGAGCTCCCAGTCGCTCAGAACATCGGCCTTCTCTCAGCCGTCTTGCCTCCTCTGCCCAGGCCCTGCATGGATTGGATGAACACGCCCACTTATACTCAAGCCCACCCTCCCCTTGGAGAGACTCCCAAAGCGAATGGGAATGGTGTGCTGATCAGAGGGACCCCCCTCTTTTATTAAAGGATGGCACTGCCCCAGCACTCCATCAAGGTTTTCAGTGTAGAAATTAGGCCAAATTCTGGCTCTTCCCCAGGACATGGCTGCCAGGATCATATAGAGAAACATCTGGCGGGACAGTTTGAAGTGCTTGGCTTGGCCACGAAGGAAATCCACTTTCAACCCTGTGTTCCAGGTTCCCATTTGCCTTCTTGGTTGGAGATGCCAGGCTTGCTACAGAGAATCTGATTTGCCTTCCAGGGGGAGAAGCACAGCTCTGGGGCCTTAACTGGTGTGCTAGTTACTTGTATGACTGAATACCTGCCCAGAAACAGCTTAAGGGAAGAGGAGTTTATTTTGGCTCATAGTTTGAAGGTGCATTCTATCACAGCAGGGAAGAGTGTCCAGCAGCAGTGTGAAGCAGCCTCCTCACATCTGAGAGGATCAGGAATCAGGGACCTGACAGAATGTGGGGCTGGGCTGTAAACCTCAAACTTCCAACCCTGTGACCTGCTTCTTCTAGCTAGGTGGCATCTCCCTAAAGGTTCCCAAACGTCAACACCAGCTGAAGATCAAGTATCCAAAAGCTTGAGGCTGTGGGAGACATGTTTACACACGTGGTAAACAACTGATAGGGTCAGAGGTGGCTCTTAGCATGACTGTGTTGCCATGCCACAGCCACAGGGCACTGACAGGGATGAAGGAGGGAACCATGGGACTGTGTGCTCCCAGGAGGCACACTTAAGTGTCTGGGTCCACACTGCTTTCTTTTGGGGCAGCACTGGGTTTTCACGGCTGTCAGTGACTAGATTCTTCTTGGCAGAAGCGTAACTATTTCATCTATAAACAGGGACTCTCCACACTTGTGGCTTCTAGACATTTTTCTAAAATGTTTTCAGGTCTCCATTATGAGGATATTGATTTGGACCACAGTTTTTGAAGGATCCAGACTAAATGAAATTTTCCAATTTATCTTCCTGATAACTTCTACTTTTTGGTGTCATTTTAATAACTGTATTATCATATACCTAACACAACTTGCCATTTTTAAGTATTGTAAGAGTGTATTTCAGTGATATTAAAGGCATACATATTATTGTGCAACCAACGCATCTTACATCTTCAGGACATTGCCATCTTCCCAAAATGAAACTCTGTATCCATGTCTCTCCCCAAATCCAGCCCCTGGCAACTGATATTTCCATCTCTTTGACTTTGGTTACTGTAGGTATCTCATATAAAGAGAAATACACAACATTTGTTCTTTAATATGTAGCTTATTCCACATGTATAGTGTCTTCAAATTCCTCAGTGTTGCAGCATGTCTCAGAACTGTCCCTTTTTAAAGCTGAATAAGTCTCATATATGCATATGCATGTATATGTATATATATGTATGTATATATATGTATGTAAATACATATATATATACATACATATATATATTCATTTTCACCTCTGGGTTATTAGGAACAATACTTTTATTAACATGAGAGTCACATAACAATATTTTGATCAGAGACAGATAGACCACATGTATGACTGCAGCCTCATGAGGTTACAATGAAGTATTCTTGCAATACCTGACAAAGCCGTTGTCACTGTAAGGTCACAGAGCAATGTGTTACCTGTGCCTTCTGTGTTGTTGGACTAAACAAACCTCATAAAAGTATAGGACATAGCACTGGAGACACAACTCTATAGTTAAGAGTGTATACTAGTCTTGCAGAAAACTGAAGTTTGATCACAGGCCACCACCTCAGGCAGATCACGCCCATCTGCAACTCCAGTTCCAGGGAGATCCAATGCTTCTAGTCTCTGCAGACATCTGTACTTATATATACATACACCCCACACACACACACTCCACACACACACACACCCACACATTCCACACGCCCCCACACATGCTTAATTGAAAATAAAATACATCTTTTTAAAAAGTATAACACATGGAATTGTGTAAAATGTATGTTCAATAATTTTAAAATGACTATATCACTGGTTTTCAAGTTGCATGTGACTACACTATATTTTGTCATTATTTTAGAGTGTACTATTTTTTAAAAGGTTATTGTACAGCAGTGACCTCATCCATCTTTCACTTACTTCAAGAATCTCTCAGTTACACCAAAAGGCAGAATAAGGAACTGACTTAGACTATCCAGCTTTGGTCAACCCCACTATGATGCTTGCCTGGGTCCCTTAACAAGTCATACACTCTTTGAGCATAAAGAACGAGTCTGCCTTGTTCACATCTTAAACCTAATCTATAAGTTCCTACCTGTCACATGGCAGATACCCAACTATTTGTTAATGAAGGAATGGATTTATTGATTCAGAAAAATTCAAGCTCCTAATCCAGACTGCAAGTCCACCATCAGGCACTCAAGTTTGGTCTGAGAAGAACTAAATGACATCTGCCATCCAGTCAGCTATGGAAAATATACATGGCTTCCTTGTTTCACAAACAAAATTATCTAGATTAATAGTATTGTGTGGCCAGTTCTTTCTAGTGTCTGGACTTGACAAGTAATAAAACTGAGGCATGTTTGCTACTTGCATAATAAAACTAGGTGTAGTTGATACCCACTGTGTATTAGGTTCTCAATAAATACTGGAGATAGCTGACAAATAGACGGTACTGGAAATTCCATGAATGATACCAATGGGGGGGGGGGTTGTAGAAGGAACCAAGACAGATGGAGATAGACTAGGGCTCTGATGGGAAATGAAGAAATCTTCATTCGTGGGAAACTCACAATCTTCATTTTTCAGCCCAGCCATCAATTTACAAACTCAATCTACTACCACAGTCCCCGCTCAGTATTGATGCTGTATGTGTCAGTCACTCTCAGGGCACCGAGAGACGTCTGACCCCTTGTAAATCTAGTCCAAAAACCCTGGGTGAGCTTGTCCTACATTCCTCACCTCATGCAGCTGCAGGTGCAGTCCTGCCAGCTACGGAGCACTGCGACTCCCTGCTGTGTGTGCTGAGAGAAGCATCAGACTCTCTGCCGAATGAGAGGATCATGGTCTCCTTTAAAACCTGGCCCATGTTGTTTAAATAGTGAACATGCTTTATGCCAACTGAGATTCCTCTCAGTCTTTAATAGACAGTGGTGGAATGAAACATTAATCTCCTTTGAAAAGTTGTAGGCAAGATAATAACCTGGGATTGGTATGCCTCACTGTTGTTCTTAGAGAAACAGAAAAAAGAAACCCAGAGGTAGGCCTCAGATCAGCAAAGCCCCCAGCCAGACAGTCTTTGGAGATTGCATTATTGCTACATATTCGGTGATGGTAGCTGGCAGCATTCCCGTAGCTGTCTCAGAGGCCAGAAAGGCCACTGCACAAGCACAGAGCAGAGCAGCAATCAGAAGTCAGCTTTCCTCAAGTATGAAAATACTCTCACAAGGAAAGCAGGGATGAATAGTCTCTGAGGACAAATGGAGTCCTTTGACTTTCTTCCTGTGGATAGATACTTGGGTAAGACCAGCCCAGTTGTATTTAAGTTTTTGAATAAATACTTTGTGGGTCTTTACACCAGAATTAGGGCTGGTATTCCCAAATCTCTCTCTGATTTACCAATTCAGAATCTCAAGAGGTGAAGCACAATAATATTTATGCTTTTAAAGACGAAAAGATTCTCTAAGAAGTCCCCACAAGTCCCACTGGCTGAGAGTCACACATTCATACCTCATACAATTACCAGCCAGGAAAAGATGTCCAAGGATTATATCAAACACACCAAGGACGGAGAGTGTTCCCTTTATTGAACACATGATCTCAAAGGTGTGAATGCTGGGATTTGTTTTGCTGTCACAGTGAAGGGGTGCAGAGTACAGGAGAGGGCAAGGGTAGCAGTAACCTTGGGCCACAGCACAGTTGCTGGTGGGACGGTCACTCACATGTAGTTCTGTATCCCTTGGTTGCCTCTTCCTTAAATCTACTTTTATGTTTTACCTCAAATGTCAAAAACTGGCTTTCCTCATATAAGCATTTTTCGACATCTCAAAGGGACCAGAGAAGCCAGAGAGAATTGGCATTTGGGAAGAAAATGAAAGCAATTGATTTTAGGATAGTTTAAAATGTCACATATTTTTTTTTGCTCACATGTTACCAGCATATATCACTGGAATATAAGCCTTGCTGGTGCATTTGCTTATGACAGGTTATTGTTATATAGCCCTGACTAGTATAGAATTAAAATGACTATATAGCCTAGGTTATCCTCAACTTCCTAACTGCCAGAGTTGTAGACAGGGCCCACCATGCCTGGCATGTGTAACGCATAGAATCTTTTTTTCAACGAGTAGTTACTGAATAGCTACTATACACCCAGATGTTGTCTTTAGCCCTGGGGTCACATCATCAAATGACACAGACAAAAAGCCCTGCTCTGTCCTCATGGAGCTGACACCCTTAAGGGTGTGACAAAGAATAAATCAGTCAAACAAACTGGATAGCGTGCTTTGAAGAACTAAGTTCTATAAAGAGAAATAAAGCCGATAGAACACAAAAGTAACACCTGAGTAGAACTGCTGGAATTTTGATAGAGGAAAGTTGAGATCAGGTCTCCCTGAGAAGAGAGCACATGTGCAAAGATGCGAAGAAGACAAGCAGTGAGCCATGCAGACGTGTAAGGACAAGGGCCCAGGTAAGGGGAAGCATGTGAACAGACACCGGAGTGTGTGCGCCTGACCCAAGCAACGGGAAGAAAGTAAATGAGGTTGGAGAAGATGAAGACAGAGCAGAGAACTCGTGGGTTATAGGAAAGGTAGATTGCAGGATGGGCTAAGAGAGGGAACGTCATGCATGAACTTAGGTTTTACTTTGGAGAGAGGGAAGAAAAACAATGAAAGACTGAGAGACAAGAGCCACCTGATCCATACTCTCATCCTGCTGAGGTATGCTCACATCTTGGATTAGGGCAATAAGGATGAGCCAACGAAGAATGTGTTCAAAGCCTCTAGCCTGAGTAACTGTAAAGGAGGAATTACTGTCTGTAGACAATTATGGATGAAAGTGTGTGGACAGAAAGACCTGTAACTTGTTTTAAACATGCTAATTCTGCAGTAACCGTTAGATAGCCAAGTATATGGGTTGCTGAAGGTGTATTACACGTGCCAGCATATGAGTGATGATTAAGGTCAAAGGACTGGGTGGGAGTGACCTGGCACTGTTTTTCTAGGGTTTAAAAACTACTCAATTTATTCAACTAGTGGTTTTCTAGCACATTAAAGGAATTAGGCAAAGAAGTAGATAAACTCCATACAACACAATAATGAAGTATAAAGTAATCACCTTCTCAAAGAAATATGGAAGAATGCATACTCAGAATCCCACAGAGTGTTTGCATATGGGCTTTGTCTTATTAAATTCACAAGACTCATATGGACTACCCATTTATTTTGTTTTAGTCAGCTGGTAAGAACCCAAGCATTTAACAACTAGTACAGGGGTCTATCAAAGACAACAAGAACTAATAGTCCTCGCTCAGCCTCTCCTCCAATCAAAATCCAAACAGCTTAGCTCCTTCTAGAAACTAACCAGAGCTTGATCAGATACTTTCAGCTTATCTAGAAAATGGCAAGGGAGGAGCCACCAGTAAGAAGAGGTATAGTACGGCGAGTCCCCTAAAGAAGTGTTCAAAGAGACAAGTAGGGTTGTGCTCTTATCCCCACGCCACCTTTTCTTAGCTGTTTTAACGTTTTAGTTTGTCCTGTCCTAAAGTGGAGATGCTGCCATCTATCTTGTACATTCCCTTGAATGGAATAACAATTGTGAAGTATTTTACAATTGCCTCTTTGATTTCTAACTTGGTCCTCAACAGTCTTAATTACAATAATAGTCCAGGTTGTCCCAATACTTTTTCCTTTGTAGGCTATTAGTAAATTGAAAGATGACCATATCAGACTATAACTTGTGACTTTAAAAAGTTCCTGGTCCTTATAAATAGGTAGCCTTCTCGGATAGTACCAACTTAGATAAGGACAAATGAATCATAGGCAGAGTCATAGTGACCTGTCCCCTGAACCTTCACCCAGCGGATACACTGTTCTGAAAGATATCTGTATTCCCCCTGAACACCCACGCTCCGGTGTCATCCCCTTCCCCACATCCTGCCTTTTTGTGTTTATAACGCCTATGTGAATAAGTAAAAATTACGATTTGATTTAAAATAAATAAATAAATAAATAAAATGAAAAAAAAGTTCCTAGTCCAATGATTAGTTTGCAGTGATAATTGTTAATTTCTCTTTAACTCTTAGACCACCAGGGGGCACCTCAAAAAATTAATTTTGGAAAAGCGTATAGTAGTTGAAGAGTAAGATCTGTACTTTGGGAGCAGAGAACACAGTGTTCTTGGCATATGCATCTTAGGATTTAAATGTATATTCTCTGCTCACAGCGGAATTCCATACAGAGTGTGACTCCCTTAGGCTAGGTCCCATATTTGTGAAAGATTCCAATTGTGAAGGACATCTGTAAATTCTTCCTCAGCTCCTGTCAAACATGACCCTGCAGCTAGAACAAATCAAGCAATTAAGTCCCTTCCAGAGAACAGGCATAGAGGATGCCTCTATTTTAACGGTGATCTTTGATAATTAGTTCGTTAACCTTGTTGTACCAATTATTTTTCTCATGGTGGATGAACAGCTAATGCGTAACTGAGCCAAGCTGATGGCTAAATTGTGCAGCTTCACAGCCCCAAATCACATTGCCTTTATTGACAACCTTGAATTACTGTGGCTAAATACCCGAGAAAGGTAATAAATGACTAGAAAGTTTATTGTTTCTTCAGCATGCCTTCACTTGAACTAAAAGTTGAAATTATACAACTCACTCAAACTGTTAACACAGATCTCAATCATATGTGTGGATCTGTCCATCTATATCTAGATATATATGTGTAAGTATGTGTCTAGATTATATATGAATATATATGGATGTATACACATTTAATATTTAAATACAACCTAAATGCTTCTACATGCTATATCTACAGCATAATATTTAAGGTATAACATTCACCAAATAATGTAAGCAAGTATAGTAACAAGGGTGGTTTTTTTTTTTTTCTGTCATGTCAGAGAAGTCTTCATGGAAAAAATAAGGTGTCAGTTAATATAGGACAATGGGACTACACTGTGTTAACATATGACCCTAGAAATAGGTCATTAGCCTAGCACTTAGCACAAAATGTATTTATGAATGGACAGATGAATGATAAATATTTCATGAATGGGAAGGGGAGAGATTAAATACAGAGGACAAACTGTGGATGAGAACATGGTGTTTTCTGAGCAGAGCAAGGGATTCTTACTTATCAGTGGGCTATCAGGAAGCCGGTGGAGAAAGGCTCACCCCATAACCAGCTTGTCTTCCCTGCATTTTTGTTTTGCTTCACTTTGCCTTTCAGTCCCTTTATCCCCATCAGTGCCAAAGAGAAGTGTGTTCTTTATGAGCAAGGTAATTTACTGTCACCAACAAGTGATGTATTTATTGTGTAGTTGGTTACAAGTAAGTCATCTACAGATTAATGGGCAGTTAACACCTGCATTTTACCAATATCACCTACCACTCTGGTTGTTTCCAATGCTATCTTCACTTTTTCTATCCTTAGCATTTTTCCTCTGGGTTCTGGACATGAAAGCTTTCTTCCTTGTCCTGAGCTGAGCAGCCTGCTTAGTGAGTGGAGCTCTCTGCCAGCTTCCCAGGGAATGAAGCCACAGACCCACCTCCCAAATGATACAGACAGCCAAAGGAATCTTTGTGCTTTAGAAAAGAGAGGTTATAGCTTATTTTAGACACATTAGCAAAGTTTAATCATTGCAATAAATTCATACTGAAGATTCAACTTTAAGTGTGTATTCATAAAAACTTTAAAGAATTCTTCTATATCCTCTAAATGAAATTGATGTGGCTTAAATATAAAAACATACCAAAGGACCGTGACCAGAAACTTTATTCAATTATTCTCAGTAATGAATTAATAAAAATTGTTGTCTATGAGACCCACCACTGGACAATGTGCAGAATAAGAGGCTTTGGAGCGCTTAGTCTTAAATAGAGTTTATTCATCAAAGCCCTCTCCTCAAGGCTCAAAGGTCTATTCAGAAGACAGTGCAAAAATGCTGTAAGAACCAGAGGTGGTGAATAACTCCAAGGAAAAGGTGTTTTCCAGACATGACAGGACTGGTGCACACACGAACTCACAGAGACTATGGCAGCAAATAAAAGGCCTGCACATGTTCCAGCCTGCCAGGTCCCAGCACTAAGAAGGGAAAGTGGACACAGGCTCCCCTCCTTACCCAGAAACTATCTGCAGTTGATACCTGCCAGCAAAGGAACTCAGTTTTCTCCAATGGAATCCCTCTGGGTATAGTAACCACTCTTCCTGAAAAGCCTTATGCCCAGAACTCAGTTGTATTTTTATCTCATTTTGCTTTATTTGGGCTATTGTTGTTGTTGTCATCGTGTCATTTTGCTTCTTTATTTTGATTTTTTGTTTGTGTTTTAAAATGTGTCTTTCTATTTGTTTATTGTTATTTTGTTTTTTTTTTAGAGAGAGAGATAGAGGGAGAGAGAGAGAGAGATAGAGAGAGAGAGAGAGAGAGGGAGAGAGAGAGAGAATATAAACTTGAGAAGCAGTGAAACAGAGAAGATATGAGTGGAATTAGGGGAGGGGAAAACATGAACAAAATATATTGTATAAAAATTTTTTCAATTAAAAATTTGTCTGTGTCTGAAGATCTAATGTAAATTAAATAGGGAAAACTTCTCTTGATTTTTTGGTTAGAACTAAAAATTTCATTACATGATCTTTTTGTGAAGTTGGTTTGCTTATTTGTTTGTTTGTTTGTTTGGTTGTTTTTATTGTTTTGTTCTTTTCAAGCAAAGAATCCATTTCATTTAAGGGTTCTAAAATGTTTCCTTTCCATTGAAATATATACCATTTTCCCACTCTACTGACTACATGAAAATGACCCCAACTGACCCTGAATTATTTTTTAGCGTCAAATCACAGATTCTATGCCATTCAAACAACACTACTGTAAAACCTCCTTCTAACTGAATAGGATGGTAACCCCATAGGAAAACCAACAATGTCAACTAACCTGGACCTCTGGGAGCTCCCAGAGACTGAGACACCAACCAAAGAGCATAAGTGGGCTGGTCCGTGGCCCCCAGCACAAGTGTGGCAGAGGACTGCCATCTCTGGTCTCACTGGGAGAGTATGAGCCTAATCCCGTAGAGACTTGAGGGTGAGGGGATATGGGGGTTGCCCTCTCAGAGGCAAAGAAGAGGGTGGATAGGGGAGGAACTTTGAGAGGGGGAACAGGGAGGGGAAATATTTGGGATGTAAACAAATAAAATAATTAATTAATACTAAGTAAACAAGTAAACACTCCTTCTTATTTCCATCCTGTGAACTACTGAGACGTGTGGAGTGCAAACGATATCAAATAACACCCTAACATGTCACATCAGAACTGTGCCCTGAGATACCCTGCCCATCCAGGATCGAAAGCCATGTACTCATAGCCCAGGACTGGACGAAGGCCTCACTGTGTTAGTTACACAGCGACTGCATGTGGATTAGAAACTCGGGTATAACAGCGAATACAGGGGGCATTGTGCGCCTTCAGTGAGCTTTGTATTGGGAGAGTTTTAAAGGAGGATGGTGTGAAGGGTAATGGGAAGAAAACACCCAATCAGCACAGGATCCATGTTTCAGTACAACTTGGAGAGAATGACTGATTCGGGTGGGTCGTGTTGCCAAAAGGGATGACTCAGGCGTTCCAAACCAGAGCTGGAAATCAGGAGGATGCCTGAAGCCTGAAAGAAGAACAAATTGTCAAGATGTGATTGACTGTAAGGCTTCAAAATCAACTGCACCAAAGATGAGCTTGGACAGTTGCCCAGAACAGAACAGAACTGATCGGTGATGTTCATTTAGGCCCTGACTGTTTAAATAAAATAAAACATTGTGATCTAACTCTCTTAGAGATACAGATGTGTTAATGCTTTCCAATTTCCCCAACTGGGGATCTGGTGTCGCTCTCCCTGTCGCTCCTGTTTCATGCCTCACCAGTATTGCTGTAGCTTCGGATGCTTACTGACTGACAGGTTCTTGGCAAAGACATAGGCTCCAGGTGAAGGTATCCTTCTCATAGCTGTGTGCATTGCAGGTGGCTGGGGAATGGCTTTTCACCTTGGAAACGATTTCTGTATTTGAGTTGCAGTCTCAGAGAGTGTACACTATGTCTGTCCTGGCCTTTCCAGGGTAATTGCTGCTAGATTTGGCTTATGAATCTGGCCTCTTTTGAGGCCTGGTAACATTTTCTCTCTGGGAATACCAGAGAAAAACTGGGTTTTCATGGCCAGGACATTTGCACCTCTCTCTCTCTCTGTCTCTCTCTGTCTCTCTCTGTTTCTCTCTGTTTCTCTCTCTCTCTCTCTCTGCCTCTCTCTCTCTCTCTCTGTCTGTCTCTCTCTGTCTCTCTCTGTCTCTCTCTCTGTCTCTCTCTCTCTCTCTCTCTCTCTCTCTCTCTCTCTCTCTCTCTGTGTGTGTGTGTGTGTGTGTGTGTTTGTGTGAGCTCACATGTGTGTTCCAGTTCTGCACATGTATGCATCCTAAGTCACACTCTACCTCGTTTGGTAGGTAGGAAGTAGGAGTTTGAAGCAGTGTCTCAGGCAGCCCAGGCTGGCCTGGAACTCACTGGGTTCTTAAAACTCTGATCCTCCTTCCCCTCCTCCCCAATGCTGTGATCACAGGTTGTATCTTCACACCCATTTCATGGAGTACTATGGTTCACAGATAATAAGAGAGCACTCATGGGAATCACACCCAGGAGACTGTCCAATCCAACAGTCTGCCTGTGTCCCTGGGCTCTTATGTTTTGAGACAGGGTCACTGAGCTTGGCACTCTGTCACTAGCTGACTGGCCATTGAGTCCCAGGATTCTTCCTCTCCAGAGCTTGGATACAAGCTTTAGTATGAGTTCTGGGGAGTCTGAACTCTAGACTTCATGCTTGCATCTCCCCAGCCCCAAGTCAGAAATATATTTTGTCTGCTATTTCCTTGCTTACTGGTTACTTTCTAATGAACTTATCAGTTGAATTTGATAATAAGCTTTCTGATGAGTGTTGTTTGCCTTTCTGTAAAAGTCAATCTCAAGGAAGCTACACTGCTTTTCTTTCTCTTTAGGAACCACAAAGAAGGAAGTAAACCTCATTGCTGTTCCTAACACAAAGCCTACTGAAAGCAACTCAGACCATTTCTTAGCCCGATGGCAATAGTCCAGCTCTATAGAACAAATGACTTTCCGATAAGTGTTTTTACATACTATATTTAAAACACAACACTGAAACCAGCAAGGTGGTGACTCAGGCGGGGAAGGGGAGGGTAGAGGAACGTGGAAATTCTTTCTGCTCCTTATTAGTTTCTCCACCTGAGTCAGATTTGGAGAATGTTGAGCCCTGCCCTGTCTACTCACTCCTCACCACAGTCTTAAGTTTTCAGGAGCTAACTTAAAACAAGTAGGGATCTTTCCATCTACCCAAGTGCAAATGGTGTTGTAAGATACTCAAAGGTTTATTAATCTCTATCTGGATACTTGATCTCTTGATGTCTAAAGTTTAGAATTTAAAATAGGATAACCAAAACCTGTCCCTCATAATGAGCATCAGTGGGAAGGTGTCTTTGAAGGCTTGACTTGCTGTAGATGAACCACCAGAGTTGACACAAGCCAAGCAAAGACTCCCACATCTCCTCTGTTCATACAGTCTGTATCTCTCATTGGTTCTTTGACGGCCTTCTAGCCACCCATATGTAAAATTGCATTGTACCTTAAAAGCAAAGATAGGAAGAACAGTGAGATAAACTTTCTTCCTGCTCTTGGCACAAACGTGTTTTAAATAAGCTATGTATGAGCTGTGTCTTTGGGAAGAACACGTGCAATGTAGTTTTTGATCTTCATTTTATAGATGTACATAAGTACTACAAGGCCTGTTTTGACTGTACAATTGAAAGCAAATGTGATCCAAATTTGTAGCACTCTGTGCCTAACAGGTTTGTAAATAACAGCTCTCGTTAAGCATGTGACATACTAAGCACCACAAGTTAATGGCTTTGGAGACCTGGAATGTCCTCATGTTTATTATGACTTTGGTCTGCTAGTATCTCATATTCCACTGTGGCCTCAGGATCTCTCATAAGCAGTCATACTGATAGGCTAAGGTTGTAATACATCATATGCTCTCAGGAAAAAAGCAGCCTAACCCATTTCTTTTGCAATGACTCTCAGTCACTTTCTGCCAAGTGCTTTATTTACTGCCTTAGTTTGGGTTCTATTGCTGTGAAGAGACACTATGACCAAGGTGACTCTTAAATAGTTTTTTTTTTTAAAAGATTTATTTTATTTTACTTATGAGTACACTGTAGCTGTCTTCAGACACACCAGAAGAGGGCATCGAATCTCATTATGGATGGTTGTGAGCCACCATGTGGTTGCTGGGATTTGAACTCAGGACCTCTGGACGAGCAGTCAGTGCTCTTAACCGCTGAGCCATCTCTCCAGCCCCCGACCAAGGTGACTCTTATAAGAGAAAACATTTTATTAGGCCTGGTTTACAGGTTCAGAGGTTTAGTCCATTATCATCATGGCAGGAAGCATGGCAGTGTGCAGGCAGACATGGTGCTGGAGGAGCTGAGAGTTCTACATCTTGATCTGAAAACAGCCAGAAGACTGGAATTCCACACTAGGTGAAGCTTGAGTATAGAAGACCTCAAGGCCTCCCCCCATAGTAGCACATGTCCTCCAACAAGACCACACCCACTCCAACAAGGCCACACCCACTCCAACAAGGCCACACCTACTAATAGAGCCACTCTCTACAGGACAAGCATCCAAACATATGAATCTATGGGAGTCAAAACTATTCAAACCACCACACTTAGAAATTAGCAAGTATCTTTAATAAAAGTATTGCTTATGAATTATGGCTTCCAGGACTGGAGAACTGGTAGAACACTAGTTAGCCGTCCTGGCTAATCTTCCAAAAGATCTGATTTGATTCTCTAATTTTTGCTCTGAAACAGCAAACCAAACTAATACAAGCCAGAAACACATAAAATTGACAGTTCGAGTAGTCAAAGACAAGACATGAAAAATACCTTTCACAAAAGAAGTTATTCCTTTTTGAAGTTTTGAAATCTGTGCGTCATACTTTGAAAAAGGAAACTTCAATCAACAATCAAATCAAGCCAGAGAGGCAGTATCCGCTTGAGACTTCCTCACATTCTCCTTCCCACGTTCTGTATGCGACTCTTCCTATTGTCCCAAGGGACAATCCTAGTAGATTTTTTAAAACAACTTTTCCTTAGAGGACATGGCATAGAAGGCCTGCAGAATCCATGCTGGCTATTGGGACCTTAAGGAATACTTTCAGGATCCAGAACTCTGGGCTATTAATAGTCAGCATAGTTCAACTGAATTTAAGTAAAATTTTACTGCAGATGTCACAGGGTATCCACAGAATTAAAATAAGAGGTAAATATACAAAAGTAGTCTATATATAACTAAGTTTTAAGAAATCTTTATTGCAGATTCATATACACAGCGCCAGTATTCTCTTCCCTTTCTTGCTTCCAATCTCCCTGATGAGTAAAACCTAAGAATTATCAAGCCTACCCATGGGCAGATCTCACCTTCAGTATCTATGACTAGAGGAATCCAGGCTATTTCACCTCCTCTTCTTCCTCCTCCTCGCCTTCCTCCTCCTCTTCCTCTTCCTCTTCTTCCTCTTCTTCCTCCTCCTCCCTGTCCGCCTCATCCTTCCCTTCCTCCTCTTTCTATTTTGCCACAGAAGATTGGCTTCCTCTGAATAACAGAAACATGTCTACTGTTTATTTGCTGGTTATATGTTGTAGAGCTTTAACCAAACCAAAGCAAGATGGCTTTTCATTACCAACTTCTAACTCCTAAAGAAAAGCTCAAATAGGACTAGCTTGCATTGTATTAAAGAATTAGAATATGCTTTGGGTCCATTTGAACAAGGTGTCCGATCAACCCCCACCTCCCAGCTGTCTCATACTGTGTTAATAAGTTGGTTCCCATGATTTAAACAGACTGGGTGTGGTAGCTCCCTGTGGAAGCAGTGCTGGCATGACCATCGGTACATGGCTACTGCTGCATGGATAGTCCATCCAAACAATGGAGGGAAGTGGATGATTCCAGAGTCCCATTTACCAGCCAAAGCTACCTAGAATCCCTTAGAACATCCGGTTAAAACTGTTTGTGTGTTGCATAAAGTTCAGGATGGTGGGACAAGGTTACTATACATAAAAGGAGCTTAGCAGAGAGAGAAGGAGGACACAGCCATGGAACATCGCCAACATGAAGCAGAGGGTCCTGGACCTCCTGGATCTTTACACATTAAACCCTTATGTTTCTCCCAGCTGCCTCTCTGTTCCTCCTGCCTTACACCTCTTTTTAATATTTTCTTCCAAATGAAGTCCTTGTGTGTTACTTATGAGTCAGTCCTCTTCTAGAGAAGCCATGCTGTACTTAAAACAAACATTTAAAATAAGGCAAAGATTCTTGTATCCCATTGTAATTTTCTTGGGATCACAGAATCTGATGATTGAAAAAGGCCAACCTTGAGAATCATCACACCCACCCATTGCCAAATCTCACCTCTGGTATCCATAACAAGAGGAATCTAGGCTGTTTGACCATATGTTAAAGTAGAACCTACCACTTTTCAGGAAAAGCCATCTTTGGACTGCTGTTCCTATTAGAAGTGCTACTTTCAAGAACCTCCAGCTGGCTGAGATCTGTCTTCCTTTGTTGCCTCCGTCTCTTGGTGCCAGTTCTTCCACCTGGTAACAGAGGGTTCCAGTAGCTTCCCACCGTCCCTGTCAAGTGAGCCACTCTGTTCACTGCATTTCTGCTTAAGATCATTGTCTCGGTTCAGCATCTTTTCAAACTGTCCGCTACTTATGTAATGTAGGACATCAAGTCCACCATTACCCTGAATATGCTCCTTTTAAAACTTTGCTTATGTGTTTCTCTTTCTTTTCCCCTCATATCTATTAATATTTTTTTCAGATATGGAAAGACCTACACAGAAAGAGCAATTCTAGACACTGCTTTCATGATAGCTATAGACCTTCTCTGCACAAAAATTACTTGTTCCTAGTAGGTAGGCCATGCCTGTAATCTCATGCTCAAGAGTGAAGAGCAATTTGGTTAAATTAGGTTTAAATGATTAGAAGGTATT
Organism: Grammomys surdaster; assembly: GCF_004785775.1. Lineage (NCBI taxonomy): Eukaryota > Metazoa > Chordata > Mammalia > Rodentia > Muridae > Grammomys > Grammomys surdaster. The sequence goes on from NW_021604577.1 coordinate 12,069,847, forward strand.
TAAGTTTTACAAGTGTGTTCCTGGGAGGAGGAAGTATTGATGTGAAAAGTTATGTATTGGTAGTTAAAATTGGAATGAAATTGGATGTGGCAATTTACAAATTCTTATAATTCTTCAAACTGAGTTTTTTTTTTCCAGTACTAATACTCATATGCTCTATTAAGTCAGAGCCAGTGGGCAAAGTAAACCTCTATCAGGAGTCACACTTAACAAACTTTTGTTGTATGCACAAGAAGGACTCGAAGATCCCAAACAGCAATGCACCCTGGAGGAGCTAAGAATTTAGAAACTATAACTCAAACCTTTGCTCCCTCCTTAAATGTGTCACTTAAGCCAATGAATTGATAAACCAAGAGGTTACAGTGTTAACACAGCATGGTAGGTTAGCTGGAAGAGGCTCTTCATGTTTTGTTCTTTTCTAGAAGCATAAAGAAAACAGGCTCAATTTGAGGAAGTTGTAGTGAGGCTTGGAGTCGTTCAGAGGACCTTTCTGACCCATGTCAAATAGACATAGTAGATCTCACTCTTATCTGTAGCTACTTAGGGGCTCATCAAGAGGATGGGCTACTTCAGAAAATAGGACAGGATATTTTATTTCTATAATTGCATGGTGAATGGAAGGCATGGCATGTTAAGCTTCTTAGACAGTACAGTTTAAAATTTTGACTCCAAAAATACAAGAAAAAAAATAGTGAGTTTTAGTCAATCAGAAACATTTGACACCCATACATAATTTTGTCTAAATTTTTATTTTTGTCTAAATTAATTACCACAGGATCCTCAATGGTGACATGGAGAGACTCCAACTTCTCCTCTGCCAGTCTTCATCACCTTAGACCTAGTCCTCCCCAAACTTGCTCCCCTCCCACTATGGGAGTTAAAAAACACACATGACAAACTAAGGGTGGAATGGGAGACCTAACCTCACAGGCTCAGAACTAAGTAGTAAAATGAAAATTAAAGGTTAGGCTCCCTTGCTGACCTCACAAGGTTCAATCCACTATGTTTGGGTTTAACCCCAAAGCCATTTGGTTACCAAACTTAAGGGAACACATGGCCTCTGACAGCTTGAAGTGACCTACAACACAGAGGAAATAGAAACCACTTAGAGTGAGAAGGTCCTCCTGTCTATAGGTAGAGCTTCTGTCCACATTTCTCAGGTTACTCTGGACAATCCAGACCCAGAATCTCTTAGCCACCCTCTCAGTGTCCTAAGGGTGTAGTCACAGAATTCTTATTGCCACTCTAGAAATACAAACTTCATATTTGGTGTTCTGGATTGGATATTCATTTTCTTTGTTCATAAACAAAAGCAGAGAATTACCTCATGTCACTTTCCTTACTTATATAAAAATATTTTATCTCTCCAATAGGTTGTTTGGCTTTTACAAGGGAATTATCCCACCCATTTTAGCTGAAACACCAAAAAGAGCAGTCAAGGTAAGTACTGTATGCTTTCCCTCCAAATGTAAACAGAGTTCGATGACAGTTTCAGTATCAAGGCACTCATAGTAATCAAAGGAAGGCTTAATTCACTTCCCTTAATTCACATCACTTAACTTAAACACTAAAAACTTTAATGCAGAAATTGTAGGATAATGCTTATTGTAATTAGACTTGGTCAGTCTCTCAAATATACATATTTTGTTTGAAGGGTTTTTTTTTTCAGGCAAAGGTGTAATGAAGAACATATACACAAACACACACACACACACACACACACACACGGTGTCTAAAACTCATATATTTAAATCACAAATCCACAAAAATGCTTGGACCTTTTCTCAAGCAATTCAGAGATGTCACTTTGGAGCATTGAATACTAAAAATAAAAAGTAGAAAATCCTGAAATAATTTCTGTCTTATGAAATAGACTATTTATTTGTGTATGATTGTCAAATCATATTTTTAACAAGTCAACTTTATTTCTCCCTTTAATATCTTCTGTTAAAATTCTCTTTTGTTGCCTACAAATTATTGCTGCCATTTCTTTAATGTATAGCTCTGGAGATTGGTGTGCTATTTGCTGGTGTTCAGTGGATGACTGTGAATGTGTGCCAGACCCTTGAAGGATAAAAGACCTGCACACTGTTTCCCATGTGTTCTTCCAGGGGAAAATCCTAATTGCAGTAGCTCTAACTGGCACGGCCCTCCCACCCACCCCCATCACTGACATCACCAAATGCAGCTTTGTCATTCTCTATAAATAACCTAAGAATAGATGTAAAGACTTCCTTTCCAACTCTATGCCATTTATTTTAATGACATAAAGCTTTTCCACGTACTCCATTTTTATCCACAATATTCTTGAAAAGCAAGAAGGTACAGCTTACATGCTGTTCCTGAATAAAGGAAGGGGTTGACTGGGTTGAGAAACAGGATGAACTAACCAACGTATATACACAGACATCAAACTTTTGCATTATGTCAAATAGTAACATAATAGAATTTAAACCCAGCTCTCAAATTCAGAGAAGAAAGCTTCCGAGCGAGCACACTCTCCTTATAATCGTGCTGTCTTTGTTGCCCTGTTTTTTTTTTTTTTTTTTTTTTTTTGTGCTTTCCTCATATTATTGCTTCAACACAAATTTCATTACGAGAATCTGAATTGCAGTCGAGGATCTGGAAAAAGTTCACCAAAGTACACAAAAGAGCTGAATTGAATTATGGAACGGCTTCACTTGATAAAAGATTGCCCAAGTAAACAAACAGAACAGAGTTCCTGTTCAAAAGGAAAGTCACTTTGTCTCCCTGGAATAATATATTCATTTGTTCAGTGTTTTCCATGTATAAATAAAGTGAATTGTAATTAGCCTTCTTCCTGTAGCCACTTCCCTTAACGCTATATATTGGAGACAATTTACACTCTAAGAGGATTAAGTTTTATCAATGTTGAACAATCTTTTACAAAAAGAGAAAAAAAGAAAACCTTGAGCTTTATAAAACTGAGTTAGTCTCTGAAAAAAAGCCATGAAGCAGTACTCTGTGCCAGAGCAATGGTTAACAGATGAACTGCTGGGCAACAGGATCTGGTGGACGCGTCCCAGACATCTTGTAGCAAGTAGATTTTACCTTAAAATTATTGAGACATATGGTAAGTACGTTGGCTTTTTAAGTAGAAGTTGTAGTTAAATGTATCTTTGCCAGATGGACAACACAAGTTTTTCAACATAACTTATGAAAATATTCATTTTATAGATATTTATCCTAGGATTTGTGAGGAGAGCAACCACCTTATTGTAACCATTTCATACCTCATGAACTATTTCATTGTGTGTCATAGAAGTTTATCTCAAAATAAAATATTAAAAAAATTAATAAAATATTAAAAAATATACCATGCATGTATGTCTTCCTTGGGATGATCACTTAGTGACAATTGTCACTGTAATCAGAAACTGGCAACTTTATGCTTGTCTATATTTTATTGTTTGAAATGAGGTTTGTCATTAAAGGAGTAAGGCTTGTAAATAAATTTCTCTTTTCAAAAATTAAGACAGAATCAAGCTGCAATCAATGAAAGGAAGGGAAGACTTGAGCAGAGGCACTGGGAGATGGGAGACAGCATGTTCTGGCTTCTGTTTCTAGGATCTTCTATTCAGCATCCCAAGGCCAGAAATGCAACATACAATTGTCTTCTGTATTCACATAAGTAAACATAAGACATAGGAACTAAATTTTTTTTCATAAGCCTTGTGCCAGGGAATCCAACTCAAATTCTATTATTTCATAGCAACTCTAATAGCTAAATTTATGATTGGTCAGGTGAAGCAATGTTCTCATGCTTTAACGACAGTGAGGTGGCATGGCCAGGCTTCAGATTTCATACCGATCACTTCGACATCCGGGCAAAGTGATTGTCTACACACAATGATGGTGATGGTGCTCATAAAAAAAAGAACCAAATGTTCTTTAAAGGCTAATATTATAGCCACATGGGTAGCTCACACCTATAATCCCAACACTCAAAAGGCTGAGGAAGACAGGTTGGCTTGTGGTCCAGTCCAACATACACTACAACGGTGAGTTCTAGGCTAGCTTGGATTACATAATGAGACTTTGTCTCAAACAAACAAACAAACAAACAAACAAACCAAATCCCTAAGAGTACTTTTATTTTTCCTTTCAGAATGAATTCTAGGGTTTCTAATGTTCTCTTATCAAAACAGCCCTGTGTGGGATCAGGAAAGCACAAATATGTGCTAATTTTACCGTATTTCTAGTACCTGGAGTGGAAGGATCTAGTAAACATTTAGGAATTGCATGAATAAAGCCCTTGTTCTTCGAAAGTGTATATGCATGCATACTTCATCTAAGGTATTATGGCAGTGATCTCGTTCTTTAAAAGAATAAGAGTCAATCTGCTGGTAAATGACTTGGGTTACCCAAGGACTCCAGAGATCATGTACCTAGGAAACCACCTCTTTCTAACAATACACTGTAACTAGTCCCCAAACTTCATTATTTTCTTTTCCTCACCCTGTTTTACTAGGCTGTAAAGAAATAGCATGATTTATCATCCCATTTCTTAGGGGTTTTTTTTTTTTTTGTATGTCTGCTAAGTCCTTGAGCCTGATTTGCCAGATTTAATACATCCGTGTGCCCTCATAGTTCCAGTTATCCCCTATTCAACTTACAGTGAGTTCTTAAGAATCAGATGCTGCAGGCCCTAAGAATACACCTTACTATCATTGATGTTGGTGTTAACTCAGTTCAGTGCTCAGGGACAAAATACCCTTCCCAAGCAGAGTTCTCTCCCAAACTATAGAGTACAAGGAAAGAAATCAGAGAAATATATCAGAGGAAGGAATTATTTCATTTTGCCATGAAAAAAGAATGTGTTTGTACAAATCAGTACCATCTTCTGAAGGCACCAATGGCGTCATTCCATTAATGACCCCTCTTCACTATCATGTTCTTCAGATCCTAACAGAAGGAATAAGATGGAGGACAGTCTTTCATTGAGGCAAGGGGGTAGAGGTAGACCAGATAGATAAACTTGATGAGTCCTTTCCTAGTTTATCATAGCATCTTTGCAATTACTCAATGTCTAAAAATTCCATGGAGCTGTCAGGAAAACAAGCATTATGGATGTAAGTTAAGGCTTCGAAGTAGACGTCTTCTACAAATGTGTTAGAAAACGGGGCATTTTCTTGGAAAGTGGTTCATCAAGAATGCATACAAGACCAAGGATTTCAGGTCTGTGACCCTGTAATTCTGAATCACTACCATAAGAAAGAAGTCTATTGATGTCTGGGGAGACTGAAAATGGTCATGGTGAATGGAGGTTGTATGGTTCATTTACTGCTATAAGGGATTCCATCAGATTTTCTGTAAGTTATTATAACTACATTTGAAAAATGTGAATGTTAAAATGGGATCTAACAGTACCTGCCCCAGACAGGATTAAAAGCTGTGTTAGATGGTTCATCATTTTAAAATACTGATTAATGTAATGATTTACTGAGGGACTTTCAGCCAATTAGAGAGTTTGTTGCAAGAAATTGTTATAAATCTCTAGGTTTGGTTTTGTTTCACAGTTTTCTACCTTTGAGCTATACAAGAAATTTCTGGGATATATGTCACTATCACCATGGCTGGTAAGTGAGAATATTTATTATACTTAAATGTGTATGTTATTTCATAAAGCAAAATCCAGAAACAAAAACCCCTTTGATTCCCAAATCCCAGCTACTAAAATATGAATTTGAGTTATTCAATGTTCAGCTACTTGTTGAAAGCCATCTTCATAATAACTCACAATCTGGCTATTTTATGGCTCTCAGTGATGAATTTACAATAATAACGATACGTCTGGAAAGGCCTCTATGAGATATGGTCAAGAACATAAAATAAAGACTACATTCACCCTTGGAAACCAAAACATGCATTTGTTTACTTACATACTGCATGTATCTATTTATGCAAAAGTCAATATGCCTGAGATTATTTCCTAACAGGTCAGTTTCCCAGCTGTTGCAAAAGCTGTGGTAAATATAGGACTTCACATCACTTGGGATAAAATCACTCTGTGGTCAGAGGGAGACTGAAGGGCCTTTTATTGGAACGACTGTAAACAGTTCAGCCGGGGAGAATAGCGATCCTACAATGACACAGCTCAGGTATTTCACAAGGCTCACTCGGTGACAGGCCATTGCCATGTGCCATTGCTCCCTGCTTGGTGACTTTGCTCCCCTTCAGAAAGCCTGTTAAATTATGTTGACCAAATGTGTGTGCACTGAGAGCCCGAGAGCAAGCAACTTCATGAGCCTGAACCTGCACAGAAACCATGATGCAGCATATAATCCCTCTATACGGCAATGAACCTCCCAGCCTCTGGGAAAAGCCCTATATGCTTGTTAAAAGCTCAAAATTCCAATGGAAATGGAACGTTCTTGCGTCCAGCTCTTTAATTATAGGTGTGTTTCCATGTATGGTGGAGTTGCAGCTGATAAAACCACTGTCCAAAAAGCACTGGGTACATCCAACCCACCAAGCACCACAGCTAAGCAGCAGAATACAAGTGTTGGTTGCTTACTTTCCTGACGGGACAGCCAGCTGAGGATTGCAGTATACTTCTGCTACCCAGTATCACGAGCGCTGATGGCCTGGGAAAAGATCAAAATCTAAAGTGTGGACTGTGTTTTATTTTTGCACCATCATAAACAACAATGACGACAACAATAATAATGTATGTCAAGCTACTGTGTATCAGGGACCATATAGCCTTTTCTCATGAAGTTTGCTTCTGAATGTTTACTCTAACAAACAGACTGTCAAAGAAGTATTTATTATCCTCAAAATTCTTACAAAAGTTCTTACCTAGACAAAAGCCTCCAATCCAGCCTCCTGACTAAATGGCACAGCTTCGAAGCATGCTCTCCTATGAGGAGCTGTTACTCAGCCAACCTCAAATGGATACGATTTTGTTTTAAATTCCTAGCTTGGAGTGGTGCCTCATACCTTAAATCCCAGCATTCAGAAGGCAGAGGCAGAAAATGGATCTCCATAAGTACAAGGCTAACCTGGTCTACATAGTGAATTCTAGAACAACTAGAAATAGATGGTGAAACCCTGTCTCAAAAAGAAATATGCATGTGTGTATGTATGTATGTATGTATGTATGTATGTATGTATGTATTATGTATATATGTATATATATACATATATATGTGTGTATTATGTATATGCATGAATAGCTTTGTAAATGTGTGCATATATATGTATAATTTTTCACAATATCTTTCCTAAAGTCATTCTTAATTCTAGAGACATCTTGAGGAAAAAGGAGATGAAAGACGTCCCAGTGAGAGTAAATAAAATAGTCTCTGGAGGCCTAGCTGACTGTTTCAGAGCTGAACTTGGAACCATGTGAGACACTGCAGGTCTTTTTCACTCAAAATTTGAAATGGAAAAGTATTTGGCTATTCCATCTACTATAAATGAACTCATGTAAACCATCTCTGGCCCTCTTCTCTTCTTGAACTCGTTCACTCTTGATTCTTGTTTGATACAGTGAGGCATTTAGCCATTAAATATGCCCTGGTGCTCACATGAAAGCCAGGGAGACCGGAAACCTGACAGCAAAAGCATGTCTCTGCAACCATCTAAGTAACATGATCTGCTGATATCTGACCAATTCTTTTGACAAGGGACCACTGAACACTACTTCTGACAGCAAATATAGCTGAGCTTTGTACAAACGTGAATTGCTTAGAAGATTTCATGTAGTTAGTAATAAAACCCTGACATCTGGGTTTTAACTTTCCCAGTCTCTGCTTTTTGGACTCCATGATGAAAGTCTGAGATAAATGAGAAAATATATGGTCATTTACCCTATACAAATTATGTTTAAGATTTTAATGAAGTGGGATATATGGAAAACATCATTAGTATTCCTACCATCCTAGAATCTGTGTACAAGTCCATTCTTCCTCTTTCCCATGGGAAACCAGAGCAGCCACGTGATGTAAAAGAACTTCCATGCATGACTTTGATTCCTGTGGCGAAACCAGAGTTACAGTCTGTATTTTACAGTTGAGGGGATGAGAGTGTCCAGAGTTCTGTGACTGGCCTGCAGCTCCAGCAGCACCGATAGCACCTGTGTGAAACTGTTCCCCTGACCACTGTCTCTGTGGCTCTCACTTTTAGGTGTAGACTGGATTTTAGCTTCCCCATCTCCCTGGCCCTCAACCAACCCCACCTCCACTTTAAAGATAGAGAACATTTATTACCCCTATCTTTCTTCCTGTCACTTATTTTGAAATTATTAGAAACACTAATAAGAATAAGAAGCATGTGAAGCCAGGCCTGGCAGGCATGGCACATGTTTGTAATACTAGGTTTTGGAAGGCTAAGGCAGGAGTATCACTATGAGAGTTCAAGGACAACCTGGACTCTAAAGGCCTTGTCTCAAAAACTGAAAGCAATGAATGAATCAGATAGAAGATCTCCATTTCTCCTGGGTTTTTATTCCTCTCCTATTTGGACACAAAACTGAGCTTTCTGGAATTAGTTTAGTAGCAAGGAATTTTGGAGGGTAAAGGATTCTCTCTCTCTCTCTCTCTCGCTCTCTCTCGCTCTCTCACTCTCTCATGTGTGTGTATGAGTGTGTGTGAATGTGTGTGTATTAATTATTGTTGTGCTTATTTCTAATGTACATTTTCTAGAAAACTTTTAGGTTCTCTGTGTAGAAGAATATTATATGAAATTGTTATTTTCTATTGCTAAAATTCTTTTTTTTTTTTTTTAAAGATGGTGTCCCTTTATATAGTCTTTGGCTGTCCTAGAACTTGCTATGTAGAACCAGGCTAGCATCATACTCAGAGATCTGCCCTCCTCTGCCTCCTGAGTGTTGGGATTAGGCCTCGACTGCTAAAATTCAACCCATGAACAAAAGGAATCTGACATGTAACCATCCTTTGGTAAATGTTCTGAGTTTTAGTGGTGCCCCTCCAGAACAACCCAACCATTTTTAATCACAGCTTTTATTACTTTATTACTCGGCGTTTAGGTAGGAAAACAGAGTAATCACTCCTTTAAAAGCAAAGACGAGCTGGGGTGTAACTCAGTGTAGAGCTTTGCCTACTGTGTAAAAGGACCTGACTGTGATCCTCACGGGTGAGAATAAAAACAAAATAAAATAGAGACTGAATGAAAATAATTTTGTTTGTTAATAGTCTTGAGCAATAGTTCTAAGAGCGTTATTCATTTAGATGGTTCCAGTTATATACCTGGAAGGTGGCTTCTTACAAACCTTTTATTTGTGATTCAGTTCAATAAATGCATCTAAGCAGATATTTACAAATGGAGCTCTCCCTTTACAATTTAAACTCATTGTACACATGAAGATGTTTTAGGATCCACCTTTAACCAGTCAAACAGCCTCCACTTTTGTTAAAGGAAAACGTCATCATTGATGGGGCTTTGACATTTTATTTTGAAAACATTAGGATGTGGTTTGTGGCTTCTGTAATTTCTTCTCCATGAATTGTCAGCATCTAATCAAGAATTCAAGCTGTTTAGTAACGGTAGATGGCACACGTGGGGGGTTTCTTCCTTCTCGTCCTACTGTGTTGCATAATGATAGAATGTTTAATCCAACAGGCCTGAGCAGTTGTTTTAAAACATTGGTTGACTTATTTTCCTAGACGTTTCCCATTGCTGGATTAGGATCTGGACTAACAGAAGCCGTCGTGGTTAACCCTTTCGAGGTGGTAAAAGTTGGTTTGCAGGTCAATAGGAACATGTTCACAGAGGTAACCATTTAATGTTTTCCTACTCTTAAGGGAATATAAAAAAAGGGTGTGTGTGTGTGTATGTGTACCTACATAAAATTATGAACCCAGACCATATGCACTTATAAAACCACAGAAAAACATTCTTTAAGACGTAGAATAAGAAAAAGTTAGATATCTTCCACAAAGTGTCAAAGAAGCACTAAGATGCGATAGACAAGCGTATACATTTTTATTTCAGAGTGTTAATGAAAGTTACAGTGACTTGCTAGAATTTTACCCTAAATTTTCTTTCACAAGACATGCATGAGAAGAAGCTGTAGCAAACTCACTGAGGTGCTAGCACTATTGTGCTTTTAGAAAGATGAAGTCATTTTTTTTTAAATTACCTCACTCCTTTCCCCACCCCACCCATCACCCTCCCCAAAAGTTTCTGATAGTCTGTCAAAGCTGTCTTCGGGTTAAACCTGAATGAGCAAGTGTTGAAGCCTGCACAGACGTCACACTTGCACAACGATGGGTCTTGACATCTAGTCACTGACACACAGTGCTCCACGTAGACAGCTTCTCTTGTGTGTGCTGCCTGGACTTCCCTCTCGTTACCTAATAATTCCCTTCACACTGCCAAACCTGACCGTTCCTGCTGTATTCTTTTGGATTCTAAACACAAAGCAAGGGGGGGGGGGAACAAGCGGATTAACATTCCAGGTCCCTTTCTAGCATTTTAAGTCCATAAGTGGGTAGCATGTGGTATAAATTGGTCTGAGGTATCTGCTGATTTGGATTTTTCTACAGAAAAAAAATTATATATATATATATATCTCCCTGCCTACTACTTAAGCAGCTGGTAATGGGTGGAGACCCCTCATCCCCAGCCCACTTCCTGCCTGCTGATAATGCCCGAGAATTCCCTGACAGCCTCTTTGGCAGGGAGGTTGGGAGAAAGGGGGCCCTGCTCACCTGTTTCTGCCAAGACCTGCAGTAGGAGAGATTGGGGAAGGGTAGGGCTGTTGTACCAGATGGTATCTACTCAGATGAACTTGACCTAATCCAAAAAGTTATGTTTTGTTTTTTAGGTTTGAGGGGGTTTTTGTTTTTTGTTTCTTTGTTTGTTTTTTGCTTTTTTTTTTGTTTTTAGTTTCAATTGTTCTCTGAAAATCAGAAAGGGCTGAACATCTGAAATGTAAATAAAATATCCAATTTTTAAAAATCACACACAAAAAAGAAAGGGCTGAAAAACTCTCAGTATAGCCCTAGGTTTTTGTTTATGTTCTCTTTTCCAGTCCTTCTAGCTTAAGAGAAAATAGAAGTGAAGCTTAGGAATAGAAAAGAAGGGGGATGCTGTTCAAACGCCCCCACCAACATGCAGCATCTAAACCAATTCCCACAGAATCTGCCCAAGACAAACTAGTTTATTTGAGTAGGGAAATGACCCGGAAGAGGAAAATTTTGGAGGTCACTACTCAGTGCTTCATTTTGCCCATGAGGAAGCAACAGGAGCCAAGGAACAAACAGGTTTTCAGCTGGAGGTCTTTGTCCAGGCAACATGTGACACAGAAACAAAAGTGGGGAAGAGCACTGAGGAACACTCACTAGAATAAAAACAGGGAGTGTGTTTATTCCTAATGCTCTTTCTGCCCCTCTGCCTCCCAAGGAGAGTCTGCCCTGAGCCCAGATAAGAACTCATGCTGCATCCACCAGTCCTTTGCTAGAGCGTGGCAAGCATCACACCTGTGCACCACGAGCATGTGAGCACAGTCCAGGTCCTTTTGTGAAATCTGTATAGACTGCTAGTGAATTTCAAGCATATTTCAACTGAGGGATAGAGGGACCTTACTCAGAGTCATTTTTGCAGAATTCACCGAACTGAACTTTGCCTCATATTTTACTTAGGATAAAATTTATTTGCTGCGTTAAAAAATATTTCGTAAATATCGACAAATCAGAATTTAACAAAATGATCATCATATAGATGCTGTAGATCAGCATTTACTCACAGTAACTTGGAATCCTGTGGCTGAGCTCAGGATGTGGTATTTTCTAGGCAGTATAACAAACTGAAAAAGTACTTAGCACTGAGTGGTAACCAAGCATGTAATAAGCCATCAACTGCCCATAGGTCCTCAGCTAGAGGTGGGGAAACATAAACCTCCTCCTACCCCATGCTAGAACGTTAACTGGTTTGAGCTTGTTCAGGTATCTTGCGGGCAGCCACAACTGCTGTGAGTTCAGGGATGCGATAGTCCTGTTAATGTCTAGAAGACAGCTTTGTGACTATCCTCCCAAACCTCTGGCTCTTACAATCCTTCTGTCCTGTCTTCCACGATTGCCTCTGAGGCTTGAGAGTGGGTGGAATATAGATGCCATTATCCTAGCTGAGCCGTCTACGGGGAATTATGCTCTGAGCTTCTACCAACCATGAATTTCATTAACCAGGGTTTATGCGATTTCTCTCTTGAAGTCTGAGAGCTACATTCTACAAGTGGTAGTAGACGCACCCATTGGGCCTGTGAGCTCCCCAATCATGGTGCCATGGGAGATTTAAAGTGGCAGGCGTGGGTTTCCTCCTGCAGCATAGGCCTTAAATCCAACGAGAAAGTACTTACTTAGCTATCCCCATAATGCTTAGACCACTATATTTTTAGAACATTTATTGGCAAGTTGTGGCTTTTTAAAGACACTGCTCATTCCACCATCCTGGTTACTGACTGGCAGATATTTAATTTTCATAAATTTTCTTACATCCTAGATATCACCCTGTATGAACTATAGCTAGAGAAGATTTTTCTCCTATTCTTTAGGCTGCCTGATCTCTGCTGATAGTTTTCATTTACTATGCAGAAACCTCTAGTTTCATGTGTTCTCATCCACTGATTCTCAGAACTACTTTTATAGTTTCATGCAGGAGAGTTTTTTGCAGAAAGTTATTGAATGTACATACACATATTCAAGGGTATTCCATGTATTTTCCTATAGAAGTTGCAGAGTTTAACGTTTTAAATTAAGCTCTTTTGTTTTTAACATCTTTGTTTTATTCTGTGTACAGATGCTCTGCCTGCATGAGTCTCTCTGCACCACAGGCATGATTGCTGCTGTCAAAGTCTGATACCATTTATTGATGTGCTGTCTTTTTTTTCCCTTGGGTCTTTGGCCCTAGCTTTATGGGTTTATCTCTTGTTCATCTATTCTGTTGTTCTACCTATCTGATTTTTTTTATTGACACCATGCTTATTTGTCACTATACTTCTATAGTATATTTTGAGGAATATCCACTATTGATATCCGTATCCACTGTTGGTGAAAGTATAACCAAGTTCAACCACTATAGAAATCAGTATGGCAGATCCTCAAAGAATTAAAAATAGAGTTACCATGTGACCCTGTACACCACGTGTAAAAGACTGTACAACCCAGCACGGACACAGTTGCACAACCATGTTTGTCGAAAGCACTATTCACAATAGCCAGGGAAAGGAACCAACCTAGATAACACCAAGGGAAGTACACGTATGTAAATGTGGCATGTGTGCGCAATGAGATTTTTACTTAGTCTATAAAGAAAACCAAAATTATGAAATTTTCAGCAAAATGAATGGATTTAGAGAGAATCATTATTAAGTGAGGTGACCCAGTCTCAAAAACGAAAAGCTCATGGATTTTTTCTCTTACATAAATCCTAAAATCTAACACATACGAATAGAGGTATAAACTAGAAACAAGGTGGGAGACCACAAGAGCGGAAGGAAATGTTTTGATGGGGAGGAAAAGGAGTTTCATGTGACATGAAAGTGCCAAGAAGTCGACCGAGGCTGGGAAAACACAAAGAGGGGAGGGAGCGGATAAAGGGCAGAAAGAGACAAAGACAAATTTTGTTTTAAAAAAAAAATAATGAAATTAAAAAATTTGAGTGGAGGTATTTGAGAACAAGGTAAAAAACCTAGTGCAGCGGAAACTCCATGACATCTGTGAGAGTAACCTTAGCTAAGACTCTGTAATGAAGGACATGGAACCTGAACCCACCATCCTCTGGGAATAACTGACTAAACCAGGCAAAGCCTTAAGTGGAGGGATTGGGATACCAATGCACCCACAAAACCTTAGACTTTCAGTTTGTCCTGCCTTCAGAGTGTTCTGGGACTGGAGCCAGGCATACTCATCATCAGAGAGATCAGAGAGTCTCCACACAGCAACTGGTGGGAGCAGACAGAGTTCCAGAGCTAAACATTAGGCAGAGTTCAGGGGATCTTGCTGAGGAGGCAAGGAAGGATCATCAGAGAAACCCGATGGGTCAGAAACACCACAAGCATATAGCTCACAGAACCAACTAACCAGGACTAATGGGATCTGGCAGAGTCTGTAAGGGTCTGACCTAGGTCCTCGGCATATATGTTATGGCTCAGTAGCTTGGGGGAATTCCTAACAGGGAGTGCGAGAACTGTCTCTGTCCTTTTGTCTGCTTGTGGGACCCTGTTCCTCCTACAGGGTTGCCCTGTCCAGCCTTGAGGTAATGGCATATGCCTGGTCTGACTATAGCTTGTTATGTTGTATGTGTTTGATGTCCTTGGGAGACCTGCTTTTTTCTGTGGGGAGGTAGAGGCAGAGTGAATCTGGGAGAGAGGGGAGGGACGGGAAACTGCAGGCAGGATGTAATCTATGAGAGAAGAATAAAATAAAAAATAAGATAAAAATAATAATGAAATCTAACTTTCTGTAACTGTGATGGTTTTAATAGGTATGGCCCCCATAGACTTATGTGTTTGAATGCTTGGCCCATAGGGAATAGCACTATTAGGAGGTGTGGCCTTGTTGAATAGATGTGGTTTTGTTGGAGTAGGTGTGGTTTTGTTGGAGTGGGTGTGGTCTTGTTGGAGTGGGTGTGGTCTTGTTGGAGTGGGTGTGGTCTTGTTGGAAGAAGTGTGTCACTATGGGGTCAGCTTTGAGGTCTCCTACACTCAAGCTCCACCCACTGTAGAATCCAGTCTCCTTCTTTCTGCCTGTGGATCAAGATGTAGAACTCTAGGCTCTGTCTCCAGCACCGTGTCTGCCTGCATGATGCTATGCTTCTCTCAATAAAGATAAGTGACTAAACCTCTGAAACTGTAAGCCAGCCCCAATCAAATGTTTTCTTTACACAAATTGCTTAGGTAATGGTGTCTCTTCACAGAAATAAAACCTTAAGACAGTAACTAATAATTTTTTAACTATCTGAGTATAAAACAATTAATACTTTTAATAAAATGCCCAAAAAGTGTATCTTTCTGTACCTAATGGAAGTATGTAAAAGCACAAATAGTAATCCAGACTGTAGGGAATTCAATGCTGGCTCAGTAGAAACATAATTCAAGCCACATTCCCTAGTAGCAAGACAAAAACAGTGAAGAAAATCAGGTGGATTTAATTTAATAACATATTTTACATAGCCCAATATATCCAAAGTATTTTTAGAAAATTATCTTTTTTAGATCAATTTCAGAAGTTTAGCTTAATAGAAAAAACAATAACAAAAATCTACCCTTCTATCAGAATGTCTTCCTTATTGTCAACATCACCCATCAGAATAGCTCATTTATTACAGCTAATAAATCTATACAAACACACCACCACCCAAAGGGTGTACTTTACAGTAGGGCTCATCCTTGGTATTGTATATTCTATATGTTTAGATAAATTTGTGACACGTGTTCACCATAAAAATATGATACTCAGGCTTGAGATGTGACTCACTGGATAAAGAGCTTGCTGTACTGAATTCAGATCTCCAAAACCCATATAAAGCCAGACACGGCAGCACACATGTAAAATCCTAGCACTCGTGTGATGAGATAGAATGCAGAGACCATGGGTAGACTGGCATGCGAAGCAGTAGCAGAAGAAACCTTGTCAAACAAGGTGGAAGGTGAGGACCAACCCCCGAGGTGACCCTCTGACCTCCGCTCATGTACTGTAGCACAGACGTATCCGTACACATGACTGTGCATTCACACACACACATGAATCATAATCACACGCAGATGAGAATAAAAATGTAATGAGAATAAAAGTGCTACCATCCTATTGCTTTGAGGAGACTCCATGACCAAGGGAACTTATAGAAAAGGGCATCTGATTGGAGCCTTGCTTATAGATTCAGAGGATGAGATTGAGAGAGAGAGAGAGAGAGAGAGAGAGAGAGAGAGAGACTTTTCCCCACAGGCCGCACCTACTCCAACAAGGTCACATCTCCTCTTTGGAATTCAAATATATGAGTCTATGGAGGTCATTTCAAACCCCCACAGTACAGAATGCTTTTCACCGATTCCTCTCTGTTCCATATATTCATCTGTCTCTCGTGCCTAATCCCTGAGAACTACTTGACATTTTTTTTCCTTTTTCATTTCAACATTAACTCTTTTCACTACAACACTTAATCAGTGTAAGAGCTATATAACATCATTTCCCTACTGAAATCTTAAAACAGGAACCTCTTTTGCTTGCATATCTCAACTAATGAATCCCAAGTGCTCAATGAGCAGTGTGGGTAGTTGCTTCTGTATAAAACAGTGAGTGTTAAGTAATTCACTGTAAACTAACTAGTTGGCTTTAAGGAGGGCTATAATGAGACAAGTGAAGCTAAACATTTAAGCAAGGACTTTTATAAATGGTTGAAAGTCTTGATGTGAGGTGTGGTCACATTCTCTGTGAACACTTGCTTTTAAACACAGTACCTGATCATTGTAAAAAAAAAATAGCAAATATAGAAAAGCATAAGGAAAATATGTAATTCCAAGAAACTGATACAATGTTTCTGCCAAGGTCAAGGCCCACCTTTGGAGAACTCTGCTGTTAAGTGGGTAGGAATGGCTTACTGGCCCATCTCGGGGCTCAATCTTGCATAATTCAGGTTCCATGATTTCATTTATAGTAAGAATACCCATTTTTCCTCTGCTCTAATTTCTAGCGACGTTTAAACCTCATGAGCAAATTGTTGCAGAACGTATATAATCAGAATTGTCTAGACCGGGAAGCTAGCTAGAGAAAAGGCAAAGCTGGTCCATGGTTTGGAAGATACATGAAAGCTCCCACAATGCTTTGTACCATTCCCTAACAGGATGGCCTTGAACAGAGTAATTGCAGTTTTCTTACTGGTAAAATGGTGATGGTCAGTCCATCTTTCTTGAAGCAAGGCATTTCTAAGTCGAGATTAGAGGCACACCCTGAGAGACTTCTCAGTCTCACTCCCTGCTGCCCTCAGATTTCCTACTCTTCTGGTTCATAAGCATATTGGTACACAAGAACGTTGGTGTAGTTAGGCTCAATTACACAAATGTGTGTTATTAAGTGTGTCTAAGACATGAAGCTGCTAACGCAATGTATGCATAGTGATGGCTTAATGAATGTGATAGATATTACAGCATGTTTTTTGTGAGCGTTGAAATGTGATTATGTACAGAGATCTTCACACGAGCCTGGCAAATAGTAGGCATGAACTAATGATAACTATTTACAGACATGAGTTGCCCATATAAACCCTTTAGCTCAAGAAGGGACAGATTTATCTTGAAATATTGTACCCATTAATATTGAGCAGCTGCCTCTAGTCACCAGAGCAAAATTATCTCACTTAATGGCGGCCAGTCTTTTCTCTGTCCACTTTAGGTCATTCTCAGATGAAAGCACTATCAATTCAAACTGAATTCTTCTTCTTACTTCATGTTATGCTTACTTTGCTTATAACTGACATATAATTGAACAGATTTATTGGCTACACTATAATGGTTTTATACACACATACACACACACACACACACACATATATATATATACATATATATATATGACCTCATATGGTTATTAATTTTTATTATTTACTTATTATTTATTTAATAATTATAATTATTTATTATTATAAGAACCTTGAGAATCCTCTTTAACAATTTCAAAATGCTGAATACAGTATTGTTTACCATAGCCATTCTACTATTAAACAGAACACTAGAATTTTTTCCTACTATCTAACTGTAGCATGGAAGTTCTGTTTAAACATTAAAAGCAAAGCTATCACTTTATTCAACAATTCCAAAGAAAATAAAGCTTGGTGTGGCAGGGCATGCCTTAAACCCCAGCATGCAAAAGGCAAATGGAAAATTTCCATGAGTTCAAGACCAGCCTGATCTACAATGCAAGTTCTAGGCCACCAGGGCTAAATAGTGAGACTCTGTCAGAGGGAGGAAGAGAGAGAGAGAGAGAGAGAGAGAGAGAGAGAGAGAGAGAGAGAGAGAGAGAAAGATGGGAGGAAGGGAGGGAGAGATATGTAATCAGTATGCCAAAGAAATATCTTCACTCACATATCAATTGCAACATTTTTTGTAATAATCAGGATATGTACTCAACCTAAGAGTCCATTGACCAAAGAATGGTGAAATAAATACAGCACACACACACACACATGCAAAATGAAATACTAGCCAACTATAAAAAGGATGAAATTCCATCCTTCATGGTAACATTGATGAACCCGAGGGACGTTACGTTAGGTAAAATAAGTCAGACACGAAAAGGCAAATGACACATGATCTTAATTGTATGTGAACTCTGAAAACGTTAGAACCATAGAAATATAGAGTAGTAGAGTGGTGACCAGAGCCTCGGAACCAGGGGATAGGAAATAGAAGATGGTGAGCCAGACCTCTGTTCTACCCAGGGCAGCCTGCTGTCAAGCTGTTTAGAGGTTTTAAGTTCCAGTGCAGGTCACTATCATATGAGTACTAACTTGCAATCTGTTGGCTGTGGATTACAGCAGCAATTAGAGATAAAACTAGAAACATTTGAGGCCACTTTAAGAAGAATTTGGCCACCATCGAGATCTGCCTCTGCAACAGCTGACAGCGGGTTCCCAGAAGGCTGAATTCATTTTCAGTCAATCCCAGCAACGGTTGTGGGAACAGCGCCTGCGTGGGCTACATGCAGAATGGCCAGCTAGCCCCGTACCTTTAAGAAAAGCAGGATGGGTTGCCCCACAGAGGCTGCTTCTGCAGCCAAATAAATAGCTCTTGTCCGGCCAACTATGTGAATTTTCTCAGGCATCCTGTCTGTGCTCCTTGCTGCCCTCATGTCTGGGATATGAACTGCCATGGAATCCAACACAGGTTATTTTGAATTTTCTTATTTCCTCAGCCTGAGGTGGTGAATCAATGTGATCTTTTAAATAAGACCATTTCCACGAAGTTCCCACAGCTGTGAGGGAGTCGGCTGTAGTGGACCATCGCCTAAGAAAACAGCAATCTGGCCTGTGTTTACTTCTACACTTAGATTCTCCTAAGCACGGCTAGAGTGCTAAAGATATGGTATAAGGACTGCCCCGTCCCTGCTGCACAAAGCACAGGCTAGGAGGAAGGTGTGAGGTGTTAGGTGGGTGGCCCTCTGGCCATGGCGGGGGGTGGGGGGGGACAACCCTATGAAAGCCCTCTGAAGCCTGGAGTCCAGGGCAAAGGCCCCCTAGCTGAGGTGCAAGGGCTGACTGATGAGAGCAAAACCTCCCTTTTCAATGATCCTGGTAGTTAAGTGGGAGGAGCCACAATGCTGGGGATTCCGGGGCCACTCCCACCAGACCCTCTCAGGGCACAGCAGACATTGTGCTGATCCTCAACTGCCCCAGTTGTGTTCCTGTGGTCTAGCAGGTTCTTCAGCCAGTCAGAAATATGTTACCCACTAAATACGCCTTCCACCCGGTTTAACCATAAACGATTCCAGAAATGTAAAGGAAATTGTGGTTTCTTTGGTTCCCAGCACAGCCCTCACATCCTTGGAACTTATGTATAAAACATTTCGATAGGTGTGCTCGCCTTCCTTTGGTTTCTTAATTGCCACCATATCGTTTAAAGGAAGGCCATAATCCCTGCCACACTTCTGTCAATTCCAACACCAGAACCTTGGCCAGCATTTTAAGATTTGCAGCAAGTAAAGCAAACTGGTCTCTACTTTAAATACGCTTGACCTTCTGTGGAGAGCAAAGTAAGCGCAGCTTTGTCATGCTCCGGTTTGGTTCAGTGGGTGTAAAAACATGTTCAGATAAAATTGAGATAGACCCACATTTCCCCCTGTCCTTCAAACTAAACCTGAGTAAAGAGTTGTTCTCATTTGTAATCTCTTTGGCTTAGGACTAAGCTTGCCCACGGATTTCTGTGTTGGAGGTGGTTCGCTCATCCGGTGTTGCCAGAAGTATGACTTTGTAGCTTGTCCCTCCCGTACCTTTCTGTCCTCTACCTGGGTGCATTAGCTTTCTGTCTGTTTAGCTGTGTGAAGTAGTGCCCCCTATCACTCGTGCTAAGCTCAGTGATGTTTGGCCTGCTCTCTGCTAGCCTGGAAAATGTGACTTTTTCCCCAGGAGCAAAATCCTGTATGAACTGCTTCCCAACTTTTCTCTCCGCTTTGAAATCTACTTCAAAGTTATTATTTGGCTAAAGGGTTATTTTCCTTCCCTGAGGTCTATAGGACTTGCTCCTGATGTGTGGCTGGGACACAGGTTTTTCTTTTTCTTTGTCTTGTTTGTCTGCATTGCACATGAGCATAACCATTCTCACCCCCAAATATTAAACCAAATCTTTAGACAATTGAAAAGGCCTGTCTCACTTCTATTTAGTCTTTAAAGATGTCTTTAAAGAGCCCAGAAAGAGATGGTCTCCTACTTGCTCTGCAATTGTAATTTTAAGGCTTGATGAACAGATAGCAAATGGGTAACCAATGGTGAATCTTCAAAGACAGAATATTTTAATTAGTTCAGGATTTGCTTCTGGTTTTAGATAATACTGCTAAATATAGTTCTACACACTTTATTCTAGAATCTCAACAATCTACCAGGGACCAAACTAGATCGTGTGTGTGTATGTGTTTGTATGTGTGTGTGTATGTGTGTGTGTGTTTGTGTATGTGTGTGTATGTGTGTGTGTATGTGTGTGTATGTGTGTGTTTGTATGTGTGTGTATGTGTGTGTGTGTTTGTGTATGTGTGTGTATGTGTGTGTATGTGTGTTTGTGTATGTGTATGTGTGTGTATGTGTGTGTATGTGTGTGTATGTGTGTGTGTGTGTTTGTGTATGTGTGTGTATCTCACTAGAAAGCTTAGTGATTACTATCTTTGTAGATAATCAACAACTCCTTTATTAAACTTAATTACACTAGGATCCACATAAGTAGGTGTGACTCCTGAGCAGTTCTTTCAGGAAAGAAAACAAGAAGTTTGTGACATATAGAACCAGTGAGTGGCTGTGTTTAGGAAACATTAGAGTCCAGTGACAGAATTGCCAACATCCATGATGACGTATCAGGTGCAAATTTCTCTCGAGTCACTGTCTGAGGCACTGCCTAGCCACTATCTGGCACCTAAATTGTTCTTTTCAGTTTGATGCTTACAGGGAGAACAGAGAAATTCATCCCTGTAGTTATCTTTCAATAAAGCCCAAAGGAGCTGCCAAATTGCCTCTCTATTACCATCCACAGAAAATACACTTTAGTCTTCCACTTGTTGGTGCCAGGAATCCTAGATTTTTGTTTTCGAAAACCAAGACTTTGAGGCAATAATAGCTCCCATTTATAGAACATCTATATGCCAGACACTACAAGATGACTTATGTGATTTTCCCTTTTGCTTAATACTAGGAATGTGTTATGTACAGTTGTAAACCACTAAAGTGAGATATATATATATATATATATATATATATATATATATATATATTGCTTTCCTAAATCAAATAAGAGAGCTAGAGCAGGAAAAGTGCTAGCCGAGGACACCCCTTTTCTCTCACCGTACCCTGCTACTCGCCATGTGAACTCATCTGCCTCTTCCTACAAGAATCTGATGTCAGATCCTCCTAGTAGCTCTATAATGGTGAGGTCTGCCCTCTCTGTAAGTAGGTAAAATAAGACTCCTCATGTCGGCAATTCTAAGGAACTGACCGTTAGCATGAGCCTCACTTTTGAGCCCGCCATGTTGCTTCTGTTGGAATAAAGAAGCCCAGGTAACCAAGAAGCACAAGGGAAACTCTAGAGTGGGATCCCAAAGCTTTGATGAAGCAAAGACCCCTCCCTGTTGCCAGCTTCCTTCCAGCAGTAGTCTCTGTGGCCACAGCACTGTCGTCTTCCTTCACACTCTGCCAACAGTACAGGGATACGCAGTGTCTCCCAGGATTCCCTACGACTGACTATGAGACGACAGCTTGGTGTGAACATAGATTTGTGACTCAGCATCTGGGAGGGGTTGTTGACATCCGATTGTCCTCCTAACACAGAATGCTGAGAGAGATCTCTCTCAGGCTTGGGGAGATGAATTGACGGCTAGGAGCACTGGCTGCTCATGCCTGAGTCCTGTTCCCAGCACCCACATGGTAGCTCCTGACTGTCCTTCCCTCCAGTTCCACAGGATCCAGCATCCCCTTCTGACCTCTGTAGGCACCAGGCATGCATAGAGTATACATAGAATACATATACATAGTTAAAATACTCATATAAACAAAACAAAATATAAATAAATAAGTATAAGTATAAGAAAAAGAGAAAGGCTAAAGAAAACTCAAGACAATGGCATTGGATTGGAGGTGTCTTTCTTGTTCATAATCATGCTCAGTTGAAAATAAACTATAGTGGTTAATTAGTGAGATATTGAAGCTAAAATAAGCATATTCTCATAGGATCCTTCCTTCCACTTACATTTTATTCCTGTGTGGAAGGAAGGTTTTTCCTTCCTTTTTTCTCCTTTCAAATTTATGGAAATGCTTTAAGACCTGATTTGAGTAATGAAAAGTATAGAATACTGCCTATCTCCTGAAGAGCCAGTATATTTTCCTACCTAAATGTGGCAACTGGGTTCCCCTTTCACAAAGCAGTATTTCTTCAAAGGTTAACTTACAGAGCCTCAATCCATCCACTAGGAAAAAAAAAAACCTCACCCCATTAGCTTTCCAGCCACCTGGTGCTACACAAAGCAACATTCTCACTCACTCAGCACTGAGATACAACACCATTCATCTTGCTGCCTAAAGCAAATGAAGAAACATAGTTGTGTGCTCAGAGCTTTTTCTTGGCCTTAGAGGTGGGGGAATCTAGCTACAACATGTGCCTGTACTACTGGCCACATCCTGATAGTTATTTACCCAGGGAACAATGCCTAAAGCCTCTGTCTGTGATCACACAAGCTGGTCAGAGCCAACTCTGGTCAGTAGTTAGATGGAACAACTCCAGGAAAAATAGCCCAGACTGTCATAAATGGTCCTTGTAATTTGTATGTAGTCCTGGGCTCTCAAAGAATAAGGGATAGTGCCCCAGTGGTACCTAGAAGCAGGATTTAGGCAGAAGATTGTTTTCTCTCTTATATGTAGTCTTTGAACTTTTAAATTGTATTATTTAAATAAATTTCATTATGTATATTTGAGATTTTTAAGATAATAAATGTCTAGGGGTACTTATAAATAATAAAATGGTTCCAAGGCAGGAGAAATGACTCTTCCAGAGGAGCTATACACCGTATCTAGCACCTACATTTGGCAGTTTACAATTACTGATAACTCCAGCTCCAGGGTACCCAATGTACTTTTCTGGCCTCTATGGGCACCTACACAGATGTGCACATACACACACAGAGGTGGTGGATACACACACATAAATAAAAATAAGCCTTAAGTAAAATGATTACTATACTGAAACAAATCAACAGATCATCTTGCATAGTTATTTTTTTATGTAACAAGAGTATCCAAAATCTACTTATTTAACAAGCCGCCCCCTCTCAAAGTACAACTTTCTCAACAATGGTCCTAATATTGGACTTTAGACCTCTGGGCTTATTCATCCTATGTATCTGCTATTCTTTGACCTACATCTCCCCGCATCCTATCCTTCTCTCATGCCCTGGTAACTATGGTTTGATTCTCCCTCTCTGTATATATGACCTTTTGGGTTTGTTTTTCGATTTTGCTTATATGGATAGAAAAGGGGTCATGAAATCCCACTGCACACAGAGGAACTATTGGCAATTGATAGCTGAGAGGGAGGTAACGTTTTCTTCTGTGGACGTGACCCCTTTGTGGCAGACATATGCCAATAAAAACTTCTCAAAGAAAGTGAGACAGCACAAAATGTTTCTGTGCTTTATCTTATTTTACTGAGGTTCTTTTTTTTTTTTTTTTTTTGACTAAACCTCTTGAGGATACTTTACCATGAATTTTATTCCGTAGTTCCATTAGTGGAACTTTTGACGATGAGTGCAAAAAATTATAAGCTTATTTCTCTAAATAAAAGATGAGCAAAGTATCGCTGCCCTATTTCTAGAATATAAACAAAGCACTATTCTAGAGCTTTAGTGTGATCTATGGGAGCAATAGCATTTAGTATGTGTGACCGAAATCAGTAAAAGAAGACTTTGAGTCAGGCGCTCACTCCTGCCATCCCAGCACTGTAGAGAGACTTACCTATCAACAGTGTCCACATCCTGCAACACTACCTACACCCCAGTCCACTTATTCTCCCGTAGCACAGCTCTGAAGCCGTCAGGGGACGGGACATCTGGGTAACTTAGAAGGCAGTTTGCCCACAGTCGGTAACTAAATATGAAAAGTGTACTGAGTCTAAATTTCACAGGGAAACTGACCTGATGCCGGGCTGGATAGTGTTGGAATCATTTGGCTGACGACACTAATCACCCGCCATTTTGTTTTGAAAGGGAAGCCCAGTAATCAAATAAGTTTAGTAAAATCTCCTGTGTTTACAGAGATCTAGTCAAAATGATCCTACATTTTACTATTTATGCATCCAAGTGGAAGTCATGTTTTCCCTTTCTAATTGAATATTTGCTTACATGTGTGTGACACAGGATCCCTGAATGAAGCAAAAAAAGTGGTCTACCATACTCCTAATTCTCTTAGGTACCAGAATTATTTATATATATATATATATATATATATATATTAACTTCAACTTTCCAGAAAAAATATTATTTAGGGTATTATTATATCAGCTGACAGTGGTGTTTGGAGTGGTAAGCCCTGCAAATCATATCACCTATCACAAGGATAAGCAAGGAGGAAAAGAACACTTAGATGCAAAATTCTGGTCAAGCTATCTGTGAGCAGCATTACCTTAGGAACATCACTTCATTAGGCTTGGTCTTCTCTCTGAGAAACTGATAGTGTAGGGTGCCTGCCACATACTTTATAGAGTTAATGAGAAAAGCAACCTAACACATTAGGATGACAGAATTGAGTAGAGGGTTCAAACACCTCTGTGTGAGCTCTGCCATTACCACCCGCTCTGTGATATCAGGTGTTATATCTGATATTATACACTGAAGTCCCACAGTAGAGCTTCAGATCGTGTGCTCCTCCATTCCTAACATTCATCCTCTCACAGTCCTTCCTTCTTCCAGTAAGGTTACCAAGTAGAGACTTCTCTTCTCTTCCCCCCCCCCCATCCCCCGGCCTCGCTTGCTCCAGCCCTGCTCGCTCATTATATGTAAGTACACTGTTGCTGTCTTCAGACACCCTAAGAAGGCATCAGATCTCATTATGGGTGGTTGTGAGCCACCATATGGTTGCTGGGATCCGAACTCATGACATTTAGAAGAGCAGTCAGTGCTCTCAACCACTGAGCCATCTCACCAGCCCTTCTCTCTTTCTCTTTTTTTTTTTAAATTAATTTATTTACATCCCAAATGCCGCCCATCCTCTCCGACCCCCCTACTTCACAGAGTCTCTCTCCCCATTCCCCTTCCTCTTCTCCTCTGAGAGGGTGCTCCCCGTTGGTATTCCCCCATCCTGACACATCAGGTCTCTGCAGAATTAGGCACATCCTCTCCCAAGGAGGTCAGACAAGTACTGTTAGGGCACTACGTCCATGGCTAGGCTACAGCTTTAGGGACAGCGCCTGCTCCTGTTGTTGGTGCACATCTGAACATATGTGCTGGGGGGTCCTGAGTCTAGCTTGTGCTTCCTCTTTGGTTAGTGGCTCCGTCTCTGGGAGTTGCCATGAGTCCAGGTTAGTTGACTCTGTTGGTCTTCCTGTGGAGTTCCCATCCCCTTCAGATCCTTCAGTCCTCCTCCTCCAACTCTTCCATAAGAGTCCCTCAGTCCAATGTTTGTCTGTGGGTCCCTGCATCTGTTTCAATCCGCTTCTGGAGAGAGCCTCAGAAGACAGTCATGCTAGGCTCCTGTCTGCAAGCATAACACAGCATCATTACTAGTGTGAGGTGTTGGTGCTTACCCATGGAATGGGTCTCAAGTTGGGCTGGCTATTGGTTGTCCATTCCCTCAGTCTCTGCTCCATCACTGTCCCTGCATTTCTTTTAGATAGGGCAAATTTGGGGTCACAAGTTTTGGGGGTGGGCTGTGTCCTTATCTCTCCGCTGAGGGAAGCTTCCTGGCTACAGGAGGTGGCTTCTTCTGGTTCCATGTCATCACTGTTAGGCGTCTCAGCTAAGGTCACCCACATTGACTGTTGGGAGCCTTCCCCAGCCCAGGAGATTCATCACTCCCACACCCCACCCTTGGAAACTGCAGATTTCCATTAGTTCTCCCAGCTCTCTGGCCCTTGCTCCTGTCTCTCCCCACACCTGATCCTGCCCCTCCTCCATTCCCCTTACTATCTCCTCTCCCAGACAGTTCCCTCCCTCCATCCACCTCCAATGACTGTTTTATTCCCCCTTCTAAGTGAGATCCAAGCATCCTCACTTGAACCTTCCTTCTTGTTTAACTTCTTTAGGTCCATGGGGTGGGTGTATCATGGATATCCTGTACTTTGTGGCTCATGTCCACTTATCAGTGAGTACATACCATGTATGTCCTTTTGGGACTGAGTTACCTCACTCAGGGTATTTTCTGATTTGATCTATTTGCCTGCAAAACTAATGATGTCTTTGTTTTTAATTGCTGAGTAGTATTTCATTGTGTAAATGAACCACACTTTCTTTATCCATTTTTCAGCAAACTATGGTTTTTAAAAACAAACAAACAAACAAAAACAAAACCCTATCCACACCATTTAGAGAGCAGTGGTGTTCTTAAACAAACAACAAACAAACAAACAAACAAACAAAAGACTATCCTTTGAAGCGATGGCTCAGTGGTTAGGAACACTGGCTGCTCTTCCAGATGACCTAAGTTCAGTGTCTAGCACCCACATGATGCCTACAACCAGCTATAACTCCAGTTCTAGTGGATCCATCCTAGGCTGTCTTCTAGCCTCCTCTCACACGCACGCGTACACACACCCCCACCACGATACAGATACCTACATGCTGACAAATCATTTAGATTCATAAAATAAAAATTAATGAAAGTTAAAAGCTCCCTCTGTCCCTCCCGCCTCTGGGATGTTAGACGAGAGACAATGGAAAGGAGGAGGGGATCATACTGACATCTGTCAGTCTGTCCTGGGAATCCTCATATCTGCCCTCTTCTTCCTGCCACTAAGGACTCCCTTATCTTTCCCTGCCCCTGTGCTGCCTTCCTCAGAGGGAGCAGAAGTTTACAAGTTTGCTCAGCACCCCCAGACATGAGCGGGTAGACACCTTCTCATCACTTTTGAGAACTGAAATAATTTGGGTGTTAGTCAACACACCAAAGTACACATAAAACGGTCCCACACAGAATAGACTTTAACCTCAAGAGAATTTTCTCGGTTTCTTTGCGGGATGTATTTTGTTGCTTCAAAGTACGTTCTCATGTTGTATTCTCACATTACAGGGAAGGGCTTGCTTAGGGCGACTTCTTGTAGTTAATCCTCACAAATGAAAAAAGATAGAGCTAATTATAGAATTGTAGCCAGTAGGATTTTTAAAAAAATTATTAGTGAAAACTATACTATTTACTATATAAAAAAGCACATTTAAATGTATTTTGCTAATCATATAGCATAAATTACCAGTTGGGTGAAAAGCCCTGGTTGCTTTTTGAGCTGCTGGTGTGGTTTTGACTGCAAATAATAGGAGAATACTTTGAATCAAAAGTGTGACATAGTGCTGTGGCCATCGCAGCAACTTGCTCCAACAGATCACTGAGCAGATGTCATGTGAGCTTGTCTCGGGAAGGAAAAGCTAAAAGCTAAGAGGAGAAGGCGGGGATCTCCTTTGTGAAGTGCCTCCAAAGAGAAAACAACCACTCATACTCTTAAAAACGTATGTGGCTGCTTGTAACTGTACTGTAACGAACTGCAAATCTCAGAGAGAACCAGAGTGCACTATTTAGCAAGCTCCAAAGGCAACAGCAGATGGGATTCCAGCAGGCAAGGTATTTCAGTCTTGGTAATAACCAAAGTGTTGGAAAGGAACAAATTAAAGATAACCTTTTACCTCCAGTTCCATTGGTTGATAAGGTATCACAGCAAGGGACATATACACTGATTGTCTATCTATGGGAAGAGATGTTTATCCATGGTTGGTTTCTAAACTATCGTGAGTTAAAAATCACTGAGGCAATGGATTTGCGATGAATTTTAAAATTAGCTTGGAAAAAAAGCATAATTTATAAAATAAGCATTCTAGATGGAGGAGCCAAGTATAAATTCCTTTTAGCTGACACGGCGTTATGAATTACTAACGTATCTATGTGCATAATCTCTCCTTTAGAGTGGGTAATCCAGAACTGGATACAACTATTTACATGTTGAAAGTGATGGTAATTATTACATGACATTAGTTTCACTAGCTCCACAAAAGATGGTTTTTCTTTGCCAACAATTCTCTATAAAGCCTGCTGCTATACATAAAGTTTTGGGTGTTTGGGTGTTTGGGAAGGAGGTCTAGTTTTTAAAATCACAGATATAAACATGATCTTTTTTTTTCCTGTTTTGGAAAATAGTTCCTCATAATTCTGGCATGAAAGGACATTAGTGTAGTAATTTGCTGCATCCCATGGTCCCAAAATGATGTCTCTTGCTCTGCTTCTCTCTCACACAGCAACCATCTACTTTTGCTTATGCAAGACAAATCATTAAGAAGGAAGGCTTGGGGTTCCAGGGCCTCAACAAAGGATTTACTGCAACTCTGGGACGCCACGGAATTTTCAACATGGTTTATTTTGGCTTCTACCACAACGTCAAAAATACTATTCCATCCAGCAAGGTAACTATACAATTGTCTAAGTTCTGTTGAGTGGAAAACATATCAAGGTTTGTAGCTTCATCTATAGAGTATTTATCATGTCTAACCAAATTCACATCCACTATCTATTTGACCCCATCAGCCTATGTATTGAGTTCTGTTATGTCCCTTTCAAATGCAGAAACCGAGACTTCTGAGAGTCTGTAGTAAAGCTAAGTCTAAACCCAAGTCTCAATGGGGAGGTTAATTTCCATGAAGAATGTCTCATGTAGATATGAATACTATTCATTCAATTTCTACAAACAGTGTAATCATTTCATTTCTACCTCACTCTTATCATTTTCCCAAAACCATGGAGATGGGTTTGTTTGTTTGTTTGTTTGTTTTTGTCTTCTTTTCTTTTCTCATACTCCAAATCAGTTGAGCTCACAAGGGGAAGGTCTGGCAATATTTCAAATAGTAGGTTGATACTCACTGTAAAATTACTTTGGTTAATATAGGTGATGGGTAAACCACTCCTCTGGGTCATTTGCTCTTATTATAACATAACAATAGTGATTATTATATTACCCTTTAGTGATAACCTTCAGAACCCAAGTCTTCCAACTCCTATAATATAAAACTGCCTATGGTATGTAAGTTGCACACCCCAGTGTTTTCCCTCCAAATTTAGAAAAATGGAGCATTCATGACGCTGACATTCATGATGAAAATTCTGTGTTTTAGACTAACAAAAGCAACTCACATAACATTAGAGAAGTGTTTGATTCCTTCATTTCTCCAGCTCCCAAAAGACTTCAGCCAGCTGTAAACTGCATATAATAAATTGGATTATATAAATAATTTATAGAAATTAAGTAGTGCTATATCTTATTACATTATGACTTTATTTTAATGTATATGTTATTAAGGTAAAATGAAATTATTTTAAGAAAGAAATTCAAGATCAATAAGATATGTATTTTTTTTTCACATGTTATTAGGTATTTTTTAATGGAAGGGGTACAGAGTTGGGGACAAAGGAACCAGAAAGAATTGGAGGGGATAAGAGAGGTTGATGACAAATATAGCCACAGTGCATTCTATACATGCAATTGACTATCAAAAATAATGAAAGAATTAATACGTAGTGGCTCATGCCTGTAACCTCAGCGCTCTGGAGGCTGAAGAAGGAGTATCAGCACTTGTTTGAAGGCAGCCTGAGCTACATAACAAGACCTTATCTTTAAAACACCAGTAAGTAAATATCTACAAGTTCAAACTTTACTCTGCAGTTAAGCAGTCTACAATTACATTACTACATGTTCAGCGTAAATAAAAAGAACCAGAAACCCAGCAGTTTGTTTGTTTTCATGAAAATGAGGACAAACAACAGACAGAGCCATTTTTCTTGCCTGTTTGCAAATGAACTTTCATTACTTAATACGAATACAATGTTTTATTTCAATAAGCACTTTAATTAAGCACCTCTCATGGGTTAAAGAGATGACTCAACCATTAAAGGCTAGGCTCACAACCAAAATGTCAAGTGTTTCTCTCTGTATTCTAGGCACTCTATAAAGTGTGCCCTATTCTCAAAGAAGCTCTTAAGAAGCCATGAAAAAGACCACTGAACAGGCATATTGAAAATGTTTGATTGTATTTAGGCAAACAATATGTTGAGAGTCATTAGTTGATAATACTTCTAATAGTGAATGAAAAATGCTTCACAAACTCTCAAATTCCATTTTTCTAAATTTGGACTGCTAGACTAAAAACAAATCCCATCACATTTTTTTAAAATGTTATAAATCAATGTTGGCTAAAAACAATGGTTTTTTCTAGCATTTATCCCTCCAGCACACACTGCACACACAGCGAGTTTGCAATGTCCTCATCTCCCAGTCCTGTTTATAAAGCACATATAAAAATGGACGTTAATAAGAACAGGGGCTTTTCCTGGATTTTGTTTTCCACTGCTGTATCCTTAGAGATTAAAACAGTGCCTGGTGCAGAGCAGGTCCTCAGGAAATCTATATTAAATGGATCACATGAACGAAGAAAGAAATGAATGGAAAATGTGTTTCCTTTCACTGCATACCTTAGGGATACCTTGGCGTTTGGGAGAGCCACTATATTAATTGGTGTTAGTGTATAGGAAGCTGGAAGAGAGTTTACAGTTGAAGGGCTTAGAGCGAGAGTAGGTCTCACCCTAATCAAACAGAACCCCAAGAAAAAGAAAATAGCACAAGAGGGTCTTTGTATCCAGGAGGTGAGATGTTTGGTTTTGGAAATGCTTCTTAAAATGGAGATTTTCACATTGCCGAGATAAGTTTTCCTATGCTACCTCAGTAGACTGCCAGAACAGGCATTTTGGCAATAACCAAAATCTTAATGACCTCTGCAGGATAGACAGGCTACCACTGTGCAGGCAAAGCTCCAGAGAACAGAACGGAAAGGCATGGTGTGAACTGCTTTCCCAAGACTCCCTAGACTCTGTTATCTGTCCAGTGTGTGTATGTGTGTTTGTGTGTGTGTGTGTATGTGTGTGTGTATGTGTGTGTATATGTGTGTGTGTTTGTGTATGTGTGTGTATGTGTTTGTGTGTGTGTTTGTGTGTGTGTGTAAGTGTGTGTGTGTGTGTGTGTAAGTGTGTGTGTGTGTGTAAGTGTGTGTGTGTGTGTGTGTGTGTAAATCTGTTTAGTGAAATGTCAATGAGTGCCTAAAAAAGGGATTTTCTGTTAGCTTACATTCTCTATGTTGAGACTAGACTAATAAACAAAGGCTTAATTTATTAACCAGGACCCTAAGGAATATTAAGTTCTCTCCCAACTCTTTAAATAAAAGATATGGGCTGGAAAGATGACTCAGCGATTAAGGGCACTTGTTGGCTATTACAAGGGACCCAGGTTCAATTCCCAGTACCCACATGGCAGCTGACAATCTCTTCTGGCCTCTGTGGGCAAGCGTGCAGTGCACAGAGATACAGGCAAAGCACTCATGCACATGAAATAAAAACAAATAAGAAAAGTCTTTTAAAGATATAGTTTTCATTGACATTTTAGCTTTTGTGGCACAGTCTATTACAGCCCTGACCAGGACTTGAACCTACTATATAGGCAGGGCTAGTTTTAACCTCATGATCCTCCTGCTTCAACCTCTTGAACAGAACTGGAACTGACTTTTTAAATTGTGTCATAGTCCTATCAAGACGCAGACTCAAGGCCAGACTCTTCAGTCTCTCACACACTATTCAGAGTAGCATATAATAAGAAAGCTGTTGAGATGCAGGTTATAATTATTTTTTAAAAGTCAATGTTGCCTGGTATGGTGGCTCACGCCTATAATTACAGCACTCAGGAGACTGAAGCAGGGAGGGTTGTGGTAACACCAACCTGGGCTTCTAGTGGGCTTCCTAGTGAGTTCTAGGGAAGCCTGAACTACAAAGTGAGGTCCTGTCTCAATATATAGTAAAAGTCCAACAACTCCTTCTCTAGTCCTTTCTACATACATACCTTTACACTGGTGGGGAAAGCTAAGGAATTGCGTCCTAGCTCTTTGACTAGCAGTGCTTTCAAATCATAACCTACTTTGGGCACCATACCAGTTGATGAAATTTGCCATGTGGGCTCAGAATTTCATTCCTACATGAAAATAATGTGTTCCTTTTTGTTTAACGCCCTTGGCACTTGGGTCCCCTATATGGGCAGCTAGAAGGAATACTGTGCATAAAGTCTGGGGTTCTCAGGTCTGAATGTCACTCTAACATGTATTTACTGAGTGACGGACAGGTGGCAGGCCCCATGGTGAGGACCAAGTGAGAAGTTATCATAGTAGAGAGCTTTCAAGATAAAAAGAGAACAATCAACAGAAAACACACACACACACACACACACACACACAGAGAGAGAGAGAGAGAGAGAGAGAGAGAGAGAGAGAGAGAGAGAGAGAGAG
>NW_021604577.1:12102588-12112931 GCF_004785775.1 Grammomys surdaster
GAGAGAGAGAGAGAGAGAGAGAGAGAGAGAGAGAGAGAGAGAGAGAGTTATGAACGATCCAAACCTGGAGTTAGGAAAGGCTTCTTCCCTACGGAAATGGCATTGTAGCTGACTGGTTAGCTCTTAGCCAGTGACAGAACATGGTCAGAAGCATTCCAGACATATAGGGCATACAGTGTCAAGGCTCTAAATTGGGAGGGGGTTGGTGGTCCTGGATAAATGAAAGATACCCCATGTGATGAATGTAAAAAGGTTAGGCCAGGAGTTTGGCTTTGTAAGGCCATACTGACCATTGTAAGACACACTGAGAATTGATATCTATACCTAAAAAGCACTAATGTCTTCATCCATCGTCTATTTTTATAGATAAACATTTGAGACTGGATAATATATACAGAAGAAGTTTCTTTGGGAAGCTCGAAATTGGGTGTCACATCTAGTGAGGTTCTTCAGTCTCATAGTAAAATGGCAGGGGCAGAAGAGAAGCCAGAAAGTACACACAGATGCTTTTGGGAACAAAAAAATCCAAGCACTTCACAGCAAGCCATTCTCAGAGTGACACTCAAGAACAGCACTGATCCTTTCCTCCAGGGGAACCTCCTTGGTACAGGCACCTCTGAAACTTCTCTCCACCTCTACAACCATCACACTGGCAATTAAATCTCAAAATCAGATTTTAAGGAAATAACATTTCCTAGACACAACAGGGCTGACCCACTCGTAAACTCGCATAGACTATGACAACATGCGTAAGACCTGCACAAGCTCAAGCCACACAAAACACCTGCACCGAGTGGGGCAGGTGTCCACAGAATCCCAACACCAGTCAAGAAGCTATTTACAAATGGTAGCTACTGAGAATGGGAGAATCCCTTTTCTTCAATGGAAATGGAGTGGCACTGGATATATTAACCACACTCCAGGGCAGGCCCCATGCTCAGGAGGTGTCAGCCAACACAGATGGACTCCATGTTTGTGCTTTCCCTTTTCTGTTTTGTGTCTGTATTTCTTCATTAAGAGTGAGTAGTTAGTGAACACAAAAGGGACTCAGTGTGTGTGTGTGTGTGTGTGTGTGTGTGTGTGTACTTGCTTCATTTTGTTCTGGTGCTTCTTGGCTTTTTGTTGGTTTGTTTCTTTGTTTTCCTTTCCTTAATTTTTAAAATTTCATTTCGGTGAGTTTAAAAAAAAAAAAAAAGAATGGGGGAAGAGACAGAAGGAGAGAGAGCATAAAAATGGGCAGGGCAATTGCCTGATCACCTTGGTTCCAGTGGGGAAACAGTTGTAGCGCTGTTGGGGAGAGATGGGCAGAATACATTTGTGAAGACTATCCCAATCTGAGACCTCGGGGTTGGCTCACGGCGAAGACGAGGGAAAAAAGAGTGAAATGTCTTGAAGACAAGAACAAATAAGAAATGTACACAATGTGGTGATAGAATATGTGGGTGCATTGGGATCATATGTTGAGGTGTAAAATTGATACTTAGATTTTTTTTTAAACTGGGAAGCTAAAAGGGTAATGATGCCCTTCGATAAGGAAAACACACTGAAAGAGAAACAAGCCGGTAGAAGACATTAGAGACTCAGTCAGGACACTGAGTCTAACTGTGTTTGGGACTGCTGCATGCAAACATGGAGTCTGTTGGCTGGATGTGGGTTCCGGGGTTTGAGAGAAGGAGTCTGAGCCGGAGATGCACAACTGGAAAGCATCAGTTAATCTCCATGGGAAGAAGGGGCCCATTTCATCATAGTTAAATGACCTTGAGCCAATCACTTCACTGCTCCGAGCTGCAGGCTCACGTATAAAACGAAAAGCTACGGTTGTTCTTTATATTGGATTAAGTCATCTTGAGAATTAAAGTATACAATATACAAAGTAGTTTGTAAATGTTAAGATGCCATAAAAGTGTTAAGTGTGGCGGTGCTGATGACGGCAGTGGGAGGCAGGAGAGAGACGCTGTGGGCATCGGTGGAAGCAGTTAACACATAGAGTTGCGTGAGGAGATTTTTCCCTGGGACTATTCTTTTTGCACTTAAATGAACACTATGTTTTCCTTGCCTAGAACAAAGTCACTGATTTTATGTGCTCTGTAATCTAAGCCTGATTCAAAACCGGGAAACCAGTATTCTTTAAATTTAAACCATAATAAATCAATCCTTTGTGAAGGGGAAGGTATGATAATCATTAAAGCATGTTGAAGGACGTCATCGTGTTGTTACAAAGCACGATGAGGAGGTGGCACTCCTTGAAGGCATTATCCCATCCCGGCTGTAGGCGCTCTCGCCGTACTTTAGACGGTCTGTTTACAGGGCATTGTTTCAGTCCCTTCATCCGGCAATTGCTTGTTCTCTTGTTCCAAAGGAACTTGAGATTTCATCAGCTCTGACTGGCATGAGATATTTCTAGATTTTTCTTTAATTTTTTTTTAATCTCTAATGCTTTGCAGAATTATTTCCATCTTCAAAGGATTTGCTTTTGCAAGAGACAGTTCGTAATGATTAGCTCAGAGTAAAAATCGAGGCGTGTGTGTGTGTGTGTGTGTGTGTGTGCGCGCGTGCGCGCGCGTGCGCGCACACACACGCGCAGAGCGGGGGCTGGGGGGGTATGACAGAGACAGAGGCACAGAGAGACAGAGAGAGATTGGCCATTGAATAAAAGAAACTAGGAAACTCATCCTTATACACTCTCCTAAACAGTTGAAAGCTTTTACGTTTAGTATGTATTAATTTTATAATAGAAATAAATCAATAAAAATTTTAATGGAACCTTATAAAACAGGTTGCCCGGATCACTTTTGAATATTTTAATCAATTGCAAAGTATGTCTGCAGAGGTGAAATAGGAATCTGAAACACTAAACCCAGATAATTTGGGTCAGATTTCCAAGCCACAAGCTGTTTAACTAGCTCTTCAGATTGGTGGTCTCTGGTATATAAATTTTTCAAATATCATTATTCTGACTTTTTGTTCCATTTCAGTATTAAAAAATTACTTCTGTAGACTTTATTATTTTACATGATTCTCATCACGATAACAAATTTTGCTAAGACCAAGTGGGAAATTAGGGCTCAAAAGTGAAAATTCTAACAGAGTTAGTCTGAGCCAGGTACCAAAACTCTGCAGTATAGCCTGTACTGTCCTAACTAACTCCAAACTTTACATTTTATTTTATATTTTGTTACACATAAATGATCTCTCTAAACGGATTGTAACATTTACAGGCTAGAGAGCTGACTCAGTAGTTAAGAGCACTTTCCAAGAGGCCCCCAGTGTGATTCCCAGCACTCATGAAAGGCAGCTCACAATCACCTGCTAACTCAAGCTTTCAGGGGGATCAGATGACTCTAGCCTCCTCATGTGCCTGTACAAACCTTGTGTACACACACGCACGCGCACACACACACAAACATACACATACACACACTTTAAAAATCAAAATTTTTAAAACAATTAAAATCATTTTTAAATTATGAATTTTTGAGTAAGCAAACTAGCTAAAAATGTCCAGATAAGATGACTAAATTCTTCTCCTTCATTCTCGCCTAAAACCTGCCACTGCCCCCCACCCCCACCCCACGCCTTCACATCTGTACTCTGTAGTCCCTAGACACAGAACTGTAGACGTAGCCCTGGAAGAACTGAACTTCACCCATTTGAGATGACGCCCCGGGCTAGATTCCGTCAGGTATGTGTTTAGGATCTGCCATTAGTGTTGTATAGTAAGTAGCTGCAACACAGAAAGACCATTTGGGATGTTAACTAACCACAGAACTCAGTTAACGGTGCATTTATTCACATCTTGCAGAAATAAAACAGAATGCCGGCATTAAGATTTCCTCCCCAGAAAGAGGGCATCACTTTTCATAGTAAAGCCCACTTGAAACAGATATTCATTAACTTAAATACTGACATCTTTTTCAAATATCTTCAGGTGTTAGTTTTCATTGTTAAAAAAATAAAACTTCCATTCCCATCCCACTATAGGGATGGTCATAGTGTACTATTTTTTATGGTGACACACAAATTAGAATCATAAGATAAAGTACTCCACGCCTCTGATGATTTTGTTTTCTATTTGTGTGTTTGCTTTTTTTTCAGGTAGTTTCATAAGTAAAATAATAGTAGGTATCAACTCTTTAAAATAATAGCTGTCAGAAATACTAAACTGTGTTTTTTAGTTTGCATTCCAACTAAAGATGTTTTCAGGTATTGTGCCAAGAATAATATAGAGTTTTTTGTGTTAAATTCTATCCTGATATAAATTACATGTGTGGGTTTGAGAAAACAATTTTTCATCTATTCAATATTTCTTGCTTAATAAACCATTGAGGCCTGTCCCTATAGTTGTTTGAGACAGCATTAAGTCAAGCAAATTTTGTTTTCTTCTGATATAATAGCCATAGAAGACTGCCTTCCACGGATGCAAATACTTTTCTTATTTTTAATGTCATCTTTCTTTTGTAAACTCAGTAGAAAGTGCCAGACATCCTTCAGTTTATCTGAAGAAGCATTTAGTGCTGTTGGCTGCATGATTAAGAGCTACTCCTCTCCCTAAGGTGTACGCTGAGCTGAATGGAAAATACACATTTGGGGTTGAGCGGAGAACATACACTGGGCTGTTTGTATTTTGAAGAGAAGGCTCTCAATAGAATTAGATGGTTGTAGGTTTTAATTTATGACAGTCCCTTTCTCTGATTCTGTCTCACTTGATCATCAGACTTACCAATCATGCAGCAATGGGAAGGCCAGGAACATTAAACTTTCATTAAGAACAACTCTCCTTCCATGATCCACTTGGGGGAAATTACAAGTACATCGTTTCTATGAAATTCCAGGACATGTGACAAGAAGCTGTGGTAAAAGAGTATCTTTCACTGGTAGTTTTCACAGACTCCCTGGAGTGTGTGTGTTGGGGAAAGGCAGAGAGGAAGGGGCAGGGATTCAGACACTTTCTTAAATAAACGTTAGGCAAAATTTTTCCATTCAGGCACCACCCAAGGGGGTGCAAATGAAATACAAGTAGCCTAAATCACCAGTGAATCCATTCTATCTGTGCATTCTACAAGTATTAGTGGTGCCATCCACCATGTGCCAGGCACCATCTTTCTAAGCATCTCACTGCCCCTGCCTTAGTAGGGTTTATAGTCTAATGGAAGAAGGTGGCAATAAACCCATTATCATGAGGAACTGAGCCTTCTCCATCATGGTAAGTGCCCCGGAGACAGCTAGAAAGCTGTGGAAACCTGACAAGCACTGGACTCACGGTGAAGTATAGTAAAGAGGTAGAGAGGCCTGATTTTGGCTTGAGCTGGAGGTGAGCACTAGCCAGGCCAAGGCACGGAGCATGAACGCACTAGACAGAGCAAACACAGTGTTTCTGCTCTAAAGCAGAAGAGTGAGGGCCCTGGGAGGAGACAGAGTTTGAGGCCACTGGTGTGGAGAAAATCCGGAGGTGGCAACTGCAAACTGAACTGGAACATTCTAGAGATGTAGGTTTAAGAATGTTTACGCCTTTGACTAGTGGCTCTATCAAACATGTATTATCTAAGCAAGCATGGGAAATTTTCGTGCACAACGGTATAGAAGTGGGATCTCAAGGAAAAAAGCAATTCTACCTGATCGTCTGCCTACCAAATCATCTCAGTCTGGCCCCTGCCTTGACGTCACAACCTTCAGAATTTTGTTTTGGGACTTCTGATTGGCTAGTTTTCCTAGAAGTCAATGTTTACATTGAGGTAACAAACAGACAAAGCATGCCAAAATATAAAAACCCAACTGGCTTCCAAGTGTAAACACTGGCTTCTATTTTGTATGATAATACCCAAAGACTTATTTAGCTCTCAGAAGGTATTATCTAACCATGTAAATGTATGGATAACACATAATTACAAAGAACATATTGTATATGAAACTTACACAAAGCAATCAAGTGATACCTGTTATGCTTAGATCATAAATCATTTTGACATTTTGTACATTTTATGACTTCAGCTAAGTGGCTAAGGCCTTGAAAATTATTTTACATTTCAGAATACTTTAAAGAGCAGACAGCTTTGTTGGGGGAAGGAATTTTCATGGCTATTTTCTGAACGGCTACATTTAGATGCGGCACTCATAACAAGACTTTGATTTCATTCCAAAAGCCAGAGCCCTGCAAGGATAGAATCTTGGGAATACTCCACATTCCTTAAAGAATGCTTATCAATTAAACCATCTCATTCTAGTTTAGTGACCTTTTGTGGAGCAGGGAGCTAGCGTTTCCCCCAAATTATCTCACATGAAGAGAAAACAAACACTCTAATAGATTCTTCTGATAGCTGTCAAGTGGAAACAACTGTATTTTTTTAATTAAGTTTCAATAGCAGACTTTTTTTTCCAGTGAGGACAAAACAGTATGATTGGATAATATCAGGGGGGAGAATGCTTTTGTCAAAAGTTTGTGAACAAAAACAACAAAAGGGAGCCGAGGTTAGACAGAATGAAAGAGTGTATGAAACACTAACTACAAAGGGAGCCGAGGTTAGACAGAATGAAAGGGTATACGGAACACTCACCGTGACCCCTCCTTGACATGAACCCATTAAGACCAACATCTACAATACAAATTCCTTCTATAAAAAGAAAGAGATACAGTTCACCCTCACACAGGCTGCTCCTCATTCAGTCACCAGGAGGCAACTGTGATTTCAACACACCACATCATTTCCATGGCCACCACTGCCAGCTGTGGGGACAGCCATGATGAGCTGCTGTTATTTGCCTTGTGGTCATGACCAGGTGCTTAACCAGTGTGTATATGTGCCTCCTTGTGATTTGCTTCTGAATCCGTGGTTCTTTGTTTCTTATATCTTCACACAGGAGAGCTAAAGCCCTGGTCAAACATCTGCAATGTGCCAGGCCTGGTATATCTGATGACAAATGTGGCATGCCATATCTTTTTCTCTTAAAAGGTTCCAAAGGAGACACCCCAAAGAGTCTGGTACCTCTCTACAAACTTCTATTAGAATGAATGCAGGCAATCAAAAGTCTACACTCATGCCATTAGTCATTTTTCTGTATACCTCTTCGAATGGGTGGCTAGACCAGTCCTTGAGTCTTCTTTGTTTAGGTTATCTGTAACTCCTCAACTACCCTTCCAGCAGCGTGGTTCTCTGTCTGGTCTGTCTCTTCCCATTATAAGGGGCATCCAATTTGCCCGTTTCAGAGTTAAATACTGTTATAATTTTGAGATGACCAACTCTGAATACTTATGAGTTGAACATATATCATATTATTGTTTTGAATGTTTTGTTCATTCATATGATGCTTTTTAAATCAAATGTGACTTCTTTTTCCCTCCACTAATCCTCCCCTATCATCACACTGCTTTTTTTTCTCCAAACTTTATGTGCTCTTTTCTTTTTTGCTTTATTAAAATATAATTACGTCACTTTCTGCCTCCCTTTCCTCCCTCCAATCCCCACCATCTCATCCTTCCTTTAACGTCTCCCATGCTTTCCCTCAATCACTCTCAATTTATATCTATATAAGTATAAATATATAAATAACAGCCCGTTCAGTCTGTTTAGTGTTGCACAGGTGTATGTGAGTTCAGGACCTTTCAGTATTGGATAACCTATTGGGGGTTCATTCCTGAGAACAACGAATTCTCCCTTTTTCAGAAGTTACTAGTTGCCTATAGTTCTTTGTCCAGGGGTGGGGCTCTATGTCCTATGTAAGAGCCCCCAGTTCCAGGTTAGCTTGTATATTAGCATCATCATTGTCTGGGTCTTATTTAGGCAGCCACATTGCTGTGGTATCATGAGTGAAGCTTCTGTGTCATTTCAGAAGGCAACAATCTTACAGCATACTTCATGGCCCTCTGGTTCTTACAATATTTCTGGCCCTCCTTCCTGATGTTTCCTGATGATGGCCTCCTGATGATGTTTCCTGAACCTTAAGAGTCATATTTTAGATGTATCCATTGGGGCTTGTCACCCCATAATCAGTTGATCACTGCATCTTGACCAGTTGTGATTTGTTTTGTTTTGTAATGGTCTCCATCTGCTACAAGGGGAAGCTTCTTTGATAAGACTTTGGCATAGCTTTATTTTTTTAACCCACTGGGTCCAGTTGGTGCTGTGTGTTCATGGGTGTATAGCATCTACTGGAGCATGGGCAGCCTCTCAGGAGCCACACGTCTGAAAAAAGACTGACTCTTCTTCTCCCAGAAGCAATCAGTAGCTCCTTAGTATGGGTAGAATTCCTTCCATGGCGGAATTTATTTCAGCTGCCTTGGTCCCGTGTAGGTCTTATGCGAGCCAGCAGTCATAGCTACTATGAGTTTGTATGTGTGACGCTGCTGTCGAGTCGAGTAAATATGTTTTTACCAAAGTCATTCACATCCCTAGCTCTTGCAGCCTTTCTTCCCCTTCTTTGACAATTATCCCTGGACTCCTTGGGGACGGGTGTGATGTAGATGACTCAGTTAGCTAATCACTCCATAATCTCTTACTCTCTATACACTGGCCAGCTCTGTGGTAATCTCCATCTACCGAAAAGGCATCGTCTCTGGAGAAGGCTTGAACAAGGCACTAATCTATAGGAACAACAAGATGAATTTTTGGAGAAGTTTATTACCTAAGCAGAATAATAGTATTAGGTTTTCTGCTAGAACCTCTGACCAACCGGCCATGGTTTTTGTTTGGTTGGTTTTTTGTTTGTTTCCTTGCTGTGCTTTGTTCCCCACCTCCACCCCTAGTTAGTGGTATCAGGCATGAGTTGCATGTTGACAGTTGGTTTTAAATCCAGTTATAAAATGGTTGATTAGATTCATAGTGTTGATACCATTTCTGCATCATTGACATATGTTGTTAGGCCAGTTGTTATTGGATCTTGACAGAACAGGTAAAACTGTTGGTTATTTTTCTCCTTTAGCATTGTGTACCAGCACTTCCCAGTACTATAAAAGCTATTTAATGGAGAAGAAAGTGTCCGGATCAGTACAATCTTGATATTTCCGTGTCCTATGACCTTATGCTTATAATGGCTTTTGACTTCAGCCTCAAGGAAATGAAAGCCTTCGTCAT
Source organism: Grammomys surdaster (assembly GCF_004785775.1). NCBI lineage: Eukaryota > Metazoa > Chordata > Mammalia > Rodentia > Muridae > Grammomys > Grammomys surdaster. Next base: position 12,111,654 of record NW_021604577.1, read on the forward strand.
AGCACACCTCATCCCTCCATAGTAATATGCTTCTAAATACCAAGTCTAAACCAAATAAAAAATCATGTTCTTCAAAGAAGTAGGTATACTCACAAGTCCTATGAGTTCTCATAGGACTGCTTTGCTTCATGTGTTACAAAGAGAAACTAAAGGGTGGTAACTGTGAGGAAGAGAAAAAAATGTAAGTTGAGCTGACTTAGGTGGGTGGGGAGATTCTCAGACAAAATTTCAGTATTTAGATTGATGTCTTGAGTCCCCGTAAATGAAAAGCTGTGTTGCTGTACTCTGCACAATAGCAGCCATCCTGCCATCTCCCTGACCACACCCAAGCCTCACTAGTGAAAAAAATCCCCACTCCCCCATCTTCTTTAACCCCTCCTTCTGTCAGGACTCTCTGTGAAATGTCATCTTAAAGCCACCAGAACCTAATCACAAAGGTCAGTGAGATGGACAGCAGTTTTTGTTTACCAAGCTAGCAGCCAGCTGGTCAGTTACCACAAAGGGCATCAGAGCCCAAGCCACTGAAGGTAAAGGATGAGAAGATGACTCTTCATCGAGACACTTGCTCTCATAATAAACCCTCCAGTACCATTGCCTTATACTGCTGATGTGTCTTTAGCTGTTGACTGTACAGTGTGAATTAGATGTTTTTATTAATAATAAATATGTAGCATCTTGATCGTTAAGTGCTTTGGGTCATAGATCACACTTCTGATAACTCCTTTTGTGGAATTTTCATAAGTGCCAGACAGTGGTGGTCCATGCTTTTAATCCGAGCACTTGGGAGGCGAAGGACAGGCAGGAAGATCTCTAAGTGAGGCTAGCTTGGTCTACAAATACAGTTCTAGGACAGTCAAAGTAATGCAAAGAAAACATGTCTCAAAAAAACAAAAGCAAAAACAAAAAAAAGAAAATAAAGAAAAAAGCAAGCTTCAAAAATAAGCTTGAAAAAGAAAGAGGAGGAGGAGGAGGAGGAGGAGGAGGAAGAAGAAGAGTAGGAGGAGGAGGAAGAGGAGGAAGAGGAGGAAGAAAAGATGGGGGAAGGAGGAGGAGAAGGAGATCAGACAGGAAAAGTTTCCCAATTGGTGACAAATTATGGAATCCTGTTAGACATTATTTTGCTCAAAACATTTTTCATATATATTTTTGATTGCATCATTTTCCTTCCCTTTATTTCTTTAAGATCCTACCCCATGCTCTACCCACACAACTTCAAGTTCTCTCCATTCTCCTCTCTCTCTCTCTCTCTCTCTCTCTCTCTCTCTCTCTCTCTCTCTC
>NW_021604577.1:12112941-12195726 GCF_004785775.1 Grammomys surdaster
CTCTCTCTCTCTCTCTCTCTCTCTCTCTCTCTCTCTCTCTCTCTCTCTCCCTCCCCACCCCAAAAAAGTGAAACACAAACAAAACACAGAAAATCAAAACAGACAAACTAAAAAAATGAAAGAATTTAATAAAAGACTTTTCATCCAAATGAGTATTTATTTACATAATTAAATGTTCTCCCCTGACTGTTTGAGTTAAGCAGCTGACACTGTGAATTCACTAATAGTCCCTCAGATTTTCATAGGCACTGGGACTTTACTTTCTTCTACTAAAGGTTTTTCTTGGTCTGAGAAATGATGTCTCTGGATGTTGACTTGGGTACATCCCAAGACGCAAGTACACATATCTCTACAATTGCTGGCTGGGCCATGACAGTCTCAAGGATCCTCAATACACTGAACTTATCAGTCCTCCGAAATAGAACCCTTTGGGCTCATTCAAATTTATATCCAGTTAGGAAATTAAGGAACTTTTCCATAAGACTCAGAAATCTTCATTGCTCCAGAATGTTATGAGGATTTAATACATGGAAATCACTTACCCCAGTGCCTGTCAACAGTGAGTATCTGATCATCTTCCTTTCACTCCAGTTCTTAAATGAATGCAACTGAAAATTCAGGTAATAGGAGACGTAATGGACCATTCTTTTAGCTAAAACAAGGTGATTGGCAGTAATGACGCTCCTTCATTGACTCCACAGTGACCAAGCTTTTAAGAAGCAAGAGCTAGATGCTACATCATATTTCAATATGTAAATTCCAGGAGTGATTTCCCTTCCCTTGCCACACGCTCCCCTCTGCACTCTGCTCCTTCGATCCCGTTGTGTGAAGGACTGGCCATGAGCACACCACATCCCGCTCTGGGTTTATTCAGCCACATACTTGAGTGGGGTCCAGGATCCTGCAAAAGAAGCTGATGACGTCTGGGCAGAGGCTACCACCCAAGCTTGCCTCTACTGCTGAGTCAAAGCAGCTCCATTCAGCTCGGCTTTCTTTACCTATGGGCACTTGGCTTCAGCGTAGCCTCTGCTCCCCTCCACCCACATCTCCCAGAGCTCACCTGAGGTCAACAGAGCACACATTTGTCCTGCTTACTTCTCTCTCTCTCTCTCTCTCTCTCTCTCTCCCAAGCCCCTAAACTAAGAATACCTTACTTTGCCAGGCAGTGGCAGCACATGTCACTAATCCCTGCAATTAGGAAGTAGAGGCGGAAGGATCTCTTGTGTACAAGGCCAGTTTGGTCTATAGAGCAAGACAGCCAGGGCTACACAGAGAAACCCTGTCTTGAAAAAAAAAAGCCAGTAAAAAGTAATAGCCTATAGGCTCTTTTCCCTGGGATGCCTCAAATTGCCTGATAGCTAACGCAAAGTACAACGCACGCTCTCCCCACCTTATGCCAATCTTCCAGGGATCTCCGCCACTTTGAGAAGATGGAGAACATGTCACTTAGTAGGTATGAAACAATGACCACACTCAAAGACTGTTGGGCGTCATTCTATATCATCATCACTGCCTTGACCCCAGCCCTCCGAGGTCCTGAGACTACAAACAGACTGTCCATTGCAGCAGTCCAAACGGGCTCAGCAGTGATGTACTGGGAGGTTGGATCTGCACCATCCGTAACCCTGGGTAGGCAGCATCTATAACCCCGAGAACAGCTTTGGAGAGAAGTGCTGTCACCTAGCCACAAAGAGCTTACCAGACTGTAAGGGGCGGGGTTGATATGATACATGTCCTCTTTGTGAATCTCTGACCACAATGGCAGTGCAAGTGAAACTTTCTTGTCTCCACGCGGACACGTTCATTCTCCCTGCCCCATTCCCTTCCTCACCACTTGTTTTCTCTCCGCCGTCTTTCTTCCTTCCCTTTCTCCTTTTCTCTCTTCTCTTTTTTTAGAGTTCTAGTTACAACAATTGTCCCACTTTTTAAATTACACTTAACCTGTTTATTGATTTTGTGTACAAGCACAGGTGTGTGCCACAGCACTCCTGTGGGGACAGACAAGGCAAAGAAGTGTAATACATAGTTCGGTACCTTGTGGGCCCACAACCTGCTGTGAAAGATAGCTATGTTCAAAAAGAAACCAGACATAAACTATTTGAGACCGACAGCTGTGGTTAAGACAGTGTCTGGGGATTACAGAAGAAAATTTTCTGATGAAAAGATCCCAAAGTTTCTTGCACATGGTGGTGTAGTGAGGACATCAGAGGCAAAGTGAGAGTGTTAGCCGGCTGTGGCCCACCAGCCCTAACTGGATTCTAGCACAAAGCAGATTAGGAAGTCCAAAGAACAGACTAGCCATGGATTCAGAGACCAATTGATAAGGGATATTCTTTTGGCCATACCACAAGAACATTAATACCCACAAGCATAGTGACTGACCCACTCCCCCATTTTACCTATTAAGAGCACCAAAATTACTGGTTTCCAGCATGGGACTCAATATCTTTTTTTTTTTCAAGTTATTTATTTATTTGGAGTGTATGTGTGGTGTGTGTGTGTGTGTGTGTGTGTGTGGTATGTGTGTGTCAGTGTCTCACATGCATGTTCGTAAAGGTCAAGGAACAATACTCAGGGGTCAGTTCTCTCCTACCTACCACCTGTAACATCCAGGTTTCAAACTCAAGTTGCCGGGTTTGTGTCTGGCGAGAGCCTGTACCTGTTGAGCCACTGCACCAGCCCCACATAAAACCATTTTAAGTCTTCTGCCCAGAGAAGAGGAAAACTGACCTGGGAAACCAAGATGGGTCTGAGCTGGGACCCAGACTACACAGCTGTTTTTAGGAGCTACCATGGGGCCTTATTATCATGTTGGGGACATGGGTTTGACAGTCTTTGTGCGAGTGAGCACAATGCTGGTATGGGGGTCTTAGACTCCAACAGTGTCTCAACCACAAAGTGCTTTGCTAGATGTGGTAGGTTAGCGTCCACCCCCCCCCACACACACACACACTCTCTTTGCCCTTCCTCTCTCCAGTCCTTGACAAATAGATCAAGAGATAGGAGAGACTGGATGTTTGATGGGGTCCCCTGACCCTCCCAGCCAGCTGTGCATACAGATCGTCATTTCTGCCATCGTCCTGAGTAGGGAGGGGAAAAAAGGATTTCAACTCAGTCACAAGGACACTAGGAGAACATTTCTTTACAGGATATTTTATGTCTTAAGAAAACAGGGTTCATAAAACTGCCAAGATGACCCAGGGAGAGAAAGCACTCACCCCTAATCCTGACTCCCTGAGTTCCATACCTAGAACCCACACGGCAGAAGGAGAGAACTAGCTCTTGAACATTGTTTCCTGACCTCCACACTTGCCATGGCATGAGTGGGCACACATGTATACACAACCAAATATATAATTTTGTTAAATGGTTCACTCTAATGCTCTCTGCTTTCCACCAGTCTTATATAGCACTCAGAACACCTGGCATGTACCATCACTTCTGAGAAAAAGACACCGTGCACAAATGACGTAGATGTTAAAGATCCCCCTCTGCACACCGTGCTCTCAGGGCCTTAATGACTCATCCATGGGCAGACAACTTGAGCAGGTGCTAAACTTGCCCCCCGCCCCAGGAGCTCAGGTGCTTCTGTACAGCAATGCAGAAGGGCAGCATCAAGGCATTTTTCTCTCCTTGTAAAAGAGAAAGACTAGTGATGCAGAATCATTTAAACACAGCTCAGCCACTCCGCAGTCACAGCATTGTTTCTCCCGCAGAAACACCCTGTTGATTTCTAAATCCCTTTAAGACCCCTGGCACCTGTATGGCCCAGATCCAAAAAGTATGACCTAATCCCCTGCTTTTGCTTTTTATATTTATCCTCACAGGCACTGCAGTGATTGTGACCTCTGGTTTAGTTGAGAATTTAGGGCCCTACAGAAATTTCTCTTCTCCCATGGAAGCTAGACTCACACAGTGCTCAGGCCTCAACATAAGAATGTATTCATTCCTATCCCCCCCTCAATCTTCTTAACCAAGTATGCACATGTACAAACACACGCGCTTTAGTTCTGCTAGATTAAAAAGAATAAAAACGAAGAAGAAGGTGTAATCACACGACCTCGTGGCTCCAGGATGACAATGACTCTGAAATACAGATGAAAAGCATCAGAGGAAGGTGGGTGGGGCTGTCAGAGTTACCCACTCATAATATCTGATACAGCGTCTTTTCAGGGCAAAAGCTAAGGCTGCAAACATAATGAGAACTTCCCAGCAAATTCATTATAACAAAGCATAATGCAAGTTCTCTGGCCACAAAAAATAGACCCAAGGAAAGTGACTCCCACGTAAGAACTAATTAAATCCTTTGATGTCAGAAAGCAGGGCAAGGAGGATTAGAAAATCAAGTCCCACCAACTTACATGGAGAAAAAAAGAGTTTCCTTCTCCTCCTCCTTCTCTTTTCTCTTTCCATTTCTTCTTCTTCCTCCTGTTCCTCCTCCTTCCCCCACCCCCTTCCTTCATTCCTTCCTGACCCTTTTCTCCTTTTCTTCCCTTCCATGAAGGAAGAGTAAGATTCAGGAACAATGGGTTGTAAATTCTTGAGCCAATTAGCCCAGCGACTTACTACTGTTTCTAATGCACAGAATGTCACAGGCTGTTTTGCAGCCGCCCCAAGTCGGTTTGTTAATAACAGGAAGCTAGCACTTCTCAGTACAGTGGATCAAGCTACACGTGAAAATAAATGCAAAAAATCTGGAGGGGAATAGCAGCAGACCAGAGTAGCCTTGATTTAATTTAACATTTGGGGTCCACACACATGAGCGTTTTAGTAGGCTTCATGGTGGAAGTTGCTGTCATTTGTAAAATATTCTGGCCAATTAGCTAATAGTGTGCTTGGATTTCTCCTGTTTTGATACAGTAATACTAAGTACATTGTGAAGCCCAATTATACAAATCATCCCCATATGCCATACCAGTCTTTCTTTATGAACTGTGTTTATAAATCCTGTGTGAGGAAATGTGTACTTCAGCAATTTAGACCATGTGTAAAAACATAGCCAATGGGATTGTCAAGAAAACAAGTTCCAGCCTAGGAAATCCTAATGTGCTCGGCTGGAATAACAGGAGGGTGCCGGGAGAGGGGAGAGCGATGGGGCGGGAGGGCTATGGGGCTATGGGGCGATGGGGCGGGAGGGCGATGCTCTCTCTGCTCACATACTTCTCGCTTTACAGTGTTTAACCAATTTAGGAGCTTCCACTTCCCCTTCTGTTGTTTTACTCTTTTCTTTTAGGATCCAACCTTGGAGTTTTTGAGAAAATTTGGGATTGGTTTTGTCTCCGGGACAATGGGCTCGGTCTTTAACATCCCCTTTGATGTCGTGAAGAGTAGGATCCAAGGGCCTCAGCCAGTTCCTGGAGAGATCAAGTACCGGAGCTGCTTCAAAACAATGGAGATGGTCTACCGGGAAGAAGGGTAACAGATCCTTGCTTTAATAACTATGTAAGGGCCAAGGATTGTTAAAACGGCGCATTTAACTGTTTCGATGAGGGCGAGTAAGCCTTCCGAGGCTGGGCTTATGGCTAAGGAAGTCTGGAATAAATGACAAGGTTTGCAAGGCCACACAGTAATGAGACATTGGCAGTGTCCTCTGACCAGCGTGATCATGCAAAGAGGCACGACTATGTAATACGCTGAGCATTTGCCTGAGAATGCTCGAGTAAACTCTTCAGCATGTTTAGCATGCTGTTATTGTATATGCCCTATTGGCATGCAGGCAGAATATTTGTCTTCCGACTAAAAATCTAATCAAAATGTTGTCTTAATTAAGTCCTCCTAAGAGAATTAAATATGAGCATTGGTGAAATCTGGATTCTTAAACTTTTAAGTATTTGCCTTTTACTGATTTTTTTTTTCTAAGCTTTAGTTTCTGTCTCCTCTCTCCCTCCCCTTCCCACCAATATTCTCCAGTAAACAAGTGATACTTTATTATTTTGATCTAAGCAGCATCATATTTCCTAATGTGAAGACTGGGCTTGTGGTCTTTTAAATTCAATTACAAAAGTCATTTTGCCCATATACACAGCTGTCTTGAAAGCAAGAACCATCTCACTGATGAAAGTCAAGGTTCTGATTGGACAAGACCAACACAGCCTGTAATAAAGAACTGATTAACTCTCTCCCTTTTCATCCAATTTGCTGCAGCAAATTCTGAGCCAGATACTGTCAGGTTGGGGGTGGGTATAATTTCAAGTGGTTTCTTAGCAAATGGTGAGAACTACTACCTCTTTCCAGAATAAAAAAAGTGCTCCCTCTTTACTGTTACAGGATTTTAGCCTTATACAAAGGCCTGCTTCCCAAGGTGATGAGACTTGGACCAGGTAATGATGACCTCAATATTTATATCTTTCTTTCTTTATTGTCCTGGTGTCTCTTCTGTTACCTGTGTAGATCTGAAACACCATAGAAGTTTACCATACAGGGAGGTGTAGATCTGAAACACCATAGAGGTTTACCATACAGGGAGGGAATGAAAAATTGAGACTATAAACTCAACTGTTCAAGATACTGAAAGCATCCATCAGAAACACTCTACCTTTGTTCATAAATACCATCTATGGCTTTGCTGGAAGCCAGCGAGAGCTATTGCCAGGCTTAAGTCAATAGGCAAAGATCCACACGTACTGAAGCCTGAGTGAACTCCAAAATATACACAATGGCTTCCAGCTGAGTGGAGGATTCCACAGAGAAACCAGGCGATAAAACTCTCCCTTGTGCTCCAGGCCCAATTTAGCTTCTGCCTCTCCTTCATTTCCAACAGAAGTTTCCTCAATAGAGGAAGAGAACTTGCTTTCCCTGAACATCAACAGGTCCCTGAACTTCATTCCCAGTCTCTTCTAAAGAGGGAAGCTGTTCAAGGCCACACACTTGTCCCAGCCTCCCTCAGTCTGGTCATGGAGACTCCTGGCTTGGAGCCCTATCTGAGGACAGAAGACAGGGGGAAAAAAAAAAGATCCTGTCACCCTCCACGGGGAGAGGCAGCTGCCTCTATGTAAATAGATAAGAAAATCGCTGGAAACTCAACCGCCTGGGCAAATAGTCCTGGATTACAAGCCCTGTGATTAAGTATGAACATATGTTCTAGACCACACACACATTTTTTTTTAAACCAAGATCATGTGCCTGTCCTTAGACATCCTGGTAGTCTTCTCTGGAACATTCTTTTCTCTCTTTGCCATTCCTCAACTTTAGCACCGATGTACTCCCGTACTCACACACTTGTGTTTACAGTCACATCTTAACATGGAAAACTGGCCTGTGTCCCCCGCCTTAGATAAGGGAGTACATAAGACAAACCTGGAGAACGGTTCACACTTTTGTGTATTCAAAAATAATCCCACCCGTCTCCATCTATTACCCCAACCTCTGTGAGCATTTAAGCGTGTATTTTTCTTCGTATGTGAGATCGAGACCTGACTCCGGTTAATCATCGGCTCATGTGTCAAAACCAGCTCAGGAATAAAACAACAACGTCAGGAATCTTGTATTTTTCTGTCACCAGTCAAGACGTGAGAGTAGGCCTAACGTTAGTGAAGAGTCACAGGGCAATGCCCTAAACCAGCTTCTCAGAAGAGCAGGGATAAAAAGAGGAACAAGGGAGGATGTAGCTAAAATGGTCATTGATAGAAACCTTGAACCAAAACTCAAAACTCTTAAATAACCTGCCCCCAAGTTCTGTTAGAGGATTCCAAATGTCTGCTCGGGTTTTTAAATGTTTCTGCGTGAGCTATCCTAAGTTGCTCTGGTGTCCTGTGCAATGAAAAGCATCGCTGTGTTACTGTCCAGCCTCAACCAGATTGTGAAGAGCCTAATACCAGCACATGGCCTCTCCTGCGTTTCAAATGTACAAGTCCTAGGGAGGAAGTCAGAGGAGAAAGGCGGGAGTTAGCACCATTCATAGTTAAGGAAGAAAAGAAGGAAGTACAAAAAAAAAAAAAAAGGAGGCCAGGAAGATGACTCAGTGGGCAAAAGGGTGTGGGGGGACCTAAAATAAAATTCAAAAATTAAAGTTGAGATACAGGAGGTAGAGGTCAGCTAGGTCAGGGTAGAACACACAGCTAGCATTCACTAGGCCCTGAGTTTAATCTCCAGCACTGCAAGTAAGGAAGGTGAGGGAGGGAGGAACAAGAATGAAGAAGACTGAAGGGACTGGAGGGGGAAAGAAGAAGGAGAGACAGCAGGCAGGCAGGGGAAGGAAGCATCCTTCATCCTAGAGAAGCATGTCATCTTTTTGTTTTTTTAATTCCTTAGCAGCCATGCATGGCCAACGATGATGTGCCATCTGCAAAAGAGCTCAGCCTGATTTCTGCTCTAGATCTCACTAGACTGAAAACCAAAGTTGTCTGTCTGTCTGTCTATCTATCATCTATCTATCTATCTATCTATCATCTATCTATCTATCTATCTATCCATCTATCTATCTATCTGTGTGTGTCTCTGTCTCTGTATATGTGTGTCTGTCTCTCTGTGTGTGTCTGTCTCTGTCTGTCTGTCTCTGTGTGTATGAATGTCTGTCTGTCTCTGTCTCTGTATATGTGTATCTGTCTCTCTGTGTGTGTCTGTCTCTGTCTGTCTGTCCCTGTGTGTATGAATGTCTGTCTGTCTCTGTCTCTGTATATATGTATCTGTCTCTCTGTGTGTGTCTGTCTCTGTCTGTCTGTCTCTGTGTGTATGAATGTCTGTCTGTCTCTGTATATGTGTGTCTGTCTTTGTCTCTCTGTGTCTTTCTGTCTCTGTGGGGGGGGTACATGTGTGTGCATGTGTGTCTGTGCTTTATATTGTGAGCAGTTAGTAAAAGTAAATTTCATGATTACGTAGGCATTAACAACTGTCCGTGGGACTACTTGTTTGTTTACTCGTTTGTAGTTTTAGAACTCCAGGAGAGCTATATCAGCTGACAGGGGTTTAGTAGAGTATCTCCGTGGGTTAAAAATGAAAATTACAGGCAGATAATTATCTTTCGTTTATGGTTATATAAACATGTACAGCCGGTAGTTTTTTTTTTAAAAAAAATTATATGGCAGTGTTTGCAAAATAGCTAAGATCCAAATCAAGTTCCTTTTCTTTCCAAGATAAGTCAACCTTCTACTCACTCAGCCAAGCCTCTTCTCAGTCATGCTCAGAGTCTTTGTTCACATTTAGGTTTGTAACTTTTTTTTTTCTCACACAGTTAGGCCTTTCTAAGTTACAGGATACATCCTATTTGCTTTATCAGGTAGAACACAGAAAGAGAGCTAGGCAGATGGCTTCCCCAGTGTGCACGAATCCTGTATCCTCTGAGCTTACTCCCCTGAATCACTCCTGAGTCACTCATAAACATGAATTCCTGTCTACGTTTACCGCCAGCCCCTTCACAGCCAGCTATACAACATTCTCATCTATGATAAAGGGCAGTCCCGTGCCACTCCACTCTACTTCCAAATTTCCAAGTTCAAATTTGTATATTTGAGGCAGATATGTAGAATAATCGTAGCTTCCAACTTCCTTTAAAAAAAAAAACAGAATTTTAAAATATTCAGAAAGTCACTTTCAAACAACGCAATTCAGTTTACAAGCCAGACTCATCTGTCAAATCATGGTCTTGGAGAATTCTTTCTTGAATACACCCAAAGAAGATGCCAATTATGTCTGGAAAAGAGAAATCTATTGCCTCAATATGAGCTATCTGAACATTTTCATCTGCAGAGAAGTACCAGGCTTTTATATGACTAAATATGTCTTTATTTATTTACTTTTTTAAAAAAAAATATTGAAAGTTCTTGAAAAAGAATCTGATGAGAAATGATGAAAGTTGCAAAAACTCACAGAGGGAAAAATGTATTCGGAGACTCAAGATGGTCATGATTTTTGCCCTGAGAATTTTCCATAATCACTTTCTATCTGTGTAGCAGAGCCACGGATGATTCCGAAAGTCCCCAGCCTCCTGGATAAAGCCCCCTGAGATTTGATGGCACAAGGGCTGGGGTGAGAGGAGCAGCATCCATGCCCCTTCCCAGGACTGTGATGAGATGCAACTCTCTTCTGTTCCAGGCGGTGCGGTGATGTTGCTGGTGTATGAACATACCTATGCGTGGCTGCAGGAGAACTGGTGATGGACTGAGAGGCGCCTTCCCCCTTGACGTAACAGAGATGCGATCTGCAGCCCCACGAAAAGAAGACAAGCTAGACACACCCGTTAGGAGGGGAAGACAGCCTGCTCAGGAGCAAAGCCTATTCCGATGTTTTGTAATTTTTTAGTCAGATTGACATGGTAGTTTGGGCCGTGTACATAACACTGTGAGAAAGAAACATGGAGCAGTAAGGTTTGTAAGTTAGGGATCCATAGGGTAGAGCTCAGATACAGTTCATGAAAGCTATGCAGAGTATCTGACTCAAGCTGCTTCACCATGAAAACTCGATTAATACTTTTTCTGAGAAGTCTATAAATCTGTAAATTCTTGAAAATAAGTTGTTCTGCAGCTAATTTCCTGAGAATTATTCAAAGACTGAGGTATAAGTCAAAATTTAAACACATTTTATAAGGAACTACTTTTCCATAAATCATATTTTAAAAGAGAAGTAAGAAAAAATTTAAATACACCAAAACAGCCTTTTAAGAATGTTTAATTTTGTGAGTGCTGAGTTAAAATGTGAGTCTATTGGTTTTCTTTAGTAATTAATACACCCTCAGGCTCTATTTCCCTAAATGTATTTTATATTTCACTTGGTGACTTAAGTGGGTATTTTAAAATCATGCTACTTGAAGACTTTCTTTTACATAGTTCGTTTTGAAAAACAAGATTTGTTACTGAGTTGTTTGGGTTTTTTTCCTTTTTCTTTCTTTTTTTTGGGGGGGGTGTTAGGTCATAAATTGGATGTACTCTGGACCCCTCTCTGTTGCCTGAGCTTGTCTCCAAACACCCATCGTTAAAAAGAGTACAGGGAAATAAAACTGTCTCCAGATTTTCGGGTTTAAGTCACATATTGAAGTATAAAACTAACTATTTAGAATATTAAAATGTCTACACTAAATGGCAAACATTTCAAAAGTGAAAATACATTCTTTAGTATTCCCAAGTACTTGTGCACTAATATTCACTCCAAAAAGAAAAAGATAGCTTTTTGGTCTTGATGTACCACCCGAAGCTTATTTTTATGTCTGCACCTTGTAACAAGACTTCTCTAGTAGCTAAGGTCAAGAAGAAAATCTCAACATGTTTTAGACGACACCTGCTCTTTACTACTCCTGTGAGGTGTTTCTACAAGGGGCAATCTCAGCAAAACATTTCGAAAATAAACAGTAAAGATGACATGGTAATTATTTGTATTTATTAATTTAGAGCATCTGAAGTATAAAAATAAAAGGCTTTTGACATACTCTATATACATACATAGCCTTCTGTTGTACATCTTTTCCAACATGTTTTTTTTTTCATTTGTATTTCAGCCCAATATTCAGTATGTGGGTTATTTAAAAAAAAACAGAAAGCCATGAACAGGAAAAGTGGGTCTGCGTTGCATGGCTGCTTTCTGTCCGTGAAGGTGATGCACTCTAGAGCCCTCTGTGGGAGGGCTAAAGGCATAGAACAGGGCAGAAAGGGAATTCTGAAGAGTGCATGTGCCAACTTAGAAAATGTCCCCCTCTGAGCATCAGGAGGAGGCTAATGTTAATAGCAACAGGTGTGAAGATCTAGCAGGCCCTACCTCACTGAGTTCTTGTTCTTAGTTGTTAACATGCCTTCGAGTTATAAGTAGCTATGAATAGCCAACAAGGTTTGGACTTTCAGTTGTCTTTTACAATTTGTTCCATGTGGATTTACCGTGATTAATAAAAGACCTGGAGAGAGGAGTGAGAATGAAAAAGAAAACTCTGACACCATTAATATTAATTTCTTAAAATACAAAAACCAGAAAACATAAATAACAATAAGATCTCTTAACTTAGATAAGGAAAATAACATTATCAGTTATGTTTCCATACAAGCAATTGCTATTTCACGATACCCCAAACAGTCACCTAAAAACATTAGATATAGAGTAATTCTGTACCTTAAGTCAGATTTTCTGGAAGGCAATTAAGTTTCTGTACTGCGTGATTTGAAAGTCCCCACCAAAATATTGGATTGGATATTAATGCCATTTGGTGACAGTCTGTCTCCTCACCACACGGGGAATGCCAGTTGTCAATGGGAGTTTTACAAGATCAAAGGGAGTCTATGGCCCTGAGAGTTCATCAGCTCCTTCTGCTCACTCTTCTCCTAAGGTTATAATCCTATTTGTAGCAATGAGTGTTGGTTACTTTAGAAAGAAATGCAGTATGAAGCTCTCTATAAGACATATTATAAGACAACTCTATAAGCTGATTGCAGGAATCAGGGAGAACCTACTTCCTTGAACACAACTGTGTACCAAAATTCCCGTACCTGTTTGGTTATTGAGTGGAATTAATACCAAGACACCCCTCAGTGCATTGATGTCTCAATAGATGAATGGTGCCAATATTCTGAAAGTTCATTTTAACCCTATTTTGCCAAGCAGCAGAAGGAATGCAAACTGTGGAATCTTGCCCAAGAAAACGAACTATTATAAAATAAAACATATAATCACATGGTCACACACACATATGCATGTCCTGTAACTCTATTCATAACATTAAAGTAAAAATCAAATTGGTCTAGAAAGGCTTAGCAGCTAATCTCTCTTCTGTAATTCCATAAATGAAAAAAAAGAATTTGCTAAAAATTAAATAGCATTTATAATTCTCATACCAACACCAATTGACCTACACGTGAAACATGCTTCAGAACAGAATGTAAACTTCACAGCAAGCCATTGTTACTACATTCATTAGAGAAGAATTCTCCATTTCCTTTTAAGTTACCAGGTAATTTGGGGCTGAGATTGCTGAACACACAGGTAAGCCAACAATAACAGTACAATTTCATTTCACAGTGGTTTTCCATCATATAAAGTTCATTTTAAGTGTCTTTGAAAAAATAAAAATAAAAAACAAATAAAAACAAACAAAAAACCCATTTCACATTAGACATGTTTCTAGTGACTTCCGTTAAAGCATTGTGGAACAGGTATGTTACAGCCTCTGCTTGTTACATGTCCTATGCTTGACATGTGTTGTTTGACTGGGATACAAACTAAACAATGGCTTGTTTTATCTGTGTTCTGAGTCCTCTGCTATAGAAAGAAAGTATCCTTCATGAGCTGCTGAAGCCTTTACTGAATTCACACAACCTGAGGGCACATCCAGGTCCAGGACCCCAAGTGGTCCACCACCAAACAGAGACAAATACATCTCCAGAAAGTCACCTTTGCAAAGAAAGAAAGATAGGAGAGAGGTGTTGGTGGAAGGGTGGGTACCCATGGAATGAAGACATCCACAGTCCGTATTTACAAGCTCATAGAAATACAAACATTGCTGTATTAGGCACCAAGTCAAAACAACAAAAGGAGCAAAATTCCAATATTGCTTGAGTTCTATACACATTTTCAACAAAATACATCATCTCTTAAAAAGAAGCAAAAGATCACACAAGTCAGTTATTGATTGGTTTCCTAATGGTGAATTAAGGCTTATTTGGTCACCTTGTTTGATTAGAGGGTATCACATACCTTTTTTTTTTCTACATCTGTTTTCCTTTATTGATTTTGCAAAATCTCAACAATTGCACGTTTCAAAAGTTCAGGTTGATTTAGAATAAATATACATGTGTGGTTTTACCAAAGACAGGTCTACAAAGTCCCATAAGCCCTTTGAGGGGAATAGGTTTCTCACTGTGTTAAAACAGTGTGCGGGCAACACAAACATCTCATTCAATCTTTAGAGTTGTTCTTGTTTTTAAATCCTAAAGTTATGGCAGATTTCCTGGAAAGAGGGAAGTTACAGCAAGAAATATTTAAGTGTCATCAGCACAAAGATTATGAATCCAAGCCGCCAGCTCTTGAGGCGCTAAAGCGGAACCACTGGAGGGGTAGGGTGTGAAGGGGGTGGGGGGTGTGCTGAGAGGGGAGACCAGAGCGTGGCAGCTGGAAGTGGAAGTTCCCATCAGAGTGCAGAGGCCGTGACAGAATGACTACCTTCTCTGGCTGCCTGCATTCCCTTGAAAGCCAGCGACGCGGGAATGTCACAGTTGTGGGGGGACAGTGGGGTGCTGCCAGCATGTTGCCACCCATGTCCAGCAACATAACCAGAAGGAGCAGCACTGTAGGTCATGTAGGGTGACACTTGGGCTGGTGTAGGGTAAGGAGCCATGCTGGATGCCGATACAAAACTGCTCACAGCTGGGAGACCATTCGGTGCCTGAGAGGAAGAGAGAAGAAACGAAAGACAATCACATTACAGTATTCAACATCTCACCAGTCCTTAAACACAGAAAAAAAATCTAAATGAGTTAACAATACCTTGGCTCTACATCTGGGCTGTCTTTTTTTTCCGTAGACTTCCTTTTAACCTTACTTTGACCTAAGGGTATCCCGTCTTGCTACTTAAACACAGTGCTTTTCAACAAGACGCTGTTCTTTCTAAAGACGGTTTTTGGAAGCTAAAACCAGAAAAAAATTCATTCTTACTTTTGTGATTTACAAATACATGAAGGAGAAGCAGGGTGAGGAAGAGTCAACTGAGAAGTCCTCTGGACGTCTGCTCAGCACTGCTCTGCCTGTCAGCCTTCCGGGCACTTGCCAGCGCTTGGCTCTTTGGTTGAAGCTTTGTGACAGACCTGTCTCACGTGTAAGCTTTCATTTCCAGGAGAGAAGGGCACAAAGTGTGGGTTGCTGTGTTAGAAACTCAAAACAAACAAATCTTCTGCTAAATAAGGCATGGGCCATATTTCAAGATGTCATGTTGAAAATGCCACTTGGACAAGGACATGTAAAATTGGGATTTTTTTTCTAGTAAGGGTTTTTGCTATTGGTTTTCTTATTGTTGCTTTGGGTTGAAGTTTTTTTTTTTAAGTTTGGGAATGTATTTTTCTTTCATAATCAGAAAGGAAATTTTCTCCACAAATATGAATGAATATGTACAATTTTGAATTGGAAATTTTGCATTTGCAAAGTTCAGGTGTTTTTTTTTTTTTAAGCCATATGGACAAATCTCTTTAAAGGAATTTAATGTGAAATCTTTGTTTGCAAACAAAATGCAGCAGCTCTGGCAGGCAGGCTCTCCTGGAAACCAGTGCTTTCTCGGCGTCCAATAAATCATTGTTGGTATCGTTACTATTAACAACACCAAAACAGCCTGATTTCTAATCCCTCTCTGGCATGGATGCTCCCCACCCTTTTTCAAGTGGATCTTTTTTTCCTCCCAGTTTCTACTCTGTTTAAAGATAAAGAGTAAATCTTGTTTCCCGGTAATGACATGACTAACATGTCAACATATTTCCTGAAGAAAAAGTAATATAAATGCTGGAATTGCATTAGAAAATGTGATTTAATCCACAGGGCTCAGTAAGTCAGACACATTTTAGATGCTGTGTTTAATTAGGTTAGGACATAAACGATGCTTGTATTTCATGTACTCAGGACTATGTACACACCAACCATGCAGACCATTGATAAGCTGTGTCCCTTTTCACTCCATTTCAGACATTATGTTTGAATTAACACATTTGGTCATCATTTTTACTTCCACCCCTGTAAGAGCATAATGGTGATGTCTAAAAGTCTATTTTCTGAATGTAAAAGGAATGTCTATACACACTTATATACATGCACATATGTGTATGGTACATTATATATAGATGTACATTAGCCTTACTCATAGATTCTGATAAAAACCTCACCTTATATCTTTGGTCTACAAGAACATATGTCTTATAGTCTTCTGTTTGTCATTGTATACTCTTTTAAAAATGGAAGATAAAAGAAAAGATCCTTGAGCACCTATGTCCCAGACACCTAAAAATATCCAACATATCTTATAAAATTATAAAGATTAATAAACAATAGCTCATCCTGGCAGTAGTGGCCCACACCTTTAATCCCAGCACTCAAGAAGCAGAGGCAGGCAGATTTCAAGGCCAGTCTGGTCTACAGAGTAAGTTCCAGAACAGATAAGGCTAAACAGAGAAACCTGTTCTCTAAAACACACACACACACAAAGAGAAAAAAACAATAGCTCATTATAAACTGCTTAACTTATTACAATTACAACATAACATATATCAAAATATAATGTAATGTTCAACTGGAATTTAAATGTTTTTGTTTGAGTTTTTGTTAGCTAGGGCTGTTCTGGAACTCACTATGTAGACCAGGTTGGCCTCAAACCATAGAGATCTGCCTGCCTCTGCCTCTGCCTCTCTGCCTCTCTGCCTCCCTGCCTCCCTGCCTCCCTGCCTCTCTGCCTCTCTGCCTCTCTGCCTCTCTGCCTCTGCCTCTCTGCCCCTCTGCCTCTGCCTCTGCCTCTCTCTGCCTCTCTCTGCCTCCGCCTCTCTGCTTCTGCCTCTCTGCCTCTCTGCCTCTCTCTGCCTCTCTGCCTCTCTACCTCTCTCTGCCTCTCTCTCTCTGCCTCTCTCTCTCTGCCCCTCTCCTCTGCCCCCTCTCCTCTGCCCCCTCTCCTCTGCCCCCTCTCTGCCTCCTCTGCCTCCTCTGCCTCCTCTGCCTCCTCTGCCTCCTCTGCCTCCTCTGCCTCCTCTGCCTCCTCTGCCTCCTCTGCCTCCTCTGCCGCCTCTGCCGCCTCTGCCTCTGCCTCTGCCTCTGCCTCTGCCTCTGCCTCTGCCTCTGCCTCTGCCTCTGCCTCTGCCTCTGCCTCTGCCTCTGCCTCTGCCTCTGCCTTTGCCTCTGGCTCTGCCTCTGCCTGCCTCCCAAGTGCTGGAGTTAAAGGCATATGTACTGTTGTGCTCAGCTTTTGTTTTTGGTTTTAAACAGGTCTCACTAGGTACCCAGGCTGACCTCAAACTCATGCCCTTTAACCCTCGAACTAGAGATCACAGGTATACACTACTATATCAAGATGGCATTAAAATATATTTTAATATATTTTAATATTGAATGATATCCTTTTAGATAAAGCTCAAAACAATTTTTAAAATGACTTCATATCGTTATTCAATAAAACTGAAATTCTTCTTTACAAGGTGAGTTAGAAAGTCGATAGCCGTATATGTAAAGTTCGCCACTCCTGTTTGATGCTATAGTGTCTTCTCTACACTACCACGGTGCTTTTACTAGACAGTCAGATGGAGGTGAGATTCATCCTCAAACTACAGCACTATTAAGCAATTCTTTCCTCTCCTAGAACTCGAATCTCTTTATTAGATCTTTTTATCTTTCAGATGAAAAATACTTTGTGTCCCCCTTTTAAGAATAACTAATTATGTCTCAAAGGAGCTTACTTTATAGAGTTCTTGGGGAATGAAAATCTAGGTGGCCATCAAATTACAGGAGCAGGTGGAGTGTAGTCTAGCATTGCACAGAGGTTATCGCTCTAAGTGCTATTATTCATTATCTTATTATTTTATTTTCTCAGAACTGTGTTGGAAATTAGTTTGGAATGTAATCATCCAAGTAGTGTTATGGAAATGTAGCCGCATCTGTGTTTGGCCCTGTCTAACATTAATTAATATTTCATACTACTAGGACCAATTTTCACCCAGATAAACAAAATAAGAATATTAGGGTCTGGTAGTACACCCCAACAGCTATAGCTCAGTATCGCCCCAGGTTCAATCTCCAACACAGGAGGAAAATATTAAAATTAATTTTAAAATGATAGAAGACATGACTCTACATCTGGTACCTAATGCCAAAAGATTTAATATGCATGGCAAAATAATGATCTATCTAGCAGAAAATATCTGTTGTTGGATTCCATTTTCTATCACTGTTGTCCTATTGGTGGGATGCAAGGAGCAGAACTTACTGCTTACACCTCGCTCGTGATGCGCCATGAGCTATTGTGCTCTTCTGTCTGTAGTCTGCTTACATGGGCCCACTTATGTGTGCCCAAAGTCACCGTACCCCTCAAATATGACCTCAGAAAGACTGGCTCAGACTCTCACCTCAGATCATGCTCTCCTCACGAAGAAGCCAAAGATTTACTTTCATATTTGTTCCATAACCTTACTCATTTATCAAATGTAACAATATCCTACGAATTTTTATATCTACCTGAGTTCTCATACCTAAAATACTAACGTTGCTTGATGTCATTATGTGTAGTAATAGTGAATATTTCAAGGTTCTCAAAATACCACCATATTTACTGGCTTTCAGTGTAGTAGTTCAATTCCCTCTGTATTCCAGAAAGACCCAGGAGAGAGCAACAAGTTCAAAGAGGTAGCTTTATCTCAGTGTGTGTGTGTGTCCGTGTGTGTGTGCGCGTGTGTGTGTGGTGGTACACAGTGGTCACTTGAAGGAAGAGAAGGATAAGAAACCCTCAACCTTAGAAGAGTAACTCATGTCTGACTTGACTGGGACATGGAGTGGGGGACTGTCTTAATGTCTCATTCTGCTGTTGGGTGTTCAAATTTCAAAATCTAGGGGAAATGATTGGGGGAATAAGCAAGAAAACACAAATGCCCCTGCCTCCTTTACTGTTCATTTACTCCAGTGTCTCAATAAATACCAATTTTCTCACTATTAATTTTGAAATATGAAATTAGCAAAAGTAATAAATCTCTACTGGGTAAAGTGAATGTTCTTTATAAAGAAATCCCAGAAAGGGTAAAATTTTCCACAGCAAAGGAAACCAACTCAGGTGTTTGTTTATGCTTTCCTGTGAAGGAGTAAACTTCAATGTGAACTCCCCAAATCTGTTCAATGTTTTCAGTGAAGGGCACGTAATTAATCTAAAAAGCTAGTTAGGTTCCCAAATGTATACCATAAATATAGTAGGAGCAAACATGTTAAATTACACTATTTAATTGGATTGTAAATATGATTTATAAATCAAACAACATACGGAATCCCAGGGGAAAAGTAAACAAATTTTCCACATGAAACCCTGCAATAGGAATGCAATAGAAATCTCATTTTTGAAAATGACTTTGCCTAAATATTTCATAAATAAGACTTCAACCCATCGACCCCCTTTTCACATAGACCCTCCAAGAAAGCAGTAGGAATTCTTTTCTCTGAAAGAAGTCTGTAACCTCCCTCCTCACAGACAGCTACCCTCCACTTCATTTTGGAAATGAGATTTACTACTACAGAGTGAAACAGATAAATTGCATGTCCCAGAAAAAGTAAGTTTTCTATGTTTATTTGTCTCAGGAAAAGACAGGTTTTTATCTCATGAGCACTAGAAGAAATCTAGGAAAAGACTGATGGTGTAATACAGCTCGGGTTAAGTGATCACACGACCATACCTTCAGACTGCTGGAGGACAGGGACCTGCCTCACTCACCCTGTAGGCTCACAAAATGGGACCCACAAGAAGCATTTTGTAAGCGACTTACTGAAGACTTGTGAATGCAAAAGATATGATTCTCTTGTTCTAAGAACAAAATGAAGCGTTTACCACCACCACCCTATCACAGGACAAGCATTTGCTCCAAGCAAGCTAAAAGAATAAAGCTGTTGGCAAAACTAAATAAGAGTTCCAACCAGCCCTTCACTATTTGATTTATGCTTGTTCCATGTATTCCTCCACCTCTGAGAAGATGGGAATGCATTAGTGTCCAAACACTTGTGAGCATGAAATGGAAGAGGAGGAAGAGCAGAAGGAGCAAGAAGAAAAAAGAAGAAGAAACTGATATGGCAAGTGTCTAGAAATTAGAAGATAAAGATCATTTTTCAAATTCTGGAAATTGTCCACTCAACATTTTCTCTCTTGAAGAAAATGCAAATAACAGCCGAATGCCAGACTCTCTGCTCACAGTCTGTCTGTCAGCCACTCATCAAATCCATGTGTTCTTTTCTTTCTGATGACATGAGTTTGCCCAGGCTTTTATGATAAAATATATTCGGCCATAAAAAACAATTGTGCTTCACATATATTTACAATGTCAGTTTTATAAACAAGAAACAAAATTGCATCTGAAAATGAGCAGGTATTTTTGAGAAACTATTTCTCTGAGATTATCTTTCTAACTGCCATTCTCCCCTTCTTTATTTTGTAATGACCCTAGTAAAACAAACCTGGTAAGATAAAGTGACAGTGAGAACCAGGGTTCAATATTCATCTAAGAGAATGACTTTTAGTGATCCTATCGCGGGAGCAAATGTCTCTAGGTAATAGGAAATGTGGTAAATGTGTAACACCTAATTTTTTCCTAAATTTTAATGTCTAAAATGTTATTAAAACTGATATAGCCTTACATCGATTTGTTTAATTTTATTTTGTATTCTCTTGACATACAACAAAAATTATATGCATCGGAACAGTGTGATGCTTCTATACATGTGTACATTGTACAATGACCAAAATCATTTAAAACGTCAATCATCTCAGGTACCATAAGATAATAAAAAAAACATTTACAATCCTGTCATCTAGTGACACTGAGTTTAGTCTTTTGAACTGCCTTTTTTTGTTATCTCACATGACACATTTTGCTGATATATAATTATTATTAAGTTTGTTTTAAAATACTATAGGCTGAAAGTTAATTAAAAATCAGACCATGTTTCTCATAAATATGATGAAGCTCAAAGATCACTGGCCATTTACCTAAAGTTTCATTCTGTACAAAAATTATAAATTAATTTATCAAAAGTTAACTTTGTTTGGTGTGAAGAAAATCCCACACAGCTTTATTTTTACCTTCATGAAAACAGTGTGTTCTGAAAAACAAGCTTTAAATATTTTTTGGATTTATTTGTTTTTTAATTATCAAACAATGCTTTTAAATTCTCCACTAGGAAATGATATTCAAGAAGATTCAAGTGTGTCATCATTTAAAATAATCCACAAATGAATGCTTTATGAGAATTCCAGGTTAACCTACATTTTAAAATTAAGCTGTTGTCACAATTCGCTTAACTCAGAACATTTTTAGTGCAAGTATTCATAGACTATTCTCTATTTCTAACATCTCAACTGCTAACTAATATTATAATAAATTTCCTGTCTCCATTAGCATATTTAACCCCAAAATGAAGATACTGAGAATCTGTAATTCTATCATTCCTGTTACGGTAGCCTACCAGGTAAATAGTACGTGTTTGTTCTAAGGAAACACGCCAGTGTAGATTAAACTTTTCATAAACTATGCATTTATTTATGAACTGTGTGAATAAAATCAATTATTAATTCACCAAACTTCCATGGAAAAGAACAGATACAGCTCAACGCCTATGTCTATCCAGTTCACTTTTATCCACTTGATCACGCTAAGTCAAAATTTTGTGCTTTCATTTAGCTGAATAGAAAGAACAAGTAAACATTGTTTCCCCTCACAGATGAGAATAAGGATTTCCTCCCTTTCAATGTACTTCCTTACTTATAAATGTAGTTGAAAAATCTAAGATAAGTAAGTATTCTATCCTAGTCAACAAAGAGTTCTGAACGGGAGTCCATGTAAGTTACAATACATTAATGTGTAAGATAAATTTGGACATTCAAACTAACTTTCAAACACAGTGAATAGGTACACGTATGACTAAAATGTGCATGCAGTCCTGGTTCCTGACAATGGGGCATCTTTGCAGTTTACTGAAAATAGAAAGTCTAGGTCATGGTGACCAATAGTATCAGTGCTGAGTTTCCAGCTTGTTCTGTAGTCATTTTACAGGTGTCTTCCAAGAAAGCATGCTCTAAGCTGAGTCTGAAATCTCAATCTCTCTCCTGTGCACACCAGAAACTAGCATTAAAGGAATTAGTCACAACTGCAAACGTACTATAAGCAAATTTCTTCAGCTTTCCTTTCTCAAGGACTTTCAAGTTTTTGCTGGCCAAAGGGGCAAATGATACCTGAGTTAATTTTTTTTTATCAGAATATATTGACAACAGTTTGGGGGGGGCAGAGGGGACTTGTAAAATTAAAATTACTTTAGAATATTTCAAGAGGAATACACACATATGAAAATTCTATGTGTTCTTAGTTCTTATGAGTTTTATGTAATTTTACACCAAATTAATGTCTAAGTGAAGTGTTTGTCTTCTCAACATATCTTCAGCCTTCATTCTAAGAGTATCCACTGATTCGTGTTGTGCTTAGGAAGTCTGAAGGTTTTATGATTGTGTATCAGTTGAATTATCTACCTAAATGGCAGAATGGGATAACGCTACAGTAAGAGCTTTTTAAATATTAACTTGACATAAGTATCCTTTTATCTGGGAGCCTGTCCTCTTAAATATTATAATATTTAGAACAACATTTATTTGTCTGCCCCCTCTCCTTAAATTATTTGCTTTTGTAAAACATCATTTACTACTTTAAATTTCTTTGTGAACGATTTTTAGTGAAACAGCGTTTCCTCGAAATGCTATTTATTTTTAGATAAGTCGTAAGTTTAGTTTTGAAGCATATTATAATTATAATTAGCCCTTCCAAGCTTCCCTGACAGATGCATCATTCAGGAGAGGGAAATGAAAGTGGCCTATGAAGATTTTAGGTGAGGAAGCTGCTTTTTTATGCAAACGGTGTGCACTGACTGCTTGTGGGAACTCGAGCTGATTTTGAACTCTGAACTTCATGATGTGATTCCACGACAGCACTGAGTCCCTGTTAAATACCTGCTACTGTTCCCCATGCTTTGTGTACACTTTCTATTGTTTGTCACAAGTGCTTGGTAGAATGTTTCTTACTATGGATTTTCTAAACAATGCATATTATGAATATCACTTGTAAGAAGCCCGCCTGTCACTGCCGTTTTTAGCCACAGGGGGTACTGAATGAATGTTTCCTAAGAGTACTGACTCTTGACTTTGGGACTACTAGTTCCTTAATTTGAAAATGAAGAAAGTCTAAGAAAATGAAGAGGCTCTAAATGGGTAAACAGCTTGCTTAAGAAGCTGCGCGCTTACTCAGCTTCTAATCACGGTGCACACCACCGCTCTGTGAGCTGAGAGTTACAGGCAGGTCTTTGCGAAAGAAAATGATGAATTTGCTTATAGAAACCTCATGGGTATTCTTTACAGTGGAACCAGACTTAGAAAAGCGGCTCGCTCTCTCCTTGCTGTTTTTGGTGACATTTGCCAGGAAATTAGCTACTAATGAATTCTGACAAACCTTGAGAGAGACGAGGAAAACAAAATGTAATTTGTTAAGGAAAATGATAATTAGGATATCCCCCCCAATAGATAAGAATAATAAATTCCAATAAGTATAACTGATTTTTGAGAAGTCATAAAAAGTTTTAAGGCTTTAAAATAAGACTAACTACTTTGAAGCTTTGGAGGTGGTGTCTACTTCAGGGATACGGTACACTGCCTTGAAGTTTTGCCATCTGAGTTTTGAACTCTTCATTCTAGCATACTGACGAATTCGGGCTCACACTTTTGTGTGCCGGTTGCTTAATTCTTCTCAAGCAGGGAAAAAAGAAACACCAGTGTTTTAAATTTTCTTTCAGAGAGTAGAGGGGGGGGGATGGGGTGGGGCAGGAGGGGGAATTAAACGGTCCACAGCCAGTCCGTATAATTTGAGGTTTTCTCACTAACCTCCCCTGGGAAATTACGATGTGACCTTTAATCGGGAAATGGTAACTTTATTACGTTTATCTGGTTGCCCCTCTTCCATTCTCGCCGGACAAGCTAGTGTCTGGAAGCACAGGAGCTGTGTGTGCACAGGACCCGCAGCCTCCCACAAGCCTTGCGACTCTGGCTTGTGGCCTTCAGGCGCAGCCGGCTAGCGGGGCGCCGCTCTGATCCTCAAAGCCTGGTCGTGCTAGAGCTCGGCCTTGGCTCGACTGAACCCGGCTGGGCTGGAAGGGCTGGGGGCCACAGGCGCGGCGGGATGCCAGGCTATTACCCAGCCCTCGGCCCAGACTCAGCCAACCCAGGATCCACCTCTCCCCTTCGAGGCGTCCTTCAGCTCCCAATGCCTCACACCAGGCAGCCCGCCTGGCCAAGCCTTCTCCTCACCTGGCCGTACTTGGCTTCCTGCTCCAAGGCTCCCTTCTCCAATCCATTCACTGCGTGCGGGGCGGCGGCAGGGAAGTTGTTGCGGCCTAGGCTGCTCCACTCCTCCACCTTGGGGCTGTGGTAGGGGGAGCTGTCGCTCACTCCTGAGAAGGTGGAAGAGAGATTTCAGGCGGGGCTCAACCTGTGCCCCCCTCCTGAGACAAGACTCAATCCCTAACCACAAAGGTCCTGGGCTAAGACCTTTAGTCAACTCTCCTGCACTAGGCCTCTTAGGGACGCTGGGCCTAAGCGCAGACTCCTTAGTTCTCAGTCTAGGGCCTGGAGAAATATTAATGGCCTGAAAGTAGGCCTCTGAGTTAAGTTTCACCCACGCCTGACGGAAGTTTTTTGTTTTTAAATTTTCTTTCTTTCTTCCTTTCCTTTCCTTTCCTTTCCTTTCCTTTCCTTTCCTTTCCTTTCCTTTCCTTTCCTTTCCTTTCCTTTCCTTTCCTTTCCTTCTTTCCTAAGCTAACATTAGATTACCTTTCTCATTTCTTGATCGCCCAGGGAACGGATTGAAAGAGAGGCTTTTTTTTTCCCAAACAGAAATAAATCTCAAACCTACGAAGTGGGATATTTGTTCCTCACCTCTGTCCCTACTGAAGGAGAGAGGCAAAAATCTGACGTTGAGGAGGGCTGATGAGGGAGGGAGGAGGTCTGGCCCAAGTGCGACCTTGTTGATGCTCAGAGATAGGCTGAAAACTGCTGACTACACTGTGGCGATATGATAGCTATGTCAATATGACAGAACAAAAGGCCTGCGAAGTCCTTTGCAAACAAATAACTAAGAGATGCCTACAACACACATGCAAAATATAGCCCACAGATTCCCACATCATATGTATACAGGACTTCCCTGCATTCTCTGCTTCTGACCAAGAAAATGAAAGTAGAATTTAACATTAAGAAAAAGGCACAAAGCCATCTACCAAACTTTCGGTTCTTAAAGGAGATTCAGACCAAAAACAAATAAAAGAAAAAGATTGTCGTAATATCTAAAGTTAGGCATATTGGGAAAAAGATATTTGAAGACTACACGCATCTAATTCTGCTTCTGGGCCTGTGTGTAGACGTTTGACAGTGTCGCTTATACAAGATTTTACACACTCCCATTTGATACAGGTGCTTCAGAGAGCAGTCATTTGGAGAAATTACCTTTTTATATGCACAAATTTGTCAGAACCCTGTTTGCTTAAAGGTGATATCACAAATAGACAACAGTATCTACGGGGATTCATTCACTGCCTTCTATAATCCAATTCTTCCCTACCTGACATTTGGTCTGGTTGCAGGATTTCCCAGAGGTGAAAAGTTTTCTTTTCGACTGTCAGCCTATTTTTACTCTGCCTCCCACTCCAGAGAAGTAGATTGCGCTCCCATCTCTGTACCTGGAAGCCATCGCTGATTCCCAACTGCCTGATGGTATTTGCCGTCCCAGACAAAAGGCAGACGGTGGGCATAAGCCTGAAGTTATCTTAAGAAATTGAGATCCCCCTGTGAGCCCCCATTTCTGCTGATCTCACACTTTCCCAAGAACAGGGACTTCCTTTAAATGTCAGTGAGGTCAGTTTATCCTATAAATCAAGGGCAACGTCTCCAAGAAAGGTTCCAACTAGTTCCAAATAACCCAGAACTTTATTCTTGTCAATTCTCAGTCAGAAGACAAGAAGATGGGAAATCGGGCACTGATTGAATTACTTTAAAAGGTAATTGTGCTAATGTGGTGGGAAATGCAAAAAGCGGGAAATTAGCGGGAAATGTCTTCCTCTTTCCTATTTAATTTTTCCTCTGCCTGTCTTAAACCTTCCACTGAGCAATTAGCCAATAGGTTAAGGGAATAAAAGATTTTAACTTTCTTTTTCTCCCAATACCAAGAAAAACCCTAATGTCTTTTAAAGTTTATCTTTAACAGTACAATAAAAAGAAAACAAACTCAAGTCTCCCAGGAAAGCCGGACTGTACGGTACACAGCAGGCGGAGATCTTTCTGAAGAGTCAAAAAAGACGTCCAGGACAGAGCAAGGTTTCGGCAGATAAAGGGAAAAAACATTGCTGGTAACTTTGCAGGAAAGGGACCGGCAACCACTAGCATTTCCCAATTCCCAAGGACCCTAAGGAAAGCCGGAGGCTGGGGAGAACCACAGACAGCAGCCAGCCAAAAAGGACAAGGAGGAATCACCAAGCAATTGTCACCTTAACTACTAGGTTGATAATTAACGACTGTCAACGGAGGTGGGTGGGGAGGTAAGGAGAGAGAGAGAGAGAGAGAGAGAGAGAGAGAGAGAGAGAGAGAGAGAGATCCCGAACCTCCGTTTCCGAGGAAAATGAAGTGAAGCATAAGAATGAAACCAATTAGGTGACATTTGAACTTCCTGCCTGAGCAAATTTGGCCTGATTGCCAGAATCCGAGAATAATAATACAATTTTCAGAGTGTGCGGGACTCGTAGCTGCTGCATCTGCTTCGTGGGCAAGCTGCCGACAGTGGCTATCTACAGCCCGCAGCCCCAAGCCTGCTAGGGCCTCCTCTTGTGCTCCCCAAATCGGCTGGCTGCGTTCTCCAAACAGTCTAGCCGGGCAGAGGCTGAGTGCGCGAGAGGCGGGGGAGGGTGGAAAATGCGAACCATGTGTTGGGGATGTGGGGGGGGGGGATGTTATGGGTCTGGTATGAGATGAGGCTGGAGACTGTGTGTGGCAAGGAAACAGAGGGGCCAGAGTTTCAAGTTAATGAGATCAGGACACCCCCTGGGAAGACTCCTTAGGTTTCCAAAAGAAAAAAACCACAGGTGGTGGGATAGACACTCGCTAGAGGCCGAAGGTACTGGGCTTCCCGACCGCGTGCAGGAACTCACTGCGCTTGGCACGCTGCCTCTGAGCTCCTTACCTTGGTCGGTGATGGAACGGATGCCCAGGATGTCCGTGACGGAGTGAGAGGAGGGCCAGGTGCGCGGCATGGCCACGGATCCGGGGATGGCCGGCACCCCGGGTGGGGTAGGCACCTTAGCAGCTGCCGCCGTGATGGGACTGGGGTACGAGTAGATGTGATTGTAGGGCAGCGCGGGCTGCGGCGCAGGCTGGTGCTGTTTGTAGGAGTCGTAATGACCCTGCTGGGCCAAGTTGCCGATCTTGTTGCGCAGAATCCGGCTGATGGAACTCACCGAGGGCACGTTGTACTTGTCGCACACGCCATCCGCCAGCAGGCGGTCCCGGATCTCCCAAGCGAAGATGCCTGGGTCCCTCTGCTTGTAAGTCCGGATATGTTTCACCACAGTAGGGGTGGTGACCCGGGGCTTGCTTCCCCCGATAGCTCCCGGCAAAATCGAACCGGTCTCGTTGTAGCGCGCCAAGATCTTGCTGACGCAGCCGTGCGAGACCCTTAGCTGGCGGCTGATGTCACAAGGTCGGATGCCCAGTTGGGCTAATTCCACGATGCGAAGCCGAATGGCGTTGGGCAGCGGCCTTCCATTCACGAACACTCCTCCCAGCTGGTTCACCTCCCCGAAGGCTGGCTCTGCAAAAGGACCACAGAGCGCGCCACAACGCGCACCAACTGCTTGGGACAGCCGCCTGCCACTCGGCCTCCAAGAGCGTCCAGGGGCAGGGCTATGACACCCTCCTATAAGGACTGGGATTGCCCCGAAACCAGACTGTTCCGGCCTGAGCCAAACGGCCCAAAACAAGCTGCGGCCAGATCTCGCTTTTGCTTTGCGATTCCCAACAACAAACAAAAAGAGAGACCCAGGGCAACTCGGGACACCCAAAACTCTTTGAAGCAGGCGGGGAAACCGGTCCTGAGGCTCCAGCGCGCCCCTCTTTGCCTGTCTGGCACAAAAAGGCTCGGCCCCTGCTCCCCTCCACCGCCTTAACTCTCCCTTCAGCGGGGTTAGCCGAAGTCCAGGGAAAGCTGGTGTGTGTGTGTGGGGGGGGGATGTTTTTGTTCTGTTTTGCTTGCATGCGTAAACACGTGTGCAACAAAACTCTGATTGACACTGGGGCTGCGAGATTCGTCAATGCCACGGCCCTCTTAAAATCGGAACATGACATCAATTGCCACCCGGTAGCTCCCACAACACCCTTGGCGTGTTCTTACAGCTCGTAGGGACGCGGTCTGAGTCAATAGAGCGCGGTCGCGAGCCTCTGCTCCCTCCCTCTAGCCCTCGCCTGCTCGCTCCCTCCCTCCTCGCTTCTGACATCGTCCCCCCGCAGCCACTCACCCATTGCTCCGAGCAGTACACCAACCCGGCCCCAGTTCCGCACTCCCAGAAAGAAACTTTTTCCTCGCTCTCACTGGGCCGGACTGTCGCTGCTCCAAGCCGCGGGTGCCTTGGCTTCTCCCCGGGAGGAGGCGACAAGAGTGCCAGAGGAAAGAGTAAAAGGAAGTCTGTGCCCGGCTGAAAGAGGCTTGAGTTCTGCATTTCAATCTAAGCAGCAACGTGGGCTGGGCTCAGCAGGGCCGGGCAGCTCAGTCTATCACTCACTTGTGACACACCCCAAAAGAGGTGGGCCCGCGGGCAATCTGCGTTGCAATTGGTGCAGGTCGGTGAGTGACAGCTCAGTCCGGGAAACTCCTTCCGCCGTCTGTTTCTGGCTGGCTCCGCACCTGGGTGACTAAATACAATGAATAAGAGTGTTTGACGTCCTCCCAGGGGCGCCGCAAACAGAGTGCAAAATCAAGCTGATAAAAAATGCTGAATAAGCGAACGGAAGCTTTGGTCTCGGTTTGAATGACTTTAAGTGAGTAGAGACCTAGAACACCTCTGGAGGAAGAGATGGACTTGTCAAAATTCAAATTGGAGGTTAGGGCGCTAAGGGAGCAAGCGGGCACGGCCGTTAAGGGAGCTCCTGGGCACGAGGATGACTGAGAACTACCTGCCATGCTGACCTTTGGGGACTGTCAGAATCTTGCCCACAAATTCTCCCTCCTTCCAGTGCACTCAGGATAGGGAGAACAGAAGACAGGTCGGGAGGAGGAGACGATTGAAATGTAAGGACAGGAGACTCCTTCCCGTACCCGCCCGAAATGGTTAGTCCCCTAATGAGAGGCTAAACCTCAGCCAAGCAAGATCCTAGCAGAGGCCGGGTGCTGTGAGGAAAAATAAAATAAAATAAAATAAAATAAAATAAAATAAAAATAAAAGCCAGACTATAGAGGAGCACAGGACCTCCACCGGGAAGGAAGGCTGATACCCGGAGCGCTGGTGGCAGAGGCCACGTCCATCCCACCCCACCGCCTTGCGCTCCACTCACCCAGAACGCAAGGTCGTGGTTTCCGTGTGTTAGAATTGCCAGGGTTCTCAACACCAGTGAGCCACCTTGAAAGGTTTGGTTTTAAATATGAAAGACAGCCCCGCGGAGATACCCGCTGAGACTGCCTCTGAGCATCTGTGTGTAATTCCCTGCGACTTCAATTTAGCTACCAGAGATGGTGTGGTTCTGCCTACCTAAGGATTTTCACTTTCAATCACCCGAAGTCCGAAAAGAATAGAACGATTTGGGACAGGGAAATATATCTATTTATGGAGACAAGGTTATGACGAGTGTGAACAAAATAAGGAAGAGAAACACTGTAAATGAATTCGAGCATTTGTATTACACCGGAAAGTGGATGATATTACTGCGTCTCCATCACACTGGCCTCTCTTTTACACACAGGATGTAGGATGATGCGCGCACTCTCCTGAGGCTTTAGGTCTGCACACAAAGAAATCAGACGGACCCGGATCTTCACCAGTAAATGACACGAGCCCAGGACATCTAGTAATCGGTCTTGGACCCGAACACTGATCTCCAGGTGCCTGCTTCTGTGCTGGGTGTACACTATGAATTCAAATTACTGAGCTGTGAAGGATTGAAAGATTACTTCAAATGCCTTTTATTGCAGTCAAGTATTTCACAATAAGGTTTCACGAATAGAAATACTTGAATACAGCCCCCTTTTACTTGTTGGTTTCAGATGTTCAAAGTCATTTCAGGGCTAGACTTTGTGGTTTTATCTTTGTCTCCGCTCAATCCTTGT
Organism: Grammomys surdaster; assembly: GCF_004785775.1. NCBI lineage: Eukaryota > Metazoa > Chordata > Mammalia > Rodentia > Muridae > Grammomys > Grammomys surdaster. Next base: position 12,142,953 of record NW_021604577.1, read on the forward strand.
ATTGCATAGTCCCATGCTTTATAAAAAGGAAAACCAAGATATCAAAAGCCCTCCCCTCCCGCCCTAGTGCTATAGTATAAATTACTTGCGACTCAGAGACTGAGTGGAGATCAGAACTTTGCCTGAGACTTGTGCACAGGAAAGAGTATGTCCTGCCCCTTGATGAGGACCCTTCATCCTCACAGAAACCCGCGCAAGTTGTGTCCCCTGAGTGTGCTCTTTGCTCTACTTCGGTGCATCCACTGAGTATTTCACACCCTTCTTAACTGGTTTACAGAGACAGCCCTCCCAGCCTGTATGGACCGGCGAGGTGTGGTGTCCTAATGAGAATCTAGCTTCATCAATCCGGAGTGATCAAGAGAAATGTATGTCTAGCATTTTAGCTTGGGAGTTTAGTACACCGCATCCATCGCCACCCCCTTTAGCTGTCGCATCTCTCTCTCTCTCTCTCTCTCTCTCTCTCTCTCTCTCTCTCTCTCTCAGATCTACGGATATCAATAGTTTTCTATCTGTTGGACCTGACTGTTGGTGATCTCCCTGGACATACGCAGGTAGCATTTTCCTGGGTATAGATAGATCCTCTCCTCAGTGTCCCTCAAGCCCACTGACCAGAATATTCTTGAGGGCACAGAATGAATCAACCTTAGGCGCTTTGGGCCACTAAGCACCCATGACAACCCAGTGCTTAGGGACCTTAGGAACCGAAGATGCTGGAATAGAAAGTCAGGCTATCTCCAAGAAGGGGCCAGTGTGGAAACTTCCCTTCCCAAGCAAAGGCACGCAGTATCCTAGGGGCAAAGTAGACGGTGATCCCTGGAGTCTTATAGAAAGAAGAGAGAAGATGTGTGAGGTGAGAGAGGAAGGAATGAAGAAATGGGTAAAAGAGGGTTGGAGAGAAGAAGAGAGCCCTCCAGTGAGCCCTAGTGGACACGGGGTGAAGGACTTCAAGACAGAGCAAGGGTCACTGAGTTACAGGGTCCCTGGTCACTGAGATCTGGATCCAGGAGGTCGTAGAGGAATCAGGAGAATTTCTACTAAACGGAGAAACCTAAGACCAAAACCAAAACATAACCAGAAAGGCCTGCAGCTGGCTCAGGCCAGAAGGAAACGAAAAGCCTTCCCCTAGGCGCTAAGGCCTCCTCTGGGGCGACCCCTTCTCTGGGTAAATATTTACTCAGTAAGAGACTGGAAGCCGGAGGACCAGAGGGTGTGAAGGAGGAGGTTACGCTAGGATTCTACACACTTGACACCGGGCAGCCCAGTGTGGAAGCCAAACCAGAGATTCAGGGGCAGCTAGGCCCGCACACCGCTGCGGAGCCTTATCCCTGGGGCTTCTCCTCCTCTGTTGAACTCAACCCTGGCTCCAACGACCCAGGCTAGATGCTTGTAAAGTCTTCATAAATCTGTCAGTGGTCCCAATGCCACGGGCCGGCCACTTGCGGTGCACCGAGCCCCTTTGGGCACCAGCGAGGTCTGAGGAGAGATATGCAGGAAGTGGAATCTAGCTCTTCCCACCGCCGCTCACAAAGCATCCGGGCAGCTGCCGCCATCGGAAGGCAGCACTCTAGACTGTGCGTGAGCACTCGGGGAGCCCTCGTTTGATCTCGGTGAGTACTTAAGAACCATGTCTGTGTCCACGTAGGTCAGGTCGACGACAACGACGACCGAGAGGGAGGCGCGAGAATGGAAGAGTCTCTTTTACTTCCCGAGGTTGTAGTGAACACAGGAGTTAAAGCAGAGTACTTAGGCGCCCAGCTCTGAAACTTGTCCCCTGCTAGGAGCATGCTGGGTCAAGCAAGGCCTAGATCACTATGCCCTGCCGACGCTCCTTGGGAAGCAGTGTCCAGGACAGCTCCTGGACATTTTTTTTTTCAGAGTACTGTGAGTTCTTGCAGCTATCTGGGGGAAGTTTTCAGGCAGAGACTGAGTTTCTTTACAGCACGCCTGTGTTAGGTGAGTGTGGCATTGCACTTGACAAAAAAAGGGGGTAACTAGGCTTTATAGGATCTGGCCTCCCAAGTAGGGCCAGCCTTGCAGGGTCTGTGCTCAGCACATCCACCAAGCTCCCCAGTAAGCGTTAGGGCAACCGGCGCCTCCCCCAACCCCATCCCCGCACTCACGGCCAGGCTAGGTTCACCCAAGAAGGCTAGCCTAGCAAATCAATGTCCCAAGCCGCGGGTGGCAGCAGCCAGAAGAAACAACTACTGGGGAATAAGGACAGAGTCAGCCTGCAGGGGTCCTCTGCCAGGGAAGGGCAGGGTAGCTCAAGAGGGGGGCGCACACTGACCTGTTGACCTTGGCTCGCCTGCGACGGCGCTGCGGTCGCACCGGCGCAGCCAGAAGTTTCAGGGGACCCCCAAGTGGAGCCCAAGGACTCCCAAAGCGTTGCTTCCTGGCTGGTCAGCCTTCCACCAGATGGAGGAATCTCGCATAGCGAGAGGCTTTCCTCCTCTGCGACAGGTGAGGCTGCGGGAGGATGGGCAAGGTGCTGGGAAGACGTCCCTAGCGCGCAGGGGCTGGACGGTCGCGAGAAGCCAGCGCTGGAGTCCGGCGAGCGCTTAGCGCCGGCTCTCTCCTTCCCAGGCCAGGGGAGGGAGGGGCCTGTCGCGGCCTGAAACCCACTTTTCATTCTCCGCCTGCCTGTTTCCGATCAGCCCGGGTTGGTTTTTCTGTTTGCTCACTCCTTCTATTACAATAAAAACAATCGACATTTCTTTTCAGTTTCCCCATATTAGCGTCACTCAGTAATTGTTCTCCACCTTCACTCCCCCCTCCCGCGTTGAAGGCGAGCGGGGTTGCTGGGGTTCTCATACTGGAAGGTTTCCTAGTCTATAAGCAAATCTTCCCTAAAGTCTTTAAAGCAAAAATAAATAACGGCCCGGGAAATTGCCGTGACCCTAACATCACTTTCTGAACGCAAATTACACCCATTTTTCAGTTTTCTACAGTGGAATTGCTTTCAGAAGGACGCCTTTGGGCCTACTGTGGTACGATTGCGTTTGTTTATTAGAGCATCCAAAGAAAGAGAACGCATTTTTGTTCCTGGGGTAAAACTTGTGGCTGCGGGACAGCAAGTGCACGCATGAATCAGGTCTCTACTGAGGGATAGCGACTGGGAGGAGTCTCGGGGGGGTGCCGGAAGGCCCCGCTGACCCTGTAACTGTCCAGAGGGGACCTCGCTTTTGCCGGGGTTGCAATTTTAGTAGTGATTGTATGACGGTGAGGACGCTGGCCTCAGTCACTCAATGACCTTGAGCTTCCTCTCGACTTTGAGAGCTGCAGCTGGGGGTGGGGAGTTGGGGGTGGGGAGCAAAACTGCGGGCCGTTTAGTACAGTGGTTTGCGAGCTTCCCCTCTGGAGTTTGTTGTGCTAACGCAATGAGGCAGCCTCCTGGAAAGACCCGATTAGCCAAAAGCCGTCTGGAAAAGATAAAGGAGAACCAGGCCGCACCTCTAGTTCTGGTTTCAGGACAGCACTTGTGAAGGCCGGAGTTAAGTGCGGGTTACTGTGGTCAGGTTATGTTCTATGCAGGGTTATTGGGTGGTCAGGGTTGCTCGCAGGCTACGGTATTCAAAGAGCGCTTCTTTGTATTAGGGCCGGGTGGCAGGCCTAGACTACCCAAGCTTTGGATGGGCACGAACTGTTGACCTAGGACTAAATGACTTTAGACAGGATTTGTGGCATTTGAAGGTTCATTTACGGCATTTGAAGGTCAGCTCGCAAGAAGCATCAGGTCAGTCACTAGCATATTCCTTGATGCAACGACCTGGGAGTAAATCACTGCGCGTCCCCTCCGGACAGCTGGTGACAGGATGTTGTCCTTATACCTAGACGCTGGACAGTGAAGTTGGACCTCTCCGTCCAACAGTCTCTGTGCTCTCTCACCTAGCAGAGCTCAGAGTCCCGCGGTGTTGTCTCCGCTACCCCCCTCCCCGAAATAAAAGCAGCAGGCCGAGGTGGAGAGGCAGAAAGGGAGCTGTGGAAATTTTCTTCCGATTTTTTTTTCCTTTAATGTCTTTCAGACCTCAGACAGGGTTCTCTTTACCCAGGCACCTCATCGCAGCGCCACCTACAGGCGCGGGATTGCATCCAGCGCGGACAAGTCTGGGAAGGGCGTTTGAAAATTGAAGGCTTCAATTCACCTGAATTTTAAGTCGCGCACCGTGCCTCGTCACGAGCCATCGCGTTAAACCCCAAGCACCGATCTTTTCACGTTAACGGAAACACTTATCTCCCTCCTGCACCCTATCTTGCAGGATCTTTTACCGCCCTCGGGGGTCACTCAGGGTCATGGATTTGCTGTTGCCCTTGCTCTATGGGCCGGGAAAGCTAAAAACTGAAAAGAAGCTCCGCTAAAGGAAGGGAAGAGAATGGTGGACCGGTTCTTTGCTAGCTCATCCCACTATTTGGTAGGAGGCCACAGCAGGCAGTGGGCTTTACAACGGATAAAACACGCATCAAACGTGAACACCTAAGACATTTAAATGAGATCGCATTACGTATTAAGCAAGAGTCAGAAGCCCCGCTAGGCTCCTACTATCCTTGCCCTTTCCGGTTTCCCCACTCTACGGGAATAGCTCATTACTAAAGGCCCCAGAAAAGAAGAAAAGACTCCATACTGCAGGTGTCTACAATGAGAGTGAACACTACCTACTCTCTCCACATCTTAGGAAAGACAACCTCCCGTAAGTCAAACTCCAGAGCCTGTCAAAGAGGACCTGCTTCCTGGGACTTCTCACTATGGACAGAATGCCAGCTGAATAGGTCAAGGTTGACCAGAAAAGAGCTAGAAAGCGAGCTTGGGTTCCAGCTGTTTGTTCTGTCTCTTCCTAGGACAATGTAAGCCAGGGCAAGAAAGCAGAGTGCAGCCAGAAAGGGTACCACGCATCTTCCATCGGTGCCCAGCCTCATAGCAAAAAGAGGATCAAGATCGGATCAGAAGAAATTTTGTTCTGCAGCTCAATTTGTTTTGTGACTGGCATGACGTGTCCACGGGATGTGCCTCTTAGCGGGTCAACTCAAGCACAGAAAGCATTCACTTTTGCTTTTCTGGGGATTTGTACTGGTATTTCGGTGTGTTTCTTTTAAAGAGCACTATAGTGGGAACAAAATCAGGAGGTGACTAGAAACAATAAAATTAGAACTGATCATTAAACACAGCTAGTGGGCCCGAGTGACCCGAAGGTGCACGTTAGCTGCTTTCTCTGCAGAGTTCCTGCTACCACCGCTTTCCTTTCCTGAAGATGCATCGAAAATCCATTTCAAGTCCTTCCCTCTTTACATTACCATGAAGACAGCGCAGAAATGAACTATTTCATGTTTAAAACATAATGATAAAATTACTTTAGTGAGCTCTGGGAGAAGTGTCAATCAAGGGAATAGAAAGCCTTGATTTGGTTCCTCCAGGCAGAGATCTTTCCTGAATTGGGAGACTTGTTTTAGCTGTGGATCACGGAGAATTCGTTTTTTTTTTTTTTGTTGTTGTTGTTTTTTGTTTTTGTTTTTGTTTTTTTTCTTTTTGGAGATGAGTAAAGTCACTTCCCAGTTGACTGAGCTGAGGACGTTTCAAACAGGTATTTCCATCTGAAATTCCCGTCCAGACTAGGATGTCTCAGCCTGCATCTTGGTGTGGGTCACCTGAGCCCTGTAGGAGGCCGGAAGTAGCTTTTCAATAGCAGGTGACCCACCTGCAACAACTCCAGCCAGGTGCCAACAAGCCGCAGTCTTCCTTGCTGCCTGGCCTTGCCTCTCACTGGAGATTGGACAGGCGCGGGTAGGACCTTCTATTCCAGATTGTCTGTCCCAGGAAACTCCCTTCGATGAGACCAGAGAAAACCTTTCTTCTGCCAAAGCCTGTCTAAAAATTCCAGCCAAGCAGTCCCTGCTAAAGAGCTGATCTCCCCACTTCCTTGCAGAAGACTCTGGTGGAGGAGGTAGGCTGCAGTTCAAGTGAGTAGGAGATAGTAAACCCACCCCTCTACTAAGGAAAGGGGAACTCTGGGAAAATCACTGAGGGACACACACCCCAAGTAGTTTTCAATTGAAAACAAAAATAACGAAGCTTAAGGAAAACACACAAACACCACTCCACAAATCTAAATCTTCTTTTAATAAACTAAGATTATATAATACAGTATAATATAATTGCAGAGCAAACGAATTTCAACACCAGGTACATTTGCTTTTAAGGTTCCAGGTTGGGGTAGATTGCCAGTAGTGCAGGATTTACCTTTCGACAACAAAATGTTGTAAGTTAGTATATATTAGCTCACAACTTTTTATTCTCTTGCATTGCTGAAGATTGAACTCAGGGCCTCATACCTGCTGGGCAAGAACCCTTTTATTAAGAGCCCTGTTTGCCTAAATTCTATTTTAGTTGAAAATCAAACAATAATGCTGACTTTTGCTCTTTGCACAGACACAAAAATTATTTTTTAAAGACTATCATTTATGTAATGAAACAATACATATATCTAATAAGAGTACCCGTGCAGGTTTAAACAGATACACCGATGTTTAAGGGCACCGTTTAGTAGCATTTAGCAAAACAAATTTTATTAAAACAAAAAATTTAATTAAAAAAAAAAAAGCAGATCAGAGAAGCAAACCAAAAACTCGTAAATGAGAAGGGTGGTTCCAGAACACAAAAAGTAAGGGAGAGATTTCTTGAATGGGAGGTTTGGAAAATACCAGGAGGATGTTAAACAACAGGAACAATTCTCATAGTTCTTTACATTTTGTGCGAATTCTTATGTCTGTCTTACAGGTTTTAGGTACTGAAGTGCTGTTGTTTGGATTCTGTTGCTACCCTTTATTCAGCCTAGAAATAGAATAGCTGAGGGGGTGGGGTTGTGGTGTCTGGGGATTAGCACCCAAAATACTGCGCCATTGCCCTGCATACACTACAGCTGTACCAGTATTGCAAACTTGGTCAGGCTCCCTGGGGGGATCTAGAGGACTAGGGAGAGTCAAGATAACAGCCCAAGGCAATGGCTATAAGGGTAAGCCACTATTTAGTGGGCTAGAAAGCCAAGGTCGTCCTCGGAGCTACAGAGGGCTTTTTAAAAGCCCCCAAGCACCTCTTGCAGAACTGGAGGTGTGAATCTGATGTTCTGGCGAGCTGACAACACAAATTCCCTTAGCAGTTTTTATTGCCAGAGTGATTCTAATCCAGTTCCTTTGGGATCGCCTTCTGCTCCAACACATGGTTCTGTTCTTAGAGACACCCTTTCACTAAGGGGGGAAATAATGATCCCATTACTGGATGTTAGGGGGGAAAATAGTTCAGAATGCCAGTTTAGGGCAAAAAAAAAAAAAAAGTAAAGTCCTGAAAGTCAAGGAATAGAAAATTTAAGATCCTGGTGGTTGGGTTAAATCACCCTAGCTTCCTGACTGTGTAAAGCATGGGACATTTACAAGTCTTCCCAGCCAGGCCACTCTAGCAGCCTACCAGCCTGAGCAGATTCCTTTTGCAATGAAGATCAAGCCAGCAGATTTCAGGGTTGCTAGATGAAAGCATCACATTATATGTATTGGGAGATAGGCTTAAGACCAAAGAGCAAATTAGCTTATAATTCACATTCTAACAGTTCATTTTAAAAAAAAGATAGAAACAGACTACAGTTACTTACAGACTTCTTAGATCTCTCAGATACAGAATTTTCTTGTTCAAGATTGGTTCTAGACATTTCTTCAACCCTGACATAGAAAATGAAGTTCCCAAGTGGGGGCTGACATAAGTAGGTGCAGTTTCTTTGGTTTTTCATTTTCTTGGTTTTTGCATCTGAAGTGTTCCCCTAAGAGAAGGATCTGTAGTAGAAAGACATGCTATCTATTAAAAGTTCTTGAAATTCCAATATAGTCAAATTATTTAAAGATTATGACCTCCAAAATCAATCTCCTCCTTAATCTCTTCTTTTAATTCAAGGGCAGCTAAGATGCTATCATTTGGAATTAGACTTATTTTTATAATATTTAGCTGTGAGGGAAAATTATCTGGAGACTTGGCATTTCTTCCACAACAGAAAAGAAGAAAGGACAGAAAACACAGGGTTAACCTTGTAGTTTCCTGTAAGATGAGCCATGGCTTCTGGCCATAACGTACATATGATCAGTGTGTTTCATCATGGAACCACTAAAGCACATGAATGTTTGGGGATAAAGGTATTAGGTGCCTAGAAGACACCATTATTTCTATTAGAGCAAATTAGTCTCATTTAGAAAATGTACCCCTACGGTTAAAAAAAAAGTATGCTGGATTCTATAGAAGGAATGAGTAGTGCGCACACACAGAGGACACTACATAAAAGTCTTCTGGGGAAGTTTCTTGTGTCAATAAAATGATGAAGGCAAAGTTATACAGTCTGTACAAGTCACCAGCACCCAAGGTATAACCTGAAGTTTCGTAACTCTACCACCCAGCTGTCAAAAAATTACAAACAAATGCATTTGTAAGGCATACTGAAAACATATTTCTCGTCACCTACTGAAACCTTAGTTAACTAATCGTCCAGGAAAGCACGTGAAAATATTTAAGAAAACAGTATCTCAGAACAGAATACAAACAGCTGAAGTGTGTGCCTTGCTGTACTTTACGCTCTCTTTAAAACTGAAAGATGTTCTAGGAATCCCTTTAGGGACTATCCATCTCTTCCCTGGAATAGGCTGGAAAGGACAATCAGAAAAGTAAGTCCAAGTGAAGAGTTTCTGAAGAGTCAAACACTGATAATCAATGCTTGCATAAAATTGCCTAGAGGTTACTAGTGAGCTATCAATGTGGCCACAGTAAAGCATCAGTGAGAGGAGTCTGAGTGGCCTTTCTTGAATAAGGAACATTTATTCTGAAATGGATACTGAGGGTGAAAAATCTATTTTCTGTAACAATTTTTTTTTTTTAAAAGAGAGAGACCTTTTCTCCCTTTCATCATCCCCTCCAAGAATCTTGAAAAAAAAAACCAAAATAAACACTTGGATTAATAACAGAAAGATATATAAACACCAACGTTAATTTTTTGCTATCACTAAGAATGTATTGCCAATAGGTTTATACATTCATGTGGGTCTCGATATATAATTGTACTCATCTCGGTTCTGGAAACAATTTGTCAGCTTCTTCCTGAGGATAGCCCGTTGTGAGAGCTTTCCCAGAATGCCTCATGCTCAAAGGACTGAATTTAAATTTTCTATTCCTGCTCCTTTTTTCAGTGCAAGAATTCAAACCTAGGGTCCCATATATAATAGTCAAAAGATCTACCACTGAGCTACATCTCCAGTCTCTGGTGTATGTGTTTCTAAGCCTGACAAAGATATATTCAGGCCAGAGGCTATTTGGTTTGCAAGCTTCCTCTCCTCCCACTCCTGGAAGCTGATGCTAACCTGAAGAAACATAAAACCTCTTTCTTGACACAAGGCAACACTTGGACCTATCCACATGGAATATAAAATGGCAACCCCAAAGCACCTACCAACTGTGTGTGAGTGTGTGTGTGTGTTCGAGTGTATGTGACTGTGTGTGAGTATATGTGTGAGTCTGTGTATGTGAGTGTGTATGTGTGTGTGTGTGAGTTTGTATATGTGTGTGAGTGTGTGTATGTGTGTGACTGTGTGTGAGTCTGTGTATGTGAGTGTGTGTGTGTGTGTGTGACCCCAGGAAAGTTTACTCTTTCCAAGGCTTTCTCCTATATATCTTTCTTCTTTTAGTTCCCTTTCTGTGAACCAAACACATGCTCACCATTTTGAAGAAGTAGAATTTTGCATGAGAGTTTGATTTTTTTTAAGTTGTTCTTTTCTGGTTTAAAGTCCATGAAATCCCCAAAATATTTTAAGGCACACCAGGAAACTAAGCATAACATTATGAAGATGAGTTCCAGTGAGGTCATAAAGTAGTCCTTTTTTTTCATTTAGATTTCTAAACCACCATAAACGCATATATGCTTGGATCTATCTTGAAGCTTATATTTTAAACAACCCATGAAAAATGTATCCAGACTTCTACAAGTTGGAGAGAAATTAGCACACAGCTAACACAAGGTCATCCTTACCATCTGCCGTTCCTCAGAGATCCCTTTGCACTAAAAGCAGGTAGACTGGCCCAACTTACACAAAGCATTAACAGAGCATGAGCTACAGCAGAACCAAAGGGGAGCCGGGAGGCTATCCAGGTTACCAGTGTTCCCTAGCTGGCTTTCTGATCTGTGCCTTAAGTCCATAGTGCAGTTACCTGAACCACAGTAAGGTTTTTGACAAAGCCTGGTTTAGTTTCTTTCCTGCAGGCTTCTTGGTATGTCACTCAGGGCAGTTGCCTTCCTCCAAACTCATCACTGAGGGTAGAAGAATTGCCAGCTCTCCATTTATCTCTCAGTTCCTCTATGCCCCAATCGGACTGGTAAACAACGCACTCTTCGGGTCACGTGACAAACAACACGTGGCCATTTGCTCCTTAGACTTACAACACAAATGGCCTTAACAACTCTTAATTCACGGATCTTCCACAGAGAAACAACACCCATCCAAATCTGAGGTTGGGTCATGTTCTACAAATGGATGGTTGGAGGTAAACCATAGGTGCTGTTAGCGTCCTCATTGTCATATTTACAGGTAAGAACAGAGTGTAAATCTCATTGTTTATTTGTAGACGCGAAGGTCAGGGTGTCCAATTGCAGATCTTGGGTCCTCAATCAAAGGCTTCTGTGTTTAGCCTCCTCAAGTTCCTTTCTCCACTTATAGGAAGGAACAAAATAAAATGTTTTGTGGAAGTTTATATTGAAATGAGGTCAGGTAAACTAATGACTGCTTGGTATTTTATGGCAAGTTTTATAACCTTGGAGTTGCTATAACTTTCAAACGATCATCAATAAAGTTTTATTGCGAAAGGGTCGCCATGTGTCTGAATGCTTTTGCACGTAGTAAAGGCAGACTGCCCCGTTGGCTTAGCTCACCAGCCCCTTTTCACCCCAGCCATAAAGACCTTTTTTTTTTTTTAATTGAAGGTTGAAAAGTCTTCATGTCTCCCATCTTTATCAGGTCAGGTTAGCAATGCAGGAACTTCGTGGAAATTATTTACTCAGGGTTAAATTGCTGTATGCAAGCAATGTTTCAAAATTATGTAGTGCGATATGCAAATTTCAATTTTAAATGAGCTCTTCTTGTTGTTTGAAAATGAGTGTCATCGTCTAGTCCTGGCTTGTCATGTAGGTCAGGGGGTGCTAGAGCTCCCGGGTCCCCACCCAACTCCTCTACCCTCCATCGCTACCTCTCCAGTACCTGGATTACAGTCCATCAAGCCTGTTCTTAAAATAGGATCATTTTAATAATATAAGTGACAATCTTGAGGGAAAGTTGATAGTTGTTACAGAAGCATGTGTTTGAATGGTATGACATATGCACAAGAGCTGCCGTTAAATAATTGTGTGCTTAAGTATGGTAATGGTCTCGAAGACGAACTACAGTGTTTGAGTCTCTTAATGACATCAGAGAATCTTAAATATTTTGGAAGCCTTACATTGCTCTCTTACTTAAATTTAGCTGAAGGAAGTGGAGGCGGCAAGTTGTGGGTGGGGCGTTGGTTGGTTAGGAGCTGTTGAATGTTGACTAGGGCGTTCTAAAGAAGACTTTCCAGGGTTCAAAGACCATAGGAACTCCACAGAGCAAGCCCTCAGACTCAGGCTCCAATCAGAATCCTGTTGATGCTTCTTTATCTGTAGTCAAATCGCCGTGGAAAGGAAGAAATCCGAGACTAATGGACGGAGGGAATGATCTGATAGCGACTTCACTCATCTAATCTCCGGGCTACTCTCTGTCAAAGAAGTGTTGCAACCCCCGTGTGTGTGTGTGTGTGTGTGTGTGTGTGTGTGTGTGTATAAATGGAGGGGAGAGGGACCTGGAGATAGGCAGGAGTACACTTGTGCCATCTTAGGGTTTAAATATGAGAACCTCCTTGCAGCAGGCCAGCCTCCCCAGTGTAAGAAGGACCTCTGCTTCAGATTTTTTTTTTTAATTTCCCATTCAAACACTATCCTAAGTCACCCCCACTTTGCAGTAGCTCTTCAGAAGAGCTTGGTGAACATCGCCCCCTCCCGGACTGCTGGAAGCTACTTTGCACTCTGAATCTGCTCCTTCCAAAGTCAGGCACTCTGAATCAGCGCTCATTACGCGTCCCATTCTGTAAGTCTGAGTCCTCTGACATGGGACCCTGGCCCCGGACCCATCTACAACGTCTGGAGGGCCAGAACCTCTCGCTACCTGGTGCTCCTGGCCCGCTGCTGAGCAGGCTGGACCCACACAGACCTCCAAGGCCGTAACCTCCATTCTGACAGTCCTTAAGTTTGGTGGCTGCTGGAGGCAGGCTGTTACCACGGGTTCGCAGTCACCCCTCAGGTCACCAGCCCAGTCCCTATCGCACACTGGGGTCGCGGTACGGTACCAGGAGCTGCTGCAGCCCAGGTACCAGGAGCTGCTGCAGCCCAACTGCCAACGCACGGAACACCCGCGGCTGAACATCTGGACCAGGACGCGCAGGTGCAGGCTCCAGGACCACTATAGTGATGGGCACTCTCTAGATTCTGAGACTGCTCCGGCCATAGGTCAAACTCTACAGAGCAAACGAAACTGCGTGGCTGAGATCCTGAGTGGCCCGGCCCTCACGGGCTTTGAGCTGCGGGACGGTTGACAGAGGGAGTAGGCTGTAGCGCCATCTCCCGAGAAAACCTGCTCCACAGCAGCTTCCAGGTAGCCTTATCTGCGAAGAATTGCCTAGTGTTACTGACTAAATCAAACAAAAGGTTGAGGATGAGAGGAAGCTCCCAAACCCATAATGAGTTGTCAAGACCCACAAAAACCCCAGGTTCTAATGCACACTGGAAGGAAGGGCAGAAGAAGAAAAAACTTTCTGGAAATGTAGGGTCCTCTTCTCTCCCTCAAGGATTCACAAAGGGATGGCTCACACTCCCCCTCCTAAGGCAGGTTCCAGGAGTTAGGGCAAGCGACTGCAATCTCTTCACTTCCTCCTCAGAGAGGAACCTGGTCCTCTACCACTTGGGAGAAATGTTTCTCTGTGCGAAAACAGTTTAATATTTCTTGAAACAATGCCCTAGACAATAAATTGAGTGTGTGAGGGGAGGAAGGAAGACACAAACAAAATCTGTAGCCTCCTCAGAAATACAGAAAGAATCGTTTTCAAAGTTAAGGTACCTGCTACTAATTACACAGCCCCTCTCTGCTCACAGATACCCTATCCCCAGAGTTGTTTTCTCTGGCTTCCAAGTTGCCTTGTTTTGAAGTTGAGCTTCTGTTAAGGATTACTGTTCTTCTGGAAGAGTAAGAGTTGGTTTCTTCCTAAGTACCATTATCAAAATCAGCGGCGGGGTGTGAGGAGGCTGGAAAGATGGCTCAGCGTTAAGAGGCTGGCTGCTCTTCCAGAGGTCTTGAGTTCAATTCCCAACAACCACATGGTGGCTCACAACCACCTATTAATAGGATCTGACGCCCTCTCTGGCATGAAGATGTACATGCAGACAGAACACTCATACATTAAATAAATAAATCCTTTTGCCCATTAATTTAATTATTTACTTTCAACCTCCCCTCACCTCCCAACTCTCCCCTGTCCCCTTCTCCTCTAAGACGGGGGGAGGGTCCCCTAGGTACAAACTCACCCTGAGCCATCAAGTTTCTGCAGGACTAGGCACATCCTCTCCCAGTGAGGCCAGACAAAGCAGCACAGGTAGGAGAACAGGATCCACAGGCAGGTCACAGAGTCAGGGACAATTGGGGGGCCAAGCTTCACATTGCTACGTGTGTGAGGAGGCCTAGGTACAGCCCACATATGCTCTTTGGTTGCTGGTTCAGTCTCTGGGAGCCCCTAAGAGTCCATGTTAGTTGGCTCTACTGGTCTTTTTGTGGAGTCCTGTCCCCTCCAGGTCCCTCAATCCTTCCCCCAACTCTTCCACAAGACTTCTTGAGTCTTGTGAGTCTAATAGATCCCTGCAGGTCTGCATCTGTTTCTGTCAGCTCCTTGGTGGAGCCTTTCAGAGGACAGCTATGCTAGGTTCTGTCTGCAAGCATCACAAAGTATCATTAATAAGGTCAGGGTTTGATGCTTGCCCATGGGATGGGTCTCAAGTTGGGCCAGTCATTGGTTGGCTCTTCCCTCAGTCTCTGCTCCATCTTTATCCCTGCACTACTTGCAGGCGGGACAAATTTTGGGTTGAAGGTTTTTTGGATGGGTTGGTGTTCTCATCCCTCCACTGGAGGGACTGCCTGGCTAACTCACTCATACATTAAATAAATAAATAAATAAATAAATAAATAAATAAATAAATAAATCTGTCTTTTTAACAAATCAGCAGAAGAGGCTGGGACGATAGAAGCTCCAGGTGGGATGCAAGAGCCAGCCCCTCTGTGGGCTATCATCATTCTTTTATCCTACCTTGGTCCGAGAAGACCTTGCTAGCCCCTAAAGTTTGAATCTTAAATGACTCACAAAGGACCTTATGTTGGAGGCTTGATCTCCAGCTTCGCAGTAGTGAGAAACAGTAGGAAATCTGAGAGGTAGGGCTTTTGGAAGTTTTAGGTCTTAGAAGAGAAGACCTTGAAGGGAATTTTGAGACCCTGATCTCTTCATCCCTCACCATCTTCTACTTTTACTTTTTACTTTCCAGCCATCAGGTGACCAGCCGTACTTCACTATGACATCCTCATCATGATCTACTGCCGACTGACCACGGAGAACTGGGAGTAAAAATAAACTTTTAGAAGTTGACTCTCTTGAGTATTTGTTAAAGTGAGAGGTGCTGGTTGTCTGTTTAAAACTCTGGACAAAATGTCCAAATACCCATTTTCATCAGTCCAGAAAGATGCACTCACACTCATAGTACTTGTATTCAGACCCTAGAGTGTGTTGGCCACTGTGTTCAGTGCTGGAGAACACAGTGACAAAGAAGAAAAGCCATAGTTTCATAGACAAGTTGGACCATTTGGTTAACACAACATTGCTTTCATGAGGCAGGTAAGATGGCTCTGGAGGTAAGAACACAGGCCATTAAGCCTGACGGCCCGAGTTCAATACCTAGGACCCACATAGTCGAAGGAGAGAAGCAAACTCCACAAATTTTCGTCTGACCTCTACACATGCCCTGGGTTAGGTTTCAAACCTGGGAGAAATGATCTGATATTTAGCATATCAGATCAGACTTTGCTACAAGGTTCTCTGTGCGTCCCTTAGTCCCTTCCTTTAAGGGCCCTTCTGGCTGGTATACCCCACCCTACCCTGAACTCTCCAGCCCAGGGGAGCTGGGCCGAACTTCTTTGTATAATCCAACCATTTTAGTACCTTTGGGCTTCTTGTCTGTGGCATCTGGTTCACCTTCCTTTCCTCATCTTTCCCTCCCCCTCTCCTCACGTGGTTCAGGGTCACGCCCACTCTGGACTCTGCCAGATGTCCCTGCCTCTGGCTATGCTCCAGCACATATCTGTAATAAACCTTCTTCTCCACCACACTCGGGTCCAGTCATGTTCCTTTCTTTTTTATTTCTTTTCTTCATTTATGGGGTAGTGGTGAAGAACACTTGTTCTTGCAGAGGACTCAGGTTTGATTCTCAGCACCTATATGGTGGCTCACAATCAACCATAACTCCACTTCTAGGGGATCCAATGCCCTTGTCTGGCCTCCAGGGCATTGCGCGCATACGGTCCGCAGCCATGCAAGCACATGCACGCACTCACCCACCCACTCACCCACAGAAACGAAGTGAACACAACAGTGATAGGCAGAGTACACTCTGTCTGTACTTATGCCTGGCTAATTCTGACTCTGTGTTTACATCTCTACTTCTCATCCTTCTCGAAGAACAATGTCCTCATTTATGTGGTAAAAAAATATCTTGACGGCCAAAGACAAGTCATGAGGGAAAGCCCTGAGTCACGGGTTTCAGTTCTCCCTCAGGGCCTCCCACAGACGCTGAAGGCTGTGGTGTTTCTGGCTCCAGACATCGTTCCTTTAACCTTTCCCTGCCACTCTTTCAGAGACCTCACTTCCTGCTTCCGTGGAAGCCACAAACCACAAGCCCTTGCAAGGCCAATAAATTTAATTTCCTCTTTTGATAAGACTGCTAGAACGAGGAAATCCTTACATCGTGTTTACACTTTTTGCAGTCTAACAGAGCACATTTGCATATATCCTTTCTTTTACCAGTCTTCGGGATCGTCAATAGTCTGCAGATGGAGATTGGGGAGATTTACCCTAAGTAGGAGGGAGAAGAATTGGTATAATTTACTCATACATTGTAGAATCTTGAAATCTTCTTAAAGGTAGTCTTAGAGATCATTTAGTCTGAATGAAGTAATGAACTGAACAGCTCATTCATTTATCCTTTGAAATATTTTTTGTTTTTAAGCATAGTCTGTGCCTTAGGCTCTGGGCTTAGTACCAGAGATACAAAGACGGGTAAATCATTGCCCTGGGGATGTTCAGAGATGAGTGAGAGATGGGTCATGCAAATGTACAGTAACATTAAGATAATATTAGAGGCTAGAGAAATGAGTCGGTAGCTTAGAGTACTGACCGCTCCCCAGAGGATCCAGGTTCAATTCCCAGAACCCACATGGCAGCTGACAGCCATCTGGAATTCCAGTACCAGGAAATCCCAATCCTTTTTCTCGCCTCTTTGGGCACCAGCCACACACATGGTTCACAGACATACATGCAAACGTAACACCCATGCATAGAAATAAATTAACAAGTACATTAAAAAAAAAGAAAGATGATGGGTTTAGACATGACATGTTATAGACTGTAAGAGATTGCCAAAGGGTATCTTCAGGTTGATGAAAGCTATTGACATGTTTTCACAATTTATGAAAAGCATGATAAAAGAAAGACAAAAAAAAACTTCGGAAAAAAAAAAACTGACCTTGGTGGTACAAGCGTATAACCACAGCACTCACGAGGCAGAGGAGTGAAGAATGTCTCAAGTTCAAGGTCACCCTGGTCACTAGATACAAAGTACTGAGAGTCAGTAATATAATTCATAGAGTTGTTAGGCAATCTGTTCTTCAAGGAGGTGTTTGAAAATTCTCTAATTTCTCAAATAGGTAGATTTTAAGAATGAGAGTATTTATAGCTATGTGCACTGACTCACAGTTTTGATTCCAGCATTTGGAAGGCGGAAGCTGGAGGATTGACTGCCGTGAGAACAATCCTGGGCTACATAGTGAGTCTCTGTCTCAAAATGCCCCAAATCAAACTTCTCTTCCCACCCACTATTTAGTGACAGGAACTTAAAGTTCCAAAATGGAATTTTGAGGAATGCAATTCCTTGGTGAGAACAGTAAATTACCTTCTTAAAAAAAGAAGAACCACCCCAAAGAGATGAATGCTGAAGTCTACTCATGGATTTAATCGGCAGATTCTTTGTCATCTACGTAAGGTGTAAGAAATGTTGATAGCCAGTGGCTTACAAAACCCATCTAGGTGGTACACAACTTTAATTCCAGCACTTGGGAGGCAGAGGCAGAGGTTTGAGGCCAGCCCCTGGTCTACATAGTGAATTCCAGGACAACTAGGGCTACACAGAGAAACTCTGTGATGAAAAAGCAAACTAACTACTCACCTAGAATACCCATTTTCACTTGCCCCTAAAGTTTCTTAAAATCCTGAATTCATGCTCACTCTGTCTTTGATAGTTCTTTGTCTCCCTACCGTCTAGCACATCCCCTAGAAAGTGTATGTTTACACATTCAGGCATATGATTTTACTTACACAGTGTTCAGAAAAGCAAGTCATACTATGGCTAAAACGGAAGGTTAGAGTCTCTCAAATGCTATTTTCTCCCCATCTTCCCCTCTCCCATGTGGAACGTGTACTGGTTTCAGAGAGTCACAAATATACAATTATTCTTTATTTCCTTTGTGAAGACCCAAGATATATATATGTGTGTGTGTGTGTGTGTGTGTGTGTGTGTATACACATATATAATATTCTTTGCATCTCTGGTGTTGGAAATAATTAGGGGTCAGAGTGAAGTGTTGGTACACATGTGTTACACTGTAAAGAAAGAGGGGCCTCTTTCTATTCCTCACAGGTCTCTCAGAAATAGTCTCATTTTCTGTGATAGAGGCTGCCTTAAGGTTTCAATCAGAGATTTGCCATCCATATGTAGCATACAGGCATTAAAACTTGATCTTAATTCATATGCATTGTTATGATCTTAGACGTTGATGTGCTGTCCTGAACCAAGGTGTCCACATGTCTGTCTGGTGAGGCTGGGAAATTAAAACCACAGCTTGTGCATATGACATCCGAGTCTACCTAAAACAGGTGTGTTTGAGGAAATTTTCAGCCATATGACTCACTAGGACTGAATCAACCAGGTTTCTTACCTGTATAACCTCTATGATTCTGATTAAATACTGAAGGAAGACCTGTTGTCAGGACTGTATTTTCACTACAGTTTAGATGTAGATAAAGGGAAAAGAAATTCAGGTTCACAAAGTAATTCTCGGGGGGGGGGGGGCTTATGCCTTTCATTTTCACAGAAGCACCACATACAGAGGTAAACTAGAGGATTAAGACAGACTAATCTTAAAAATTAAACTGTGAGCTTGGCAGGGTGATTCACACCCTTAATCTCAGTACTTGGAAGGTAGAGGCAGGTAGATGTCCGTCAGTTTGAGTCCGGTTGATATAGAAAGTTGCAGGACAACCTGGGCTACCCAATGAGATCTGTCTCAAAAGCAAATAAGTGAATAAATATAAATAAATAAATGTAAAAATTAAAGCATAGCCACATTCTTATCAATAAGATAAATATTGATAAGTCCTAGTAGATTTTCTTCCAGGTTATCCTCATCCCCACCGTCTCCCTCTGACGCATGTTTCCTGAATGAAATCACACTGCATTGGCTTTGACAGTTAATAATTTCTATCTTTCCATATTAAGACACTTTCAAATTTTAGTCTATAAAACAAGTGGATTAATTTAAATTCCCAAGTGACTTCAAAATATCCTTTATAGAGACTAACCCTCTGACATCTGATTAGATCGGTACATATGGGGAAAAAAATGTCCTCCTCAGTCTTGAACTTTTTGTCACTTAAATGAGAATGGTCTACATCCTGGGTCAAAAGGAATCCCTTTAATTTTCTTCAATGCTTCAATAAATATTCTAACCAAGAATAAATAGTCAAACCAAGAAGTGAAAGCTTCTCATGTCTCATATGCTGTCTTTCTTGACTCTTTTGGTTGAGTTACCTCACATGTAAAGTTGTTGTGGTGGTTGTTATTTTTGTTGTTTTCTGCATCCATGCATTACCAAACCTGTTGACTCGTTATGTCTTGAATGCCTTATTTTGGCCCTCATGCTTCATTGACACTTGACTAGGGGCAGAAAAATAGACTCAAAGCAGACTCCTCTTACAAGTATTTCACTATTGGCTGCACTATGGAACTCTGCTGCAGCTGCAAGCCTGCTGCTTTCCAGCATTCTTACAGCCAGGAGGGCTTCCCTCTGGCTGAAAGGCTTCAGATTTTGACATTTCTAAATGGCTCTGTCTTCCTCCGTGGGCCTTTGAGAAGGCTGAGAATTATCTAAATGCCGTTGTGTTGCTTTTCTTTGCTCCCAACTTCCTTCCCTTTAGTTTCCACAGACAGATTCCCAATGTCCTTTGGAAGCCAGAAGCCACCTCACTTACTCTATTTCTAACCATAGAGAGGTCCATCCACCCTAGCTGTCCTGAGCACAGTTATTAAGCCCTGGGTTAAAGAACTGGGCTAAAATCCAGAGTGTTCTGGGGATTTTCTGCAGAAGTTAGTTAGCCTTCGTCTCTGGAGTTGGGGCTTCTCTCAAATTCTTCTGTAAGTTCTCCATTTACCACATGCATTTTCTATAGATTTCTGGCTTATTGGTGAATTTTAATAGTTTTCTGTTGATAACAACTTGAAAGATAATTTTAAAAAATCATTTCAAAGGGATCTTTGCAGGCAGTAAGTAAAGTCTGGAACAAATGTGTATTGTCTGACACGTGCAGGCTCTGTCAAGGATGGGGACCTTGGGAGCATGGGGAAATTAGCAAAGACCTTCCCTAATTAGAGTTTGAAAGGCAGAACCTTCCTCTGTCCATTTTTGAGAGCCATGGTGGTTTGAGTAAGAGTGGATACTGTAGGTTCATATATTTAAATGCTTAGGGAGGGGCGCTATTCGAGAGGATTAGGAAGTGTGGCCTTGTTGAAGGAAGTTTGTCACTAGGGGTGTGCTTTGAAGTTTCAAATGATCAAGCCAGGCCCAGTGGTTCTCTCTTCCTGCTGCCTGTAGATCCTGATGTAGAACTCCCAGCTACTTCTCAAGCACCATGTTTGCTTGCATGCTACCATGCTCACCACCATGACAAGGGACTAAACCTCTGGAACTGTAACCAAGCCTCAATTAAATGCTTTCTTTTATAAGAGAGGACAACATTATGGCATACAAGTACAAGCAACTGCAGTTTTCTTTTCTAGGATGAGGCTAGCCTGAGATTGCTCCTCTACAGAGCAATCCTGAAAAGACTAGCCAGCCCTCCTCCTGCACTGTACATAATCAACACTTTGAGGTTCTAAGCTGTTATTGTAGTTGGGTGTGTGACCTCATCAGAGTGTGCACATCCTGCTTGACCACAGCTTTTCTGCACAATAGTTCACACAGAATTATTTGAATGATATTATGGCCAGATCTTAATACTGGTTATACCGTGAGGTTGAAAAATGTTTGTGTTTACTATTTCTTTTACAATAACCATACTTTGGGGCTGGAGAGATTTCTTAGTGATTAAAAGCACTGGTTGCTCTTCCAGAAGACCCAGGTTCAATTCCCAGCACCCATCTGACTGCTGATACCCATCTGTAACTCCAGTTCCAGGAGATCTACTCTTTCTTCTGGCCCCCACTCTCACTGCACACTGATGATATACAGTGGCACATGCAAGCAAAATGCCTACACATAAAACAAAATGAGTTTTTAAAAAATAATAAGCGTACTTTGCTCTTGTAATTATAAATTAAATAAGATCTATGTGCGTATAAGTGTGTTTGTGGGCAAGTGTATGCTTGTTTTTAAAGTGTATACTTTAAAAATAACTAAATGATGGCTCTGCTTATGCAGATAGAAAGATAAATATTAGTAGAAATGGAGATTTTCAACTGATCCTATCATTAGACTCATATTCCATCAATACCAAACGTTTATAGGTACACTAACTAGTTCCTAAGCAAAATCCAACCAAATTAGGAATACAAAATGTTTACTGAGCACATATGATAGATGTGGAGGGCTGAGAGAGCTAACCCAGGGAATCTGCTGTAGCTGAGATAGACCTCATGTCGGGACAGAGCAAAAGGCTGGCTCTGACTCGAATTCTCCAACAAGGGCCAGGTTGTTTTTGTACTAGAGACTCCCCAAGAGACCCGATAAATTCTGGGCCTCGTTCCAGGTGTTCTAATCTCTGAAACTATAAATGTCACGTCACCCATTTAATCGGATTCCAAAAAGGCTTCTTGGCCCACAAGTATGGGAACTACCATGGCAGGTCAACTACAAAGACAGAACAGCTCATTGATCAAGGCTTCAGATGAGACTAAAATTTCCTATAAGAAAACCGTGATAAATCTAGTGTTGCTTAAAAGTCTCTGAAGCAACACTGAATGATGACAGTAGTAAGCTGCCTGCCTCTTCCACATGTACAGCTTCTGCCTTGTGACTTCAAAGGAAGCATCTCAACCCCAGAGGGAGACCCTCTGCTCTGCTGAGGAGATATTTATGGGACTGTTACGGCATCTAGGATGTTCCTATTTTACTCACTATTTGAATCTCCAGATATCCAGGGCTATAGGAAATGGAAGATTTGAGGCCTCTCGAAAGCATTTTTGCTTGAACCCATCACACTAATGATCAAGTTCACGTTGTTGGCACTGATTTTGAATTGATGTCATTAATCCTACTTGTGGCACTTCACCTATAGACAGATCTGAAAACGTTCTTCATAAATACCTTAAGTGGAGTGAACGGTGGGTACCTGAGAGGCTAATTTAATAAGTCTCACAAAGAGCATTAGCTGTGGCTTACATGGGGGCGATTGGCAAGATAACAATACTCTTCCTCGGTTCAGTTTTTTTTTTCTCCTGTATTGATGTAGACCAAAGACACCAACTCATTCATTTGTGGAGGTTTGACTTTCTTTACCTAGACTGCTACCGTAACCTTGCAATCACACAAAACAACACGTGGCACCGTCAGCACCCAGACTTTTTACTCACCTTGTATTGTATGTGTGTGCATAGCACAGTATCCATACACAATAAAATCCATCACAAAGAGCCATGTGTGAAATTTCCCTTCCTTATTCTGTGTTCTTGCATTCTTTCTTTATTCTAAAATAATTCATGTAACTGGGAAAGCTTTTCTCTTCAAAACACTTTATGAACTATTTTGTATGTTAGAGGGAAACTTTGGCTATGCTTTAAAATGAGACTGTAATATACACCTTTAGATTCATACTTCTATTGGAGACTTCAAATTTGTTCTCTCATTATAAAATTTACCATTATCTTATTTTTTTAGCACATCTTAAAGCGGTCTGATGTACATTTCATTCTTACATATGGTAAAAATATGAGCTATGTGTTATGAAATCATATTACTATCCTTCCTAACCAAAATTTTCTTGGTACCTTCCAAATTTCAGGCCATGTTTAAATTTCCATCATTATGTAAAAGGCATCTGTTAGGAATCATTGTTTAACCCAAAATACACACATTATTTGGTGGCTGCCTCTCGCATGTATCTTAATATTCTGTCCCCTCTCTTCTTTAAGCCATTGACTTACTGAAAATATAAAGTCAACTGTAATGCTGACTATACTATACTATATATAATATTATATACTAAAATACTATAATAGTCTTTTAATCTACTAAATTTAGAGCAAAATTTATAGTAAAGGTATTTACTTTGATAATTTAAGAGATGTCCCTTGAAGCAAATTAAAAAAAAAAAGAGGTGATACACTTATGATCTAAAACTGAATCATCTATGATTTGTTTTCTAGTTACCTTCATCCTAAATTTTCTTACCTTTTAGGGGATGTGTGAAAGAATAGGCATGCTAGAATGTGGTTTCAAAAAGTGTGTCTGCCTAACGTGTATTGTAAATTGTTTGTTGGTAAGGTTGATTGTACTTTCAACAGTGACACGTTTGGGTCTGTCTTACTGTAACATTCCCAGGGCTTGGCAGAGCCTGGCACAGATTAATGCTCAAAGAATATCTGTTGAATGAGTGCATGAATAAATGAACATGTGTTGTGCTTCACCAGAGTGTGACAAAGCCTTGAGCTGACTAGCACCTCGGGCTTTACAGATCTCCTGTGTATAGCCTCTCATTTGATCATGCTACAACCACATAAGACAAACACTGTAATCTCCATTTAACAGACAAGCAAACAAGATGGAAGTCATTATTCAAGCATGTGGTAGGCATAAATAAAAGTGGGGCTGGGTCCCAGGGTGTTTTCTTTTCATCAGCTGTCTGACTCTTTGCACAGCTTCACGCACGGTGTTAGAGCAGACGTGTGCAGCACTTGAGAATTTGCAGAGACTCCTTAGATCACTTGCCCTCTTCAGTAACCAATCAAATCAGGAGTAATTGTCTCAATTTTTATAGATGAAGAAAAAGCTAGACCCAAGTCCTATCATGATTAAGGCAAGACGTCTAACGACCCCAGCTTTTTACTTCAAAATCTTTTGGTTTCTACTGTGCAATTTGTTCATATTCTAACTCTGTGTTCCTGACTTTCTCCATAATGTAGTTCCAGTTCCTTTGTCCTTCATACCTCCCTGGCATGATTGGACTAGTTAGGGACCGATCACGGCTTGTAGACTGTTTATATAGGACTTCCCTCTCACTCCTATCACTCCAGATGTGTTCCTAGCATGACATATCTCTCCACCTAGGTCTATTCTCAGACGCAGATGAAGCCTGCACACATGGTGCTGACTGGCTGAGCACTTTGCTAACCTGCATTTTGGATGCCTCTTTGTCTAACAGGAATGAAGACGTGAATACATTTACAGATTTTGCTGTTTTTCTGGTGTGAGTTATCATGCAGGTGAAAAGGTGATATTGATTTTATATATATTTTTAAAACAAATAGGGGAAAAAAAAGCTACTCAAACTCAATTTCGTAAGTACTTGGGGAGATAATGACAGCCTAGATATTAATAGGATGTTGAAAATTTGATTATTTGGAGAAAATATTCGTCACTTTGGGCTCACACACACACACACACACACAGACACACAGACACACACACATGTGTATGCACACATACCAAAACTTATTGCTTTCATCTTAATATAACAAAAACTTCTCCAGCCATTAAATTTCCTTCTTTTGGAAGATTTTCTTTAAAATCTTCCAAAAGAGTTGAATACATGAATTTGTTCAGTTTTATCTTGAACTCTGGTCTCTGTGACAGGGAAATATCGGATTTGGGTATCTACCCACACTGTACCTTTGGAAAGATACTCTCAAACACTGGCAAGAGTTATATTGGAGGAAGGACTGGCATGATACATGGGAACGTTTTTATTATGCACATTCTTTTATGGGTTGTGGGTAGATATTTTCAATGTGCTGTTTTCCTAAGTTTTATGGAGTTCTTGGACCTTGTGGATATAAACATCTGGGAATAAATGGCTAAGTGTGAGAAAACTATATGCTATATTTTCTGAGAAGAAATATATTTCTGTTATGTTTAAAATATATAATAAATTATCCACAATGGAAACAATAAGTCAGTAGGTATACTATCAGCACACAAGCCAAACAAATGAAAACATTTTAAAGTGAGAGTCCTTCTAGTGACTGAGTGTAAATGTCCCACTGTGCTTTACGTATTTACGTGTGGTCAGGTGACACAGATGCCTGTCTTCCTGACTGCCCACAGTCAACTTTGTTGGATGCCTAGTGAAGAAGACTAATTAGGGAAGGAACGAAAAGATTCCATCATTGAGGCACTTCTAGAGTTGAGCTGAGAGGGTAACTGAAATTTCACTTCATGGCAGTCACTTTTGGAGGGAAGAAAATCAGCGCCGTCCAGTGAATTCTTCTTGGAAGGTTGTCCTGATTCTTTTCTTCCTCAGCTTTTGGTACTGTGATTAAACAAATGGAGAGAGCTTTCTAACCCTGTATTCTTTTCACACTCTTGCTCTCTTCGTTTCTACCTCTCTTTCTCAAACACCCTGTGGGAAACGCTCATCTACTTGAGCTTGTAGGGATTGGAAACGCCATTGTCTCCTAGGCCATGGCAGAGCCCGCACAGCCTGTCTGCTCGGGTTTCCGCTCTGCCCAGCTGACCTCACTTCTATACCCTCATATTCTCAGCTGAGTGTGCGTAGCAATCCTTCTCGTCAGCTCTCTGCTGTGTATTTGTTCCTTCTGGCACGACTTAACCAGCTTTCCGGAGAAAAGTGGTCTTCACGGTTGCGCTTTGTCTGGGACGAGCTTTGTGAAATCGCAGGAGCAGGCAGCTGGAAGAAAGAGTTAATTGTCCTTGGTGGCTGCAGCCCTAACAGAACTGTCATCATATAATAGAGCCCAATATAACAGAAGCGCAGATACTTATGGGAGAATTGAGACTAGGTTTTACGCAGCTTTGATTTTACTCTTCTGATTGAAATGGATCCAAGCTGAGCAACGTAAGAGGTGACAGAAGACGGAGAGGAAGTGAGAGCAAAAGAGGACAGGAACACATGTGCGCGTTCAAAACCCTAATAGGATTGGGTGAGAGCCATTGCATACCTGGCCCACTGCAACTGCGAAGTCTGCTTTCAGCATCAGGAGGAGTGGGGTTTGCCATCTGGAAGGGATTTCATTCTGTGATTACCTTTGGACCGCAGTGCTTGTTGGTTCTTTACTAACAAGCACAGACCCAGAGAACGCCTTTCATGCTAACAAGCAAACAAGCCATCCGTCTGCAAATTTCAAAACCAGAGGCAGGAGGCGGATGTGAAGTGGGTCAAAAATTCTGCAGCTTCTCAGGGAGAAAAAAGTTCAGAGAGAGAGGGGGGGGGGCTTTGTCCTTCTAAACCTCTTTCATAGCACATGGAAATGGACAATTATTTCATATATCATATGTCCACTCATTGTGAAATGTGACTAACTGCCCTCAGGCAAGCAGTGCGAGTCTTAAATCTGCTCAGCGAAATGTACCATGCATGAGCACTGTCTGTGGACCATCTTCCAGTAGAGCAGCTGGGGCCCCCAATCCCAGTGAGAAAAACTTAAGACTATAGTCCCTTTCTCTGTGTGGCCTCCCTCAGAATGGACCAAAGGGCGTACACAACCCTGGCCATTCACATTCACAAAGCATTCGTTCAAAATGTGGACAAGAGCTGGTGACTAAGGGCTGTAATCCCAGTACTTGGAGGCTAAGCAGAAAGGTCTTGCATTTGAGGCCAGCCTGGAAGACATAGTGAGACTCTGTACCAAATAAGTAAGTAAGTAAGTAAGTAAGTAAGTAAGTAAGTAAGCAAAGGACTAAATCGATGGTATTGGAGAAGTTGAACTTGTTTTCCCCATTCTAGAATGTTTTCAAAACTTCCCTTTAATAATCTTTAATAAAATTTTAAGAAAATGTTTAAATGTTTCTTTTAAAAAACTGATTTCTTTGTACAAAATAAAATATACAGACTCAGATTTATCAACCACATTTAAATATGTACCTGCATCTTACTCCTGTGTGAACCTGTCAGTACCTTCTCATTTATTTATCAATATTGTTTGAATAAAAGCTATGTTGCTATAAAACAAGAGTACCGGCAACACTGTTAGGTAAGCTGTTTGCAATTTACCACTTAAAAGGTAGAAATAGATACTTAGTAGAAGTTGAGTTACCAAGCATAAATTTGAGAAAGAAAACTACACACTTCAAGAGCAGTCAGTAGATGAGCATCTTGTCAACCTTGAACACTTGATGTTAGAAGTATCTATTTTTGGTGAGATGTTTTGAAACACAACCACATTTTAATAGTCTGTATTGTGGTTTTATTCATTCATTCATTCATTTCAAAGCTTTTTGAAACAGGGTCTCTTTGTAGCCCAGGCTGTTCTGGAACTCACTATGTAGATCAGGCTAGTCTCAAGCTCATGGGGATCCACCTGCTTCTGTCTCCTGAGTGCGGAGATGGATGTAGTTTTAAGTGCAAAAGAAGACAAGACTTTGTTTTGTCTGCCAGCACATAATTCCCAAGTTTATGGAGTGAAACCAGTGGGTGCTTAGAGATTTCCTACAGCTGCTAACTAGTCACTAGTACAGGGATCTGATACTCGTTTGTTTGTTAGGGTTTGTCTGTATAGCCCTGGCTGTCCTGGAATGCTCTCTGGAGACCTCTGGCCACAAACTCAGAGATCCCCCTGCTTCTGCCTCCTGAGTGCTGTGATTAAAGGTGTGTGTCAGCACTGCATGGCTGGGATCTGGCTTATAATGTAGTATATATTATCCTATGCAATTTACAGACCATGTTTTTTTTCAGAAGTGGAAATTTTAGACTTGCTAAATACAAACTATCTACCAGTGAACATTCAAGCATCCTGCTATTCACAGGCACTAAGTCACAGTGAGGTCCTTATTCTAGAATGTTGTTTATCTTACAGAAAATAGACACTAAGTCTCAGGTGCCTAAACATTCCTATTACAGGCAGAGAACTTCACCAATGCCTCCTCCCGTAAGTGGGAACGTTTATCGGCAGACACTTGCCTCACCATTATCAGACTGCTTCACCGTAGCCCCAAGAAATCCACTCAATGTCACATTTCCATAGCAAGATTACTCATACTCTGTACACTCCAGTCTTGAAATATGGACCCCCCCCGAAAAGTTCATTTTTTTGCATCAATGAATTTAGTCATGATCCTAAACCCTCAAATCCTAATTTAGCAGAAAAGTCCTTCCTTGGCTTCCCAACACTGGTGATAAACTTTGTCTTGCTGTAGCTCTGCTTGATTTGGGTTTCCATTTCATGTTCTTTCAATGCTAAGTTAATACAGTATATATATATATATATATATATATATATATATATATATATATAAATGACATGTCTATACACCTACAAAGCTTAAAAAAGGTTATTCATGTCCATTAAGATATGTTGATACAGGCAAAATGTCCCCAGATTACACCAGCAGAAGTGCAGACTGCTGCTCAGATTCATCAGATTATGGGTGAGAAGCTGAATTTTGACTGTCACGGCAAACAGAAAACACTAGAGGACTTTTGACTAAAATGTTCTAAGCTACTACTCTATTCATGAAAGGCTATGGGGTCATACTTTTATCAAAGGTACAATTAAAATAGCCTCCTCCTAACAAATAAGCTTTGCTTCCTGGCACAATTGAAGTCGGTGTATCTCTGAGGTAATTCTGCCCAGCTGTCATTACAGCAGAAACAGCCTCGTCCACAATGCTGTCTGACCAGAGCTCATGCACAATCATTCTCCCTTCAAGTCCACGCTGAGTGGGAAGATTCATTGCATGGGAATGAAGCTTCAAACCATTAGCATCTTGGGGTTTCTTCATCACAAGCAATAAGCTCCAGAGAGGGCTATGAAGCAGGAATCTATGACTTCTGTGGAACAGAAGAAAGCTTTTTTTTATGTCCTTGGGTTTTCCAGGTGTGGTTATAGAGTCCAAGACCCTCTATTTAGAAAGCAAAATCTGGTGACATGTCAGAATCTCCAGAGGCATCTGTGAGAATAGATGTCATCTTGGGAGAAGTCCATGGGCTTTGATATCAATCTCCTCTTTGCTCATCTTCTGTTTAGACAAATTTAAATTAGCCAGGATCGTTTCCCCAGAATCTTGAACAATCCCAGTGAAGGAGAAAAATATGTCACACACTTTTTACATTTAATATAGTCCTCATACAGTCAAACTACTACCATGTACTAATGGAGGCTTACGTAACTATTCCTTCTAAAGGAATGGTCTAAAATTATGTAGGCGTAAAATGAGTTAAAATGTCACTAACATAGTTAAGAATGTTTAATTCCCTGTCTGTACTCCTGCACATATCAGCTGAGTCCTCTACCCTGAGACAGAAAATTGTTAGGAAAAAGTATCTTTTTAAAAAAGGATGCACTGCAGAAACCGCCCTCATCAATTCACCTTCTAAAGACATTCCTTTGGGTTTTTTTTTTTTTTTTGAGACAAGGTTTCTCTGTATAACAAATCAGGCTGCTCTGGAACTTGCTTTGTAAACTAGGCTGCCTGAAAATCACAGAGATCTGCCTACTTTTGCCTTCTGACTTCTAGGATTAAAAGTGTGCACCACCACCTCTGGCTTGAAGACATTCCTAACTGCAATGGGATTTCCCCCTAGTGTGATGAAACAGCAGACCACCTATAGGTTGTCACGCAGGGGGAGAACCCAACACTGTTGTTCAGTTTATAAAAACTGTAATAAACTACAGGCAGGGGTGGGACTTTGTAGAATACTTGTTCCAGGCTGGCTGGTAAATAAAACTGAATTCTCAGCTCTTGGAACAGTACTTGGCCAAGAACTTTAGAAGAACTTGAGCAAGGCTCTGGGGGAATGATCCTAATTTAGACTCCTGGCTCAGCAAAGAGGAACTTGACCATTTTCCACAATACTTGTCTTTATATTGTGTAATGCCTTTCGTTTAATTCCACCCAAGCCAGTGGTATAAATTGCTCTGATTCCCCACCCCTGTCATTTTACAGATGAGTGAGTGGAGCTTTAGGGAACGTTCTTATCCACAGTCAAGGACAGAAAGAGTTCAAACCTAAGGGACAGGGGAATGTGGAAAGAACATGCTGCACATGAGTTGTGGCTCTTCCTTCAGTAAGTTACAATGTAACTCAGTGTTCCCTCAGGTTTGAATATAACTGCATAAGTGGATGTCACTCATGCAAACACGTCAGTTTGAGACTTTTCTAAGAAGATGGCTATGGAAGGGGATACAGCCTCATCGGTCATGTTGTTGTTGCTCAGGCATGAGAACCTGAGTTCAATCCATAGAGTCCACATAGAAAAATAAAATAAACCAGGTACCAGTCATGAGAGGCTCAATAACTAAGGGAACTTGTCATCAAGCCTGAGGACCTGAGTTTGATCTTCAAGACCCACATGGTATAAGGAGATAACCAACTAGCCAAAGTTCTTCTCTGACTTCCACATGTGCATTGTGGCATTCCTAGTGGGTGTGTGCACATGTGCACGAGCGCACACACTCGTGTGCATACACACACACACACATACAAGAGCAAATAAAAACAATCAGATTGTTAGCATGCACTTGTAATCTCAGCACTCTGTATATGTATGTCTGTGTGTAACTGTGTGTCTGTGTCTATGTATGTGTGACTGTGTGTATCTGTGTGAATGTGTGTACATATGTGTCTGTATGTGTCTGTGTATTTATGTGTGTGTGTCTTTTTATGTATGTGGTCAGGCAGATTCCCAGGGTGTTCTGACCAGGCAACCTTGCCTAATAGGAATCTCCAAAACAATAGAGACTGGAGAGTTGACTCAGAAATCAAGAGTAAGCACAGACTGCTTTTATAGAGTGCATCATTGTTAACTCGGATTTCTCGGCTGCCTCCCACTCTACTTATTACATTGTTCATGTGTCAGTTGGTCCAGGGGAAAATGGAATGATACAGACTATATAGTAAATGATTGTGAATAAAGAACTAGGTCTAAGACAGCTGATTACAGCTGCTCCTCCTCCCATTCCGCCTCTTACACCACACCTTTTTCCAACCCTCTCCCTGTCTCCTCTGAGAAGGTGAAGGGTATCCCTGGGTACCAATCCACCCTAGCACCTCAACTCACTGCAGGAGTAGGTAGGTACATCCTCTCCCACTGAGGACAGACAAGGAAGCCCAGTTAGGGGAGTGGGATTCACAGGCAGGCAACAGAGTCAGGAACAGGCCACTCTCCAGTTGTTGGGAGACCTGCATGAAGACCAAGCTGCACATTGCTTCATATGTGCAGAAGGCCTGGGTCCAGCCCATGTATGCTCTTTGGTTGGTGGTTCCATGTCTGGGAGGCCCCAAAGGTCCAGGTTAGTTGACTCTGTTGGTCTTCCTGTGGAGTTTCTATCCCCTCCAGGGGCTTCCTCAATCCATCCCCCAACTCTTCCACAAGACTGTGGGTCTCTGCATCTGTTTCTGTCAGCTGCTTGGTGGAGCCTCTCGGAAGACAGTTATTCTAGGCTCCTATCTGAAGGTATAACAGAGATGACAGAGTACCATTAGTAGTGTCAGGGATTGGTACTTTCCCATGGGATGGTTCTCTAGTTGGGCCACTTGTTGGTTGGCTGTGCCCTTAGTCTCTGTTCCTTCTTTGTCCCTGCAGTTCTTGTAAGCAGGTCAAGTTTTGGGTCAAAGGTTTTGTGGATGGGTTGATGCACTTATCTCTCTCCGGGGGTGGGGGGAGCAGTCCTGCCTGACTACAGGAGGTCACTTCAGGCTCCATATCCCCCACTGCTAGGAGCCTCAGCTAGAGTCACCCACGTAGACTCCCTGGATCCTCTCGCATTCCCAGGACTCTGGCAGGTCCTAGAGATGCTGGAGAGTGCCAGGAAAATGTTCAGCAATCTGCAAGGGCAGTGGGTTAGAGAGCCCATTCTCACTGCAAAGACAAACACTTTAAAGTCTCCTCTCACAACTTCAGCTACCGTTAGACTATTTCCAGTTTTTCAGGCTGACTGTTCCCGCAAACTCTCAGTTCAGGACCCAGGTCTTTTCCCTGCCACGCCATCCCCATCATTCCCGACCCTTTTCTAGTGTACACTATCTCACCAAGGGTCATAAACTAGTAAGCTGGAACCACAAATGGCATGTAGGCTGTTTTGTTTGGTTTCCTAATAATCAAGGAATTTTGTACTTATTTGGTGCCACAGCCTGGTGGTACAACACTTAAAAATCCTGGTTTTGATCTTTGGGATACAAAGAATTATTTTGCACAAAAATCCAAATTTAGGAATGGACTTGAAAAATGGTTAGACCCTGCCACATTGGGCCTACATTCTAACCTGGTAACAACTGTTGAGATTGCAGTGAATTTGACCCTTTGCCCTGTCTTTGGAATCATAGGTGCTAATCCTTCACTGACTCTACACTGTTCTCTCCACCAGTTACATCCGTGCCCTGATGTCCTCTGCCAGAACTTCATCTGTGCATTCTTTCTAGCCTCGGTCCTTGTACCCCATGCTGTGCCCACGTTGGAAAGGAAAGCATGTGCAGAGTAGACAGTGCCAGGATATTTTTAGAGGAGAAAATGGAAGGAAGGAAAGAGATAGTGAAGACACGGGATAAAAACGGTTATCACATTTTATAAAATTATCACTATTATGTAGAATTGCCATTTTGATAAAAATTCAAAAGGGAAAGTATAAATTCTTGTTCTTCCTACAGAACTTACTTTCTCTGATTTCTGAGTCACAGAAACCTTGGCTGAAGCCACAGTTGGAAAAGCAGCTGGGGACTCCTGGGGACTTGCCCAAGTCAATACTGTTGAGGGACCGAGAGATGCTTGTGTGCCACAGGAACCTGAGGAGTGCAGCTGGAGGACACTGTTTCTGTGAAGCGTCCTGATTCCCTCTGTTTTCAGAAGGAAACCAGGAATGGGCTGATGGGTTTGCTCTGGCAACAAGATGAGGCACTGACTTAGGAAAGGAAGACCAGGGTTTATTATGATTGGGTAAAACCCCTAATTGCCACTTTGGAGAGAGCTCGGGTTTAAGATTCATGTTCCGTAGCCAAGGGCCTCTCTTCCTACAAAAGCTCTGCAGCTAATTAGTGGCCAGGCATCTTGGAAGAAATGGCTATTTGTTTTATTTTTAGCAAAAGTAGCTTGGAGCTTTCCTGACTTCTGCCTGTTTTCATTTCTTCTGGCTACCAGTGGATGCTGAAGGGAGTGAGCTGGGCTGAGCTATTCTGCCTGTTAGCCTTTGCCAGGGGCCTGTTTTGTTCCTGAGGGAAAAACATGACTTCTCCCTCTTTTCAGTCAGCTCTGTCTGATGGATCCTAGTCAAGAGCCAGATTCTAAAGACAGTCTCCATGAGAAACTCAGAGCCTTTCTTTTAGAGGAATAAATACCAAGGCTAGCATGGAGAATGTGGTTGTCTTTGTGAGGAGAGACTGGAGGTATAGAAAAGGCCCGGGGATGCAGCTCCTCACTAAGTGTCTTTACTCTGTCCCCACAGTCATCGACTACACTCTGATCTTGTGGAGTTCACCTGTGTATACCACATCAATTTGTTCTGTGGCCTCTGCTTTCCCTTTGAAAATGCAGCGCACTGATGGGAAACGGGGTGGTGGGGGGCAGGGTGGTAGTAGTGTCCATGCCCTGGTTTCCATGAAAAGACCCTCGTCAGAGCTGGGGATTTAGCCCCGCTACAGAATGTTTGCTCACTATCTCAGTTACAGAATGCTTGCTCACCATGTCCCAGGTCCTGTGTCTCATCCCCAGCACTGGGGAAAATGATGTACTTGCTCAGTATAGATTCTAGCAGGCATGCCTTCCTTCTTCTTTTTGGTTGCGGCCTAAGAGAAGCTGCTACCTTGTAGATAAGATTGTAGGGTAAAAGGTCTGAGCTCACTTCTGGGTTTGGAAACCCAACAAAACCCATCAATCCCTGAGGGGTGGGGGGAAACAAACCATCAATCCCTAAGCTCAAAACCCCAGTATGCCCTAAGCTCAAGACTTGAAAACTCACCAATTCCCACCCTGGAAATAGCCACCCTGGAAAACTCCACTCCCAAGAAACCCTATATAAGTCTGACTTCAGCTCGGCCCCTGCTGTTTCTCATCTAAGCAGAGGCAGCCACCCTCTATGTCTCTCCCAGTAAATCTCTTGTGTGGGGTTTGTTGTGTTGTGTGACAGTCCTTGGCTCCCAGCTGCCAAGATGCCTTTGCCCTTAGAGCTATAACACTTATAGAGATGATGGAAAGTTCCTCAAGACCATCTTAATTTGATTGTGTCATGTTTCCTGCAAGAAAAATGGGGTACAGAGCTAAACAGAGAATTTTCTTTTTTTTTCTTTTTTAAAAATTGGATATTTTATTTATTTACAACACAGATGTCATCCCCTTTCCCCATTTCCCCTCCCTAGAACCCCCATCCTATACCCCCTCTTCCTTTATGCTTTTATATCATTTTGATTACATGCATGTATTAACATCAGTTCTAGGTTGAGGGTCTAGCAATACAATAGATGCAAACAGTCTAGGAACAAGCAAGACAATAAACACAAATAGTAAGAGAAAAAACAAGGTATTAAAACCAATTACGTGAACACTTCTGTGATCACTGTTTCTAAAGGCTTATCAAGATGACCAAAGTATCTGAGCCTACTTCCCTGTCCTAGCCCAAGGTCATCTTCATGTCTGAAGCCTACTTCCTTGTTCTACCCTAAAATTTAGATTCCTACCTGAAATTACTTCTTTGTTCTAGCCTAAAGTCAGATTCCTGCTTGAAGCCTACTTACTCGTCCTTGGCCCATGTCAGCTTCTTGCTAAGCAGCCCCAAAGGCTCTTTACATCTCTTCCTTTTTTATTTCAGTAACAATACTGAGCCTGTCTTAGGTCGTTCTGACAAGAATGGCTTCCTTACCCGTCATGGAATATGCGTTATCAAAAGCAATGCACTTATGTTTTAGCTTGGTAAGGCTCTGTGCAGAATGTTACCCGTCCTTGGCTTGCCAGCTTGTTAATTTAATAACTCTGTCTGGTGGTCCATTTTCAGGTTCAAGCCATATACTTTGGCTGCCAACATGTTGATGTTGTTAAAGATAAACTTTAACATGATGGGCAAGAATTAAAGTATTCCCAGGACAAGAAGGACTAGCCTGATCAAGCTATATATGCCATTCCTGAGGTTTGACCAAAATGGAAATACTGACCTCAGACCATGGATAATTTTATCACCACTATCTGCAGCATTAAAGCTCAACAGAGCAGCATTCTTTAAATTAATAATCTCACTATGCAAAGTTAACACACCCAGAGAGGTATTAGGATTATACCAAATATCCTACAGGTGTCTTTAAACATTTTTCTAATTATAAATGACAATCATTGTGAATTTCAAAAGTAATACTACTCCAATGATATTTGTCATGACACTTGGGATGGCTCCTAACTCTTGAACCCAGAACCTCCTTCAGATAATTTGAATGGGTTATATAACATCATTCGTTATTCCAGATGCCCATATAAATCCTTTTGTATACTCAATACATTAGTAACATTATTTGCTAGATGGTTAACAAAAATAGTTGTCTTAACTCTTTGTGTCAATGCCATTGCAAAAGCAGTGGTACTAGCAATTAATGGAATTAAAGCTGTTATACAAGCAATAATCAAGCCTGCCACCCTCTTGCTTCTGCTTAAAGCCTAACTCATGTCTTCCAGCACTTTCAAGCTTTTTTCAGAGAATCAAGGTTTTCTAATACTCAGGACAGTGAGATGAAAGCTGGTTGATAGACCCCCATAACAGACATGCCAGGTTTCAACACACTAACACAATTGGAAATTATACAGTCACTGCAACTTACAATAAATACTGTAGAAGAGACAAAACCAATTTTAGCTTGACAATTAAAAGAGCCTTAAAACATGCACTAACCCTTGTTTGAAATCCAGATACTGTCCCAACTTTATCTCTTGCTATCATAACATCATAGCAAGCTACAGCTAACTTCAAAATGTCTCTGACAAAGTCCACATCCAGTCTTCCAAAAGTAGACTATTATTTCCCATATTAGATTGATTTCTAGACCAGTACATGATTGAGTCCTAATAGCTGGTCACCTTTAAGAAGAATACAAGAGATAGAAACAGAAGGAACACTACCCAATTCATTTTATGAAGCCACAATTATACTCATACCTAAACCACACAAAGACCCAACAAAGAAAGAGAACTTCAGACCAATCTCCTTTATGAATATCGATGCAAAAGTACTCAATAAAATCTTGCAAATTGAATCCAAGAACACATCAAAACAATTTTTCATCATGATCAAATAGGCTTTATCCCAGGAATGCAGGGTTGGTTCAATATACAGAAATCTATCAATGTAATCCACTATATAAACAAACTCAAAGGAAAAAAATCACATGATCATATCACTAGATGCTGAGAAAGCATTTGACAAAATTCAACACCCCTTCATGATAAAAGTCTTAGAAAGATCAGGAATTCAAGGCCCATACCTAAACATAGTAAAAGCAATATACAGCAAACCAGTAGCCAACATCAAACTAAATGGAAACTTGAAGCAATCCCACTAAAATCAGGGACTAGACAAAGCTGCCCATTCTCTCCCTACATATTCAATATAGTACTGGAAATCCTAGCCAGAGCAATTAGACAACAAAAGGAGGTCAAAGGGATACAAATTGGAAATGAAGAAGTCAAAATTTCACTATTTACAATGATATGATAGTATACTTAAGTGACCCCAAAACTTCCACCAGAGAACTCCTAAACCTGATAAACAACTTTAGCAAAGTGGCTGGATATAAAATTAACTCAAACAAATCACTAGCCTTCCTCTACTCAAAAGATAAACAGGCTGAGAAAGAAATTATGGAAACGACACCCTTCAAATAGTCACAAATAATATAAAATACCTTTGTGTGACTCTAACCAAGCAAGTAAAAGACTTGTATGACAAGAACTTCAAGTTCCTAAAGAAAGAAATTGAAGCAGACCTCAGAAGATGGAAAGATCTCCCAGGCTCATTGATTGGAAGGATTAATATAGTAAAAATGGCTATCTTGCTAAGAGCAATCTAAAGATATAATGCAATCCTCATCAAAATCCCCACTCAATTCTTCACAGAGATAGAAAGAGCAGTCCTCAAATTCATTTGGAATAACAAAAAATTCAGGATATGGAAAACTACTCTCAGCAATAAAATAACTTCTGGGGGAACCACCATCCCTGACTTCAAGCTGTACTACAAAGCAATAGTGATAAAAAACTGCATGGTATAGGAACAGAGACAGGCAGGAGGATCAATGGAATAGAATAGAAGATCAAGAAATGAACCCCCATACCTATGGTCACTTGATCTTTGACAAAGGAACTAAAACCATCCAGTGGAAAAAAGACAGCATTTTCAACAAATGGTGCTAGTTCAACTGGAGGTCAGCATTTAGAAGAATGCAAATTGATCTATACTTATCTCCTTGTACAAACCTCAAGTCCAAGTGGATCAAGGACCTCCACATAAAACCAGCTACACTGAAACTAATAGAAGAGAAAATGGGGAAAAGCCTCGAACACATGAGCACAGAAGAAAAGTTCCTGAACAGAACACCAATGGCTTATCCTCTAAGATCAAGAATTGACAAATGGGACCTCATAAAACTGCAAAGCTTCTGTAAAGCAAAGGACACCATCAATAAGACAAAACAGCAACCAATAGATTGGGGAAAGATCTTTACGAATCCTACATCTGATAGAGGGCTAATATCCAAGGTATATAAAGAACTGAAGAAATTAGACTCTAGACAATCAAATGACCCTATTAAAAATTGAGTACAGAGCTAAACAAAGAATTCTCAACTGAGGAAACTCGAATGGTTGAGAAGCACCTAAAGCAGTGTTCAGCATCATTAGTCATCAGGGAAATGCAAATCAAAACAACCTTGAGATTCCACCTCACACCAATCAGAATGGCTAAGATCAAAACCTCAGGTGACAGCAGATGCTGGCAAGGATGTGGAAAAAGAGAAGCACTCCTCCATTGCTGGTAGGACTGCAAGCTGGTACAAACACTCTGGAAATCAGTCCAGTGGTTCCTCAAAAAATTGAAAACAGTTCTACCTAAAGACTCAGCGATAACACTACTGGAAATATACCCCAAAGATTCTCCAACATATAACAAGGACGAATGCTCCTCTACGTTTTTAGCAGCCTTACTTATAATAGCCAGAAGCTGGAAACAACCCAGATGTCCCTCAATGGACGAATGGATACAGAAATTATGGTACAATTACACAATGGAATATTATCCAGCTATTAAAAATGACACCTTCACGAATTTTGCAGACAAATGTATGGAACTAGAAAATATCAACCTGAGTGAGGTAACCCAAGTTCAAAAGGACATACATGGTATGTACTCAGTTTTAAGTGGATATTAGCCCAAAAGCTCAGAATACCCATGATACAATTCACAGACCATGTGAAGCTTAACAAGAAGGAAGACCAAAGTGTGGATTCTTCAGTCCCACTTAGAAGGTGGAACAAAATAACCAGAGGAAGCAGAAGGAGGGAGAGAATAAATAGAAATATGTAGCATTGCGGGGGGTGGGGGGAAGGAGTGGGGAGCCATTGGAAAGTTCCAGATGCCAGTGATTTGAGAGGTTCCCAGGACCCAGTGGGGATGACATTAGCCGAAATACCCAACAGAGGGGAGAGAGAACCTGAAGAGACCACCTCCAGTAGATAGACATGGCCCCCAGTTGACGGAAGGGGCCACTTACCCATCTCAAAATCTTTAACCCAGAATTGTTCCTGTTTAAAGGAAATGTAGGTGGGTTGGGGATTTAGCTCAGTGGTAGAGCGCTTAGCAAGTGCAAGGCCCTGGGTCAGGTCCTCAGCTCTGAAAATAAAAAATGGAGCAGAGACTTCCCCGTCTTGGCATTCATCCAATCCCCCATTTGCAGACACCAAACCCCGACACTATTGCTGATGCCAAGAAGTGCTCACAGACAGGAGGCCGGTATAGCTGTCCTCTGAGAGGCTCTGCCAACACCTGACTAAGAGATGCATATACAGCCAACCATCAGATTGAGCCTGTGGACCCCGGTGGAAGAGTTAGGGAAGGACTGAAGGCACTGAAGTGGATTACAACCCCATAGGAAGAACAACAATACCAACTAACCGGACCACTCAGAGCTCCCAGAGACTAAACCATCAACCAAAGAGTACACATGGAGGGACCCATGGCTCCCATTACATGTGTAGCAGAGGTTGCCCTTATCTGGCATCAATGGGAGGGGAGGTACTTGGTCCTGTGGAAGCTTATTGCCCCAACGAAGGGAGATGTTAGAGGGGTGAGTCTGGAGTGGGTAGGTGGGTGGGGTATCATCCTCTTAGAGGCACTGGGGAGGGGGAAATGTGGTGGGAGACAGAAGGGGGATAACATTTGACTTGTAAATAAATGAAATAATAAAAAATTCTGAATTGAAAGAAAAAAGAAAATTGACTAATACATTGACACCACCCATCACAGTGGGATCTTCTGGAGTAAGGTTTTCTTTCCTCAGAAACAAAGTAGCTTCAGGCAAGATTTCTGTGTGCAAAGAAGACCCATTCTCCCACCAGCACCAGGAATGGGGTGGATCCAGTGTTGACTGACAGAACTAAGTGGTTCTAGGGTCCCCCTTCCGTCTAGGAGGTCTCTGCAGGCAAGCGATCTCACGGTGTAAACATTCCAGACAGGAAGCCACAGTTGTTAGTTTTTCACACACTGATCAATGGTTCAACACTCAAAACATTTGAACTTGGGCCAGAAGGAAGGCCTTGCCATTCCTACAGGTCTGAGGCATTGGGTCCTTGACACCACTGTGCCCTTGTCAACAACACACATTGACTCAAGGCTTCCTCTGCTAACTACAAGTAGCCCAGACTCTGGCAAGTTTTGGAACAACAGCATAAAACAGATCAATGGAGTCTATGAGAAGTAGATTGTGTGCTTAATTCATTCTTCTTTAAAAGTATTTTTATTTTTAAAATCATAAAATAATCACACTATTTCTACTTCTTCCTAAACCCTCCCATGCACCCACACTTGCTCTCTTTCAAATTCATGGGCCTCTTTTTCAAAATTGTTGGTATGTGAACTCGTACACATGCATGCACACACACACACACACACACACACACACACACACATGGATCCAGTGTTGACTGAACACATAAATACACATAAATACAACCTGCTGAGCCTGAATAATGTTATCAGTTACATATAATCTCAGGGCTGACCACTTGGGATCTGATACCCAATTAAGAAGCTCTTCCCTGGGGAAGACCATTTCTCCTGCTTTCAGCATTCCCCAGTTGTCTGTAATTCATTGTCTAGAGTTCAGATTTCCTCCTTCCATGTTAGCATGCCTATTGGTGCTTTCATTGTTCAGGTATTGCTAGGTAGCCATGCTGATGGTACTTCAGGAGTGTAGCCTCTTTGACACTTCCAGGAGATACAATCTCACAGCAAACTTCCTGCCCCCCTGGCTTTCTGCCCCCTCTTCCTGAATGACCCTTGAGACTTAGGTTCAGAAGTTGTAGATAAATCTGTTGCTACTGGGCACCACATAATCTCTTGATCTTCACATTTTGGTTAATTATAGCTTTCTGTGATGTTCCCTGTCTGTTCCGAAGAGTGTTTTCTTTGGTGAGAGGTGAGAACTACACTCATCTATGGTTTTAAGGATAATTGCTCAGAAGGTAGTTAGGGATTGTGTTATTTTAGTTAGGAGGCAGTTGTAGGTTCTTTTCTAAGGTGCATGACTTTACTTCAGGTAAGGTAGTTGACTAGGTTTTATTTTGTTGTTGTTTTTTGTTTGTTTGGGGGGTTTGGTTTTGTTTGGTTCACTAGAAAGTTTTTATTTCTAAGGAGAAGACTTCTGAGGGTAATATGAGGGGACAAACCATACTTCCAGAACATAATATTTTATCTAGACATTATGAGAGCCATGTCTTTCTTTAAATTTTTGAGGTTTATTTATTTTATGTATATTTTATGAGTCTGTTATCTTCATTCACACCAGAAGCAGGCATTGGATCCCTCAATTTTTTGACTGAGATTGTTCTTGTCTAAAAGAAATGCAGGGACAAAAATGGAGCAGAGATTGAAGGAATGACCGATCCATGACCAGCCCAACTTAGGATCCATCTCATGGTTAAGCACCAAACCCTAACACTATGACTAGTGCCATGTTGTACTTGCAGACAGGAGCCTAGCATGGCTGTCTTCTGAGAAGCTCTGTGAGCAGCTGACTGAGACAGATGCAGATACTCACAGCCAACCATTGGACTGAGCCCAAGGACCCCTATAGAAGAGTTAGGGGCAAGATTGAAGGAACTGAAGGGGATGGCAACTCCAGAGGAAGAACGACAGTGCCAACTAACTTAGATCCCAGGGAGCTCCCAGAGACTAAGTCACCAACAAAAATGCATACAAGGTCTAGTCTG
This sequence comes from Grammomys surdaster, assembly GCF_004785775.1. NCBI lineage: Eukaryota > Metazoa > Chordata > Mammalia > Rodentia > Muridae > Grammomys > Grammomys surdaster. Next base: position 12,184,225 of record NW_021604577.1, read on the forward strand.
AGGCCCTCTACACATATGTAGCAGAGGCTTGCCTTGTCTGGCCACAGTGGGAAAGGATGAGCCTGATCTTGTAGAGACTTGATGCCCCAGGGAAGGGGGATTCCTGGTTGGGAGGAGGCACCTCTTGGAGGCAAAGGGGAAGGGGTAGGGGGAAAGAACTCGAGGAGGGAGCAACATTTGGGGTGTAAGTAACAAAATAATTATTAAAAGATAAAATAATAAAATGAAAAAAGTTATCAAACTAAGGTGGGATTATTTTACAGGAGTACAAAATAAATCCAAGATTGAAATCAATGGAACTCACCATAGCAACAAGTTCAAAGAGTAAAAAAATTTGACATCTGAAAAGATATAGCGAGGAAGGAGACTTTTGAAAAAAAATTCCAAATTTCTTTCATAACAGACATTATAAACAAACTAGCAATAGAAGGAAACTTCCAAATCCAAGAAGGGGCTTACAATTAAGGATAGATCCTTAATTATCTTAAGTCATGAAATACCTAATATTTTCTCTATGACTGAGAACATGATCATCTCATCCAGCAGAGACTATACTGTTAGTCCTCACTGGCACAATAAAGCAAAAAAAAAAAAAAGTATACAGAAGTAAAGCTATCTCTATTGGAAGATGGCATTTTCCTACACTGGAAATTCTAAGGACTTTGACAATTACTAAACTGCTATGTGAATTTAACAAAGTCACAGGAGTAGATCAATGCAATCAAATTGAAGATCCAGATATAAATCCTTACTGCTGTAGACACCTGTTTTTCTTGTTGTTGTTTGGGGTTTTGTTGCTGTTGTTTCATATTGTTTTTACAAAGAAGATGGACATGAATACTATAAAAATGACATCTTCAACACAGGAGGCTGATCAAACTGGATTGCTGCATTTAGAAGAATCCAAATAGATCCATATTTATCACCCTGCACAAAACTCAACTCCAAATGGATCAAGAACCTCAATATAAAACTAGATATACTGAACCTGTTAGAAGAGAAAGCAGGGGGTGAGAACCTTCTGCATGGCAAAGAACACCATCATTCAGACAAAGAAGCAGCCTACAGACTGGGAAAAGATTTGTACTAACTACACATCCAATACAGGACTAATATTCAAAACAGACAAAGAACTCAAGAAATTGGATAACAAGAAACAAATAATCCAATAACAAAATGAGGTACAGATCTAAACAGAATTCTCAACAGAGGAAACACGAATGGCTGAGAACTATTTTTAAAAAGAAGAAAAACTCTCAACATCCTTAGCGCTCAGGGAACTACAAATCAAAACTTTAAGATTTCATCTTATACCAGTCAAAATGACCTAAATCAATAAAAAAAAATGACAGCTCGTGATGGCAAGTATGTGGGATAAAGAAGTTACTTATTCACCACTAGCAGGGCTGCAGACTTGTATAGCCACTATGGAAATCAGTGTGATAGTTCCTCGGGAAGCTTAGAATGCCTACTTCAAGATCCAGCTATATCATTCTTGAGCATGTACTGAAAGCACACCACATTCTATTACATAGATACCTGCTCATCTATATTCTTTGCTGCTCTATTTATAATCACCAGAAATTGAAACCAGCCTAGATGTCCATCGACAGATGGATGGATAAAGAAAAGATGATACATTGACATAATCCAAAACTATTCAGCTATTAAAAATATGAAATCTTGAAATTCACTAGGAAATGGATAGAGCTAGAAAAAAAATCCTCCTCAGTGAGGCAATCTAGACTCCAAAATATATGGTATGTGTTCTCTTATATGTGGATGTTAGCTTTTAAGCCTTTGATAGGCAAGCTACAATCCCTCTAACTACAGAGGTTAGGTGTGGTTAGGTATAGAGTAAGAGATTGAAGTACGAGAGGGATGGGTGGGGGGATAGAATGTGTAGTTATGGAGAGACAGGGAGAGACTGGAATGGGAGGATTAAAGGGATGGTGGAGTAAAGGGGGGGTAATAGAGGAATTACAGGGTGAGACAGCTAACACTAAGGTCCATGTGAGGGGTCATATGGGAACCTGATACAATAGAAGCTTCCTAAAGTACATACAGACAAAAGAACTCTAAAGGCAGTCACCAAATAATATAAATACATAGGACCAACTAGACATCTCTTGTCTCAGGTGAAACCTCCAGCGTCAGGAATGGGTTGCATAGAGTTAAGTTGTTGGCAGCCAAAGGGGTCCCATAAAATTGCCTAAACAGTCCAGGCTGTTGCCTAGGCTATTGGTTGTTCTCCACAAATTGGTGATCATGCCTTATTGTTGAAGACAATGCTTATATACTCATTGAACAGGGAGAAGTCAAACTGTTGCTTAATTAAAACCTTAATCTACACTGACTATTGTTCACAGTAGTGGAAAGTACCCTGCATGCTACCAGAAAAGAAAAGTACTACCAACCCAGCTACAAACCCTTTAATATATAAAAGTGGTCTCATAACACTGGTACTGTCGGTTTAGATTTAAGACCTACTCCATGAGATGGAACCCATCTCCAACACTGTTTGAGTGGCCAAGCAGCACGGACTTCAGGCAATACTCTACTGTACCCTGTAGATCAGCGCCTCACTCAGCCATCCTCAGAAAAGCTTCCTTCTGGAGCGGATGGAAACTACTAGTTAGAGACCTCAAATGGACAAGGTGCAGAGTGTTGTAAAGAGGGATGCTGGAACACTTAGTCTTAAATGGGATGTCTCCATCAAAGTTCTCCTCTTGGGGCTCATGGAACACTGTAGAAAGGGAGACAAAAGGACAAGCCAGTGGGGATAGACAATACCAGGGAAACAGTGTCTTCCAAACACAAGACCAAGGCACAGGTAATCCCATAGTGACTATGGCAACATGCACATGGCTTGTACAGGTCCACGTACATGGATCCCAGTGTTGCTCTCAGAGGACAGTGGACATGAGTTCCATTCCTAAACAAAAAGCTCTCTAATTAACAACCATTTGTTTACTCCAATGGAGTCTCACTGGGTACACAAACCTTGTTTAATGGCAGGCCCCATGCCAGCAGTAAATGGCCAACAAAACAAATTCACTGGTATTTTTGGAGATTTTTTTAATCTCATATTAGTTTATTTGGACACCTTTTTACCTTATTGTTTGTTTGTAGGTTATGGATTCTGATCTTGTGTTTTTATTTTTTTTATTTTATGTGTATTTGTGTGCATGTGCAAGTATGTGTTTCCTATGTTTTCCTTTTCTTTGACTTTTTCATCTTGTTTTATTGGTTTGTTTGTTTTCTAAAAAGAAAGAGAAAGAAGGCTTGAATTGTGTAGTTGAGAAGTGGGAAGAACCTACGAAATGGGGGAGGGTATGCTGGGTGGGAGATGGGGGAGGGAGAGCTGGGTGGGAAATGGAGGAGGGGAACAAGGGGTCAGAATACATTGTCTGAAAAAATTTTTGGGAAGGCAAAGAAACCTCGAATTTTTCCCCTTGGAGGCTTCCATCTTCTTCTTGAATTATGGCTGTTTGGATAATCCATTTCAAAACTTTGCTTACTCAGTAGGACAGAGAATTCTTTGCAGGACAAAAAGGGTGAGGCAGTTGGGGATTATGACATTTTCAAAACAGTGTGATCTTCCTTATCTGAAAACAAAAAGGTAGAGAAATGTGTGTGTAGGTAGGCGTGTGCGTGTGTATAAATTATATATAATTAATCCTAATAGTTTCAATGAAATAAACAGAAAATGTGGTTAAAATAAGAATTAAAGCAAAAATTATGTTCAATAAAAGTCAAGGTGATAGGATATAAAGGGAGTAATATAAATGAAATTTACAATCAATAAACAATAGGCAATTGAAGTAAAAAATAGCATTTATGACATAACATCAAATTCTCAGAGATAAATATAACAAAATACACAGAAGGTCTATATACACATAGAGAAAAAAAATCAAAGATGTAAGTGAATACTTTTATATACTGTGCTTATCAAACAGAAATATCAGTATTTGTAAGATATCAATTCTTGGGAGTTCTCAGGACTTAGTGTGGTTCTAAGAAGCTGATCAATGTGTGCATAATTTTTGCTTTTTTATTTTAAAAAACTTGCTTTGATTTTGTTAAAATATATACCCTAGATTTAAGAGAAAGAGATGGAGCACTTCTAGTACTGCTCAGTTTACCAAGACCCTAAGAGTAGATAGACCAGGGACATAGGAAAACCCAAATACCACTATTTTGTAAAAGGAATAGAGAATCTCATGATGATGATAGAGAACTTTAAGAAGGACATAAATAACTCCCTTAAAGAAATCCAGGAGAACACAGGTAAACAGGTAGAAGCCCTTAAAGAGGAAACCCAAAAATCCCTTAAAGAATTGCAAGAAAACACAACCAAACAGGTGAAGGAATTAAACAGAACTACCCAAGATCTAAAAAATGGAAGTAGAAACAATAAAGAAATCACAAAGGGAGACTACCCTGGAGATAGAAAACCTAGGAAAGAAATCAGGAGTCATAGATGCAAGCATCACCAACAGAATACAAGAGATAGAAGAGAGACTTTCAGATGCAGAAGATACCATAGAAAACATTGACACAACTGTCAAAGAAAATGCAAAATGCAAAAACTTCCTAACCCAAAACATTCAGGAAATTCAGGACAAAATGAAAAGACCAAACTTAAGGATAATAGGTACAGAAGAAAGCAAAGATTCCCAACTTAAAGGGCCAGTAAATATCTCCAACAAAATAATAGAAGAAAACTTCCCTAACCTAAAGAACAAGATGCCCATGAACATACAAGAAGCCTACAGAATGCCAAATAGACGAGACCAGAAAAGAAATACCTCCCGTCACATAATAATCAAAACACCAAATGCACGAAACAAAGAAAGACAAAAGCAGTAAGGGAAAAAGGTCAAGTAACATATAAAGGCAGACCTATCACAATTATACCAGACTTCTCAACACAGACTCTAAAAGCCAGAAGATCCTGGACAGATGTCATACAAATCCTAAGAGAACACAAATGCCAGTGCAGGCTACTATACCCAGCAAAACTCTCAATTATCATAGATGGAAAAAAAAAGATATTCCATGTCAAAACCAAATTTATACAATATCTTTCCACAAATCCAGCTCTACAAAGGATAATGGATGGAAACCTCCAAAACAAGAAGTGAAACTACATCCTAGAAAAAGCAAGAAAGTAATCTTCTTTCAACAAACCCAAAAGAAGATAGCCACATAAACATAATTCCACCTCTAACAACAGAAATAACAGGAAGCAACAATCACTGGTCCTTAATATCTCTTAACATCAATGGACTCAATTCCCCAATAAAAAGACATAGACTAACAGACTGGATACATAAACAGGACTCAACATTTTGCTGCATACAGGAAACGTATCTCAGTGTCAAAGACAGATACTACCTCAAAGTAAAAGGCTAGAAAAAATTTAGTAAGCAAATTGTTTCAAGAAACAATCTGGAGTAGCCATTCTAATATTAAATAAAATCGACTTTCAACCAAAGTTATCAAAAAAGATAAGGAAAGACATTTCATACTCATCAAAGGAAAAATCTCCCAAGAAGAACTCTCAATTCTGTACATCTATGCTCCAGATGCAAAGGTACCCACATTCTTAAAAGAAACTTTACAAAAGTTCAAAGCACATGTTGCACCTAACACAATAATAGTGGGAGACTTCAATACCCCACTCTTATCAATGGACAGATCATGGAAACAAAAAGTAAACTGAGACACAGTGAAAAAAACAGAAGTTATGAACCAAATGGATTTAACTGATAGCTCTAGACCATTTCATACTAAAACAAAAAAATATACCTTCTTCACAGCACTTCATGGTACCTTCTCCAAAATTGGCTATATAATTGGTCACAAAACAGGCCTCCACAGATACAAGAAGATTGACATAATCCCATGCATCCTATCAGATCACCACAGACTAAGGCTGGTCTTCAATAATAACAAAAACTACAGAGAGCCCACATACATGTGGAAACTGAACAATGCTCTACTCAACAATAACTTGGTCAGGGAAGAAATAAAGAAAGAAATTAACGACTTTTGAGAGTTAAATGAAAATGAAGGCACAACATACCCAAACTTATGAAACACAATGAAAGCAGTGCTAAGAGGAAATCTCATAACTCTAAGTGCCTACAAAAAGAAACTGGAGAGAGCATACACTAGCAGCTTGACAGCACACCTGAAAGCTCTAGAACAAAAAGAAGTAGATATACCCAAGTGGAGTAGACAGCAGGAAATAATCAAACTCAGGGCTGAAATCAACCAAGTAGAAACAAAAAGAACTATACAAAGACTCAACAAAACCAGGAGCTGGTTCTTTGAGAAAATCAACAAGATAGATAAATCTTTAGCCAGACTAACCAGAGGGCACAGAGACAGTATGCAAATTAAAAAATCAGAACTGAAAAGGGAGACATAACAACAGAAACCGAGGAAACTAAAAAAAAAAAAAAAACCATCAGATCCTACTACAAAAGCCTATACTCAACAAAACTGGATAATCTGAATGAAATGGACAATTTTCTAGACAGATACCAGGTGCCAAAGTTAAATCAGGATCAGATAAACCATCTAAACAGTCCCATAACCACTGAAAAAAATAGAAGCATTCATTAAAGTCTACTCACCAAAAAAAGCCCAGGACCAGATGGTTTTAGTGCACAATTCTATCAGATCTTCAAGGAAGACCTGATACCAATTCTCTTCAAACTATTCCACAAAATAGAAACAGAAGAAATACTACTCAGTTCATTCTATGAAGCCACAATTATGCTCATACCTAAACCATAAAAAGACACAACAAAGAAAAAAATCTTCAGACCAATTTCCTTTATGAATGTCAATTCAAAAATGCTCAATAAAATTCTCACAAACCGAATCCAAGAATACATCAAAGCAATCATTCACCACGATCAAGTAGACTTCATCCCAAAAATGCAGGAGTAGTTCAATATAAGGAAATCCACCAATGTGATCCATGAAATAAACAAACTCAAAGAAAAAAACCACATGATCATCTCATTAGATGCTGAGAAAGCATTTAACAAAATTCAACAACTTTTCATGGTAAAAGTCTTGGAAAGGTCAGGAATTCAAGGCCCATACCTAAACATAGTTAAAGCAATATACAGCAAACCAGGGGCCAACATCAAACGAGAGAGAAACTTGAAGCAATCCCACTAAAATCAGGAACTAGACAAGCCCACTTTCTTCCTATCTATTCAATATAGTACTTGAAATCCTAGAGAGAGCAATTAGACAACAAAAGGAGGTCAAAGGGATACAAAGTGGAAAGGAAGAAGTCAAAATATCACTATTTGCAGATGATATGATAGTATACATAAGTGACTCCAAAAATTTCACCAGAAAACTTCTACACCTGATAAACAACTTGATCAAGGTGGCTGGATACAAAATTAACTCAAACAAATCAATAACCTTCCTGTACTCAAAGGATAAACAGGCTGAGAAAGAAATTAGAGAAACAACACCCTTTGCAATAGCAACAAATAATATAAAATATCTGGGATATGACTCTAAACAAGCAAGTGAAAGATCTGTATAACAAGAATTTCAAGTCTCTGAAGAAAGAAATTGAAGATCTCAGAAATCTTCAGTGGAAAGAACTCCCATGCTCATGGATTGGCAGGATTAACATAGTAAAAATGGCCATCTTGCAGAAAGCAATCTGCAGATTCAGTGCAATCTCCATCAATATTCCAGCTCAATTCTTCATAGAGTTAGAAAGAGAAATTTGCAAATTCATTTGGAATAACCAAAACCCCAGGGTAGTGAAAACTATTGTCAATAATAAAAGAACTTCTGGGGGAATCACCATCCCTGTCCTCAGTCTGTATTACAGGGCAATCGTGATAAAAATCCTGCATGGTATTCATACAGAGACAGGCAAGTAGGGCAATGGAATAGAATTGAAGACCCAGGAATGAACTTTGATCTTTCACAAAGGAGCTAAAACCACCCAGTGGGAAAAAGACAGCATTTTCAACAAATGATCCTGGTTCAACTGGAGGTCAGCATGTAGAAGAATGCAAATCAATCCATTCTTACCTTCTTGTACAAAGCTCAAGTCCAAGTGGATCAAGGACCTCCACATAAAACCAGATACACTGAATCTAACAGAAGAGAAAGTGGGGAAAAGCCTCAAACACATGGGCACAGGGGAAAATTTCCTGACGAGAACACCAATGGCTTATGCTCTAAGACCAAGAATTAACAAATGGGACGTCATAAAATTGAGATGGTTCTGTAAGACAAAGAACACTGTCAATAGGACAAAACAGCAAGCAACAGATTGGGAAAAGATCTTTACCAATCCTACATCCAACAGAAGGATAATATCCAAAATATACAAAGAACTCAAGAAGTTAGACTCCAGAAAACCAAATAGCCCTATTAAAAATGGGGTGCAGAGCTAAACAAAGAATTCTTAACGGAGGAATATAGTAATAAAATGACTCCTAACGATATTCTGCTATACTTATAGTTATACTGAATTAATTCAGCCATCATTAAAAAAATCTTTCTCCAGCAGCAGATGGGAACATATACAGAGAACATCAGCTAGACAAGATACCAAGAGTGAGAGACCACAGAACAGTCAGTTCTGAATGGGATATATCCATCAAATTTCATGATATGGGTCTTAAAGCCAATCAGGTATTGATTGGTTAGTTCCATAAGCTCCATGCCACTACTACACTAGCACATCTTGCAAGCAGGTCACCATTGTAGATAAAAGAGTTTGCAGGCTCGGGGTGTGTTTACCTTGCTCTTCTGGTAACATGTAGAATACTTTCTGGTAACATGAACAGTAGTCATTAGGAACGACAGCTCTAGGTGGGCACCAGATTAACTTCTCCGAGTTCAGTGAGTTGTGAGGTGTTTTCAGCAATAGGGCCTTGCCATCAGTTTGCAGAGAGCAACCCATAGCCTTGGCAATAGCCTAGGTTGATGGTGATGGTTCACATGCAGCCCACTTTGGTCAATAAATAGATTATATGTATCCCATTCCCAGAGTTGGAGACTTCATTTGGTGACAAGAGATGCTTATTTAGGGCTACATCTCCACTGTTATTTGGCAAGTCCATTTAGATCACCTTCGTAAATGCATGTGCGAGCGTGCACACACACACACCTCTCTCTCTCTCTCTCTCTCTCTCTCTCTCTCTCTCTCTCTGTTTCTATCTATATCTATCTATAGTCTATCTATATCATTTATATCTATCTATGTCTATGTCTCTCTCTCGATATATATATATATATATACATATATATATATATATGTGAAAAATATTTTTAGGAGGCTTCTACTGTATTAGGTTTTGATATAACCCATCAGAGGCACTTAGCTTTAGCTATCTCTCTCTTCCCATTCCAAAATATTAGCACACCGCTGGTGAGATGATTCAGGTTAAAATGTTTGATACTAAGCCTGATGACATGAGTTCAAATCCCCAAGACTTTCATGTTGGAAGGAGAGAACCCACTCCTGAAAGTTATCCTTGAACCTTCATATGTGTGCCGTGGCACGCATTCATGCCCCACATAAATAAATAAAAATATAAAAATTGACGTAGCTGTGTGTATTTAGTGGTACAGTACAACATGTTCATTTGGTTCATGTTTACAATCTGTTGGAGCTTAGTTAGAATGACTAGTACTCCCGTTTCCTTCAACATTTACCTCTGCTTTATATTGAGAAAGTCAACATCTCTCCCCTAGTTACTCTTACTATTTGTGACTTTTCCTGGGGAGACATAAACAAGAAAAACTAAGAAAAGGATTTCACTTAAATACAGCTTGGTTTATTGGGTTACTTACAGGTGCATGTGGGATTTACAGGACTCAGAGAAGCCCTTGAGCAATGTATAAGCAACCACATCCCTGAAGAGTCCCACCAGCAGCATGGAAACCTTAAGAAAAAGTGTCCCTAACTGGAAATTTGTTACCACATGAGGCCTCCAGCTCTAGGAATGTCAGGTCTAATCTAGTTGTTAGCCAAAGGGGCCCCATAGGACCCCCCAAACAACCCAGGCTATTTTTAAGGTTATCAATTACATCTTCAAAGAGCCCCCAGATGATGTATGAGTAGTTACTCTATCAGAGCTTCCCCTTCCAATAAATCTTACATCTCCTGTATAACACTGAGGAGTGGGGAAGGCCTCATAAAGATCTCATGAGGGTTAATAAATACCATCAGTCCCATGAGTTCTCTGAGCCACATGAACTTTAACACGTCAGTGCTGATGGGTCTTATCTCATGAGTGTCTCTGATATAAGATATTAATGATCATGTCCCACCTGTAATAAATAAACCCAAGGTCCAGAGAGCTGGTGCAGACATTAAAGGCTAGGCTCATCACTAAACATTCGTGAATTCTAGTCCTTCTTTTGAGTCTTATCTTCTCCCTGCTCTCTCTTCCATGGTGTTCCATCCATGTTGGAGGGTATCTCAGTGTTCTACTGTTGTGAAGAGACACCATGACCAAGGCAAGTTTTACAAAGGAAAGCATTTAATTGAGGGCTAGCTTATAGTTTCAGAGCAAGTCCATTATCATCATGGCAGGAAACATGGTGACAGGCAGTCAGGCATGGTGTTGAAAAAGTAGCTGATCTTAAGGCCACAGATAAGAGAGAGAGAGAGAGAGAGAGAGAGAGAGAGAGAGAGAGAGAGAGAAGGAAGAGGGGGGGGTGACTATGCCTTGATGGGCTTTTGAAATCTCTAAGCTACCCCCAGTGCAGTGACACACCTTCCCAACAAAGTCACACCTCTTGACCCTTCCCAAAAAATCCACCAACTGAGAACCAAGTGTGCAAATATATGAGCCTATGGGGGTTCAAATCACCACAGGGGAAGTGGTATTATTATTTTCTTCCATTTTGGAATGCTGTGTCATGGTAACAGTATGTACTATAGATATTTATTCTCAGTAGCTTGATTGTTTTTTTAGTTTCTGCAGTAACTTGTTTCCTACTACAAAAAAAAAATGATTTTCCTTCCATGATGTGCAATAGTAGCTGTAACCTAGAAGACAACTTGATAGGCAAAGTATATACATTTAACCAAACAGTAGTAGTAGCCTCATTGTTGAGGCCTATAATTTACTGCCCCAGTGAGAAGTTTTGCCCAGGCTTATGGTACCAAACATAGATTCCTTCCGTGAAGAAGACCTTATATCTCATTTAAAAATAGTTGGTTTCACCCTGTCTATTGCCCTGGAAAATAATACTATAAACAAGGCAACTCATACAAGAAAGCATTTAAGTATGAGGTTCAGGTTAATTTAGGGACTAGAGTCCATGACCATCATGATGGAAAGCATGGCAGCAGGCAGGCAGGCATGATATTGAAGAAGTAGTGGGGAGTTACATCTGGCCCCATAAGGCAGTGAGTAAGGGGAGAGAGGAGTGGGAGGAGAGGGAGGAGAGGGAGGAGAGGGAGGAGAGGGAGGAGAGGGA
>NW_021604577.1:12195826-12232859 GCF_004785775.1 Grammomys surdaster
GGAGAGGGAGGAGAGGGAGGAGAGGGAGGAGAGGGAGGAGAGGGAGGAGAGGGAGGAGAGGGATGAGAGGGAGGAGAGGGAGGAGAGGGAGGAGAGGGAGGAGAGGGAGGAGAGGGAGGAGAGGGAGGAGGGGAGGAGAGGAGGGAGAGGGGGGAGATGGGGGAAAGAAGAGAAAGAAATGGGAGAGAGAGGGGGAGAAATGGAGAGAGAGAGAAAGGAAGAGGAGAGAAAGGGAAAGAGGAAGTGAAAGAGAGGGGAAGAGTGTAAAGAGAGAGAGGAGAAGAGGGGGAAGGGAGAGAGAGGGGAGAAGAAGAGGGAGAGATGGAGAGAGGGGAGAAGAAGAAGAAGAAGAGAGAGAGGAGAAAAGGAGAGAGAGGGAGAGCAGGAGAAAGAAGGGGATGAAGAGAGAGAGAGAGAGACAGAGAGGAAGGGAGAGGGGAGAGAGAGAGAGAGAATGAGAGAAAGGTAAGTGGGTACAGCATGGGCTTTTGATACTCCAAAGCCCACCCCAAGTGACACACTTCCTCCAACAAGACAACACCTCCTAGTCTTTTCCAAACAGTTCCACCAACTTTGAACCAAGCATTCAAATATATGAGCCTCAGGAGGGTGGGGATTGTCATTCAAACAACTTCACAACCGTAGCAGTCAGGTCATGATTTCACCAGTAGGAATATTTTGTCTGGCATGCTGGTAACCTAACACCCAAGATGCAGAGCTGAACAAACTACTGGAAACAGTTCTTTCCTATCAGCCTTATGGTGCCTACCAGCTCCACAGACACCAGGCAATGGTTGGGGGAAGGAGGAGGGCGAGCATTCAGCCCAATCATAGCTTGGTTTCTGTAGGTTCTAAAATCAGAGCATGTAATGTCTCAGTGATAGGAACTTGCCACCCAGTTCTGATGTGCAATCAACAGCAGTGACAATAGCTTGTACTGTTTGTGTGACCTCAGGGTCCTCCCTGTCCAACAACTCACAGAGAGGTGGCTGGTGCCTGGCACTAGGCTTGTCATATAGCAACTTGCAGCTCCAAGGATGATCCTTTTTACAGGATGACTTTATTTATTATTTTAAGATTTATTTATTTTATGTATGTGAGTACACTGTCACTCTCTCTAGAAACACCAGAAGAGGGCATCAAGTCCCATCACAGATAGTTGTGAACCACCATGTGGTTGATGGGAATTGAACTCAGGACCTCTGGAAGAGCAATCAGTGCTCTTAACCACTGAGCCATCTCTCCAATCCATGACTTTATTTTGAATACAATATTTTGCTGTTGTTTTTTCCAGATGCTTTTCCAAATCTATAAGGAATTCATGGGCTAGCATTAAATAATGAAACTTTTTAAGAAAGGTTTGTCAGGACTTCTGAGAGCCTTCTACCATCTATTTCAACCAAAAGCAAGATGGCCCTGGGACTTAGTAGCTAAGGAATACTAAGAAAAAGTTAGAACACTCCAATACAGTTTAACCAGTAGCAATATCAGATACAGCAGCATGAAGGTGGGGTTACCACCCCATTCGAGGGTCTCCATAATTCACAGTCATTCTTCATAAACTATCTGGAATCCTTACCAGTCATCCCTGGATGTTGAAAGAGTGTTGGTCTGGGAGAACAATCTCCCAATTTTATAGTTTCCCATTTCACCAAATGCCTGACTGTCAGGCTATGAAAGGGGTCTTGGTTTTTGGTAGAGCGCTGGCTGGAAGTAGCCCAGAGACCCTTCAAGAGACAGGCATTCATTCCGCCGTGCTCCCAACACGTGGTCTAAGATCTCCATTGACCTACACTGTTCAGTCAGGTAGGCCATTGCAGCCCCTCCCAAACAGGGCATGACTACAGGCCTCAGGCCCTAGAGGGATTTACATACAAACTCATTAGTTAAAGGCCAGAGGGTGGAGCCAATGAAGCATTCTTTCCCAGACTCTCTCCCCTTTCTCCCTCCCTATTTAACTTAGGTCTGCCCTGAGTTTCATGGGGGGAGGGGGGTACTGCAAGATCCATATACATCTGTCATGAAAATAAATCTCTTAAACCCATTGACTCCACGTGTCTTTTGGAACCCTTCTCTGCATTCCAGCCACAGGGACCCACAACTGACTCTCCATGTCTCATGCCTGACTGTCCCTAGTTTATACCACTAGGAAAAAGTATTTAACTGGTCTGTAAAGTATATCCCAGTACAGCCATCTGTCCCCAGTATATGTTCTTTCATGGGAGAAATATATGCAGTATACTTTACAAGGAGATACTTGTCTACTCCCGGGACAAGCTGAATTCTCTCTACCTATACTACTTGATCTCCATATCCACCCCTGCTGCCCATTGCCATAACTGCTCCTAGGGGTGGAATAAATTAAGATATACTTAGTTACAGCATTCAAAGTCTGTGCGCTATGCACACTATCAGGGAACCCATGAATATACAAATCAATTTGGATCTCTGGTCACCTTGTGCAGTCTTCCCTGCAGGCAACCTTGGTCTGAATGAGAATGCCCATCCCCATAGGTTCACATAGGCAACCAGTGAGTAAAGTTGGTAAGGATCAGGAGGTCTGGCCTTGTTGGAGGAGGTTTGTCACTTAGGGGATTGGGCTTTGAGGTTTCAAAAGCCATCAATTTCCAGTTAGCTCTCTGTCTCTGTATCCAACTTAGGATAAGATACGAGTTCTTGGCTACTTATCCAGCACCATACTGCCTGATTGCTGCCATGCCTCCTGCTGTGATGGTTATAGTCTCCATTCATCCTCTGAAATTAAACAAGCCCCAAATTAAATGCTTTCTTTTACAAGCTGCCTTGGCTGTGGTGTCTCTTCACAGAAAATAAAAAGTAACTAAATACAGTTGGGACCAGGTCTCGTGCTGAAAGAGATAAAGAGAAATAAAGGGAATAAAGCGATTGGTTCCTTCAGGGAAAAGACCCCACACAGCCAATCTTGAGACTTCTATAAGAAAAAGTTGAAGAAATTATCTGTTCCCGAAGAGCACCAGCAAAGCGAAGCCTGTGAAAATGTAATTTAAGTAGGAGCCAGAAGAACTGGGCAGCATCAGCCTTTAGAGTCATGGTTCAGGCTTTAGAGTCATGAAGGACGCAGGAGAAAAGGAACCGTGGAATCTTCCTCTGTGGTTAGGGAAAGCCACTAAGGCCAGACACATGGCAAGGGACTCCCTGCACGAGTCTCTGAGAGGTCATTGCATAAAGCTCTGAAAGTGAAGTTTGGATTACATTGGAGACCCCAAGACGTTGGACACCAAAGCCATGGGTAATCAATCTTCTAGGGAGAACTAGAATGGAAGTGGAACCAGCCCAAGAGAGAGAAGTGTGTGGCAGTCAATAAAACTGGAAAGAGTGTGAGATCTGAAGAGCCATCTAAGCCCTTTGACATTGGACATAGAGCTACAGGGTTTGGTGTTGGATGATTATTATATCAATATAGATTCATAAAATTAGTGTGGCAGCAGTTTTCCCTTAGCCAGATAATTCCCTAAATAACAACACAAAGAGACTACTGAACAATTCTTACTCCATTCTAAACCTCCAAGCTAGTCAGACTTCCCTCCAGACATATTAACATCTCCATATTACTTGAATTTTTTTCCTCGTTTCTTGTTCCAGCTCTCGTCTCCTGATCCCACCTCGACCTCTTTCGTGGCTCCCTTCCTTCACTTCCAGTCTTTTTCTCCACCCCTTCTACCCTACTCTCTCTAAAGCTCTGTATCGGTTTGTTGGCTTTTATTGGCAAAGCAGAGAATGGATGAGTAGCAATGTTTAGACAAACTTGAGACAGGAGATTCTAAGAATAAACGTAACAGAGCTACGTCTGGATGGAAAGCAGATAGTGGGATAGAGAAATCAGCAGCCGAAATAATACGAGAGTAAACTTTACACAGTGTACAAGAATAACCCATTTTGCCAACAGTTTTTAGTTTGTCCTGCTCAGCTGTCGTCTTGCTTTGGTCCGGTATTTTCTCACAGTGCACCATCCCCAAATATAGCCCGTATGTCAGAAGTATGTAATTTGCTCTTTGATGTTACAGATGGCTACAGTGAAGAGATCGCCTTGAGTCTCAGAAGAGGCTTTAGACAGTCTTGAGAGTGTGTGAGACCATGAGGACTTTGGAGTAACTACAATTTACATTATGAGGTGTAAGCCTATGGAGGGGGAGGGGTGGTGTCCAAGGAGTGAAATGTATATCTCCTCACAGCAGTAGAAAAGTAACTAAGACATTATCCACACATCCAGTTCTCGCTGCAATTTCTCTGTTAAGTGGGCAAGTTCCCCCTGTGCAGATACCACAGTCCTTATTTACCTGTCTTCTCGCCAGTAGCAAGAGCTTTACGACCACCGGTGCGGCCGGCCGCATTCGATCTCATACTGCAAAGGAAGAATGCCACTGCCGGATTTCCCCCAGAAGATATTTTATTCAAACTTATCATTGATTCTGTCTGCCCCTGCTCTTCAGACATCAAATACCCTGTGACTTTTCCGGGGGAGACAAAAAGAAATGTCTGCTCACCCCAGATAAAAAGAGAACCAACAAATCAAAGAAAGGATGTCCGCGAGGGGATCATGAGGGCTCCCGAGCCCCGTGAGCCCCACGACTCTCTCAAGCCTTGATTCTCCCTCCATGAGGAAATGTCAAACCAGCCGGTACTACCAGGTGGTCACTGTTGCTCTGATTCAGACAGAAATGATCATACCCGATCCAAAGAAAACAACTAAGCAACAGTAAAAAGATTATGATGAGCTACAGCGACTCTACTGTGCTATAGAACTTTGGAAACTATTATTCTTTTCTATGTTTTCTTTACTGATATTATCTCCTTTTACCCCCACTTCTTACCCCTTCTTCTAGTTATCATTTGCTATCTTCTGTAAACTCAACATTTTTAGCTTACACACATAACTAAGAATGCATAATATTAGTCGTCTTGTGCCTAATTTGTTTCTCTTAACATAAAAGTTTGCACTTTACTGATAATGGTTATGAGAGTGTGTGCTCTTATCAAAATCTTCCAACTAGACACTAAAGAGGAGAAACTTTTTGCATATACGATTACTTTATATCTTTACATTACAAATTAAGTAAATGTGGGGCTCTTTCTATATTTGATTTGCAACTGGTTCGGCTTGAAGTATTTGACTAGTGTCTATGATGTTTATAATTAGAAATACAAAAATCTAATCATTTCACTAAAATTTACTTATATTTATTTATACAGGCTAAAGAAAATATTACCTCCAGTTCCTTCTTCTTTCTTCAACCCTGTAACAGAAATTCAACAAAATATTTGTAGATTTCTGTCTTACTCTGTCTCTATCTTTAGTCTGAAGAGGGGCCGTGTGAGGGATGAACTGTGGGCAGAGGAGGGAGGGTACAATCGTGATCTAAAGTGAATAAGTAAGTAAATATATAAGCATATCAGTAAATAAATGGAAAAAGGGAGGAGGTGAAACCAGGGTTGAGATGGCAATTTAATTCTGTTTATAATCAAGTCTTGTTCTATAAAGAACTTAGAACAACTTACAAAAACAAATATAAGTAAAAGCTGAAAACAAACAGAGGTTGGAACCTAATAGAAGAAAAACAGGTAGAAAATAGCACCGATACTAAGAAATGCAAATTCTAACGTACTGACAGTTGCTGTGAAGCAGTCACACTGAGATTTACAGCTCACGCTCTTCACTGGCTAGGAGCAAGCTGAGTCCCGAGAAGTCTGCTTTTTCCTTATACCTCCAGAGATCTCACCTAGAGGAACCATTCTTGAAGTGGACGGTTTCTCAACAAAAATTCCCACAAAGTGAACATCAAGTCTCATAAAGTTCTTCAGTGTAGGCCAAAGCATAGATCCATGCCACTACAAAATCCTAGTGTGGTCTTAAGGAAAAGCTAGAAAACCTCTTAGAAGACTGTCTGTCTGTCCTTTCAGGACAGACTCTATAACAACTTACTGAAACTGGCTTTTCACACATGTTGAAGAACTGAGAGTTCAAAATGGTGTTTTCTGTAAGAAATTTGAATGTGAATATCTTGAGTTTTTAACTTGATAACAATTTGGACTAAGATAGAAGATTAAGACTTTTGAATATTAGGGCCAGTAACCAAAACCCTATGTTACGTGAAGGTAGGGTGCAGGGCACACTGTGGGAAAGGTCAGAAAAACTCCCAAGAAAGAGTCGTGGGAACTCCAGAATATCATGGAAAGAGTCTCTCATTTGTAAACTACAGCACAAGGCATGGAAAGTTTTCAGAGCATATGTTAGCAATCATCTGCCATAGGCACTGAAGAAATCTCAATAAAATCTACATAGCATTTCTAACTTTAAGTTGTGTAGATTCTGGTGAAACACTTCAAGATGAATTAGTTGCAGATCATACTGTCAAATATTGAAATGATCCGGCCAGCGGTAGGGAACTGTTGGATATAAGCCACATGAAACACATAGCCCATCTGCCAGGGACAACGAATTCAGCTGATATTTTCTTCTGGTGACATTTATCAAGATTAAATTTTAGGACACTTTTAGTAACCAAAAAACTCTCTGGAAGGAGCTGGACTGGATCATTTTGAAAGGAGATCAGACCAAGATGCTATCTAGAGGAGATCAACCAAGAAGTAGACTGAAAATCCAAGTTAAAAGGAAAGTTGGGAGGCAATTTCAGCCAGAGGAGACACCTGCTAGGTCACCTTTCCATTGATGATTTGTCTCCAAAGGATCCATACACTCCACAGAAGAAAATGAACTGAGATTAAGAACTATGTGAGGACTTCCATTTTCCCTCAGTGGAGTGTTTGTCTACTTGATTATGTATAGTGCTGGATCCTATTAGATTGTGCAAGCTGTCCCAAAATTTACAACTTCCCCTGTGTTAGCCTCCTGTGTGGCTTTATATGGGATTACAGTCATGACCACCACAATTGGGTCCCTACAATTCACCTTTGAACGCTTTATTTTCTGCATTATTTTGAGGTACTAGAGATCACACCAAGGCCTCATTATGCTAGGCATGTTAGTCACGTAATAATGTTGATATTTGTTGAATACGCAGTAGTATATAACAAGCCCTGGTATAGAAGGAAAAGGAAAGTTGCCAAAGAAAACCTAACACATTCATATTTTATTTAAAAAGTATTTTGTTTAATATTTACATGTGTATATAATGCATTTTGATCAAATCCACCCTTATTCTCTCCCCCTTCTCCTCCCCTGACCCCCTCCACTTTTCCCTCCCAACTTTATGTGCTGTCTTCTTTCTCCTTTTTATAACCTTTGAATTCACTTAGTAATGCCCAGATTTCAAATAACACGCATAGGTGTCAAGAGAGTACATGAGGATATTATAATAAGCATACATTTTAAAAAGTTGTTACCATAAGTGATGGAGGGTCCAGAGAGTAGACAGTCCCAAGGAGACCGTTCCAATAAAGGGAACTGAGCAATACCCAAATGGGAATATTGGGCCAAAACAATTACTTTTTAAAAAAATGAAAAAAATCCATACATGGGTAAATCTAAAACGGGTAAGTTATATTGTTTGTAGAGATCAAGACAAATGAGAAGTTTGATTGTACCTTTCCTGTCAAGGACAATACTGTTCAGACAAAAAAAAAAAAAAGTTCAGTTGACCGTAGCATGAAGACATGCACCGGAGTGACTAGATATGCTGATGTAACAAATATCTCCAAGTATCAATGACTTAAACTGCAAAAGCCCAATACTCATTTATATAAAGCCTTTTAAAAAGGCACATTGATTCCAGAGTCAAATGTCCTTTCTATAGATATGCAGTATTCCACATTGCTTTGATCTTATAATCATTTTACAGAAAAGTGATATTCTCTCTCTGTGTGGGGTGTGTGTGTGCCCGCTCATGAGTGCATATGTCCGTGTGCATGTGTGTGCATGTGGAGGACCAGGAACAATTAGGCTATCTTACTGGCCAGTGAGCCCTAGAGATCTATCTGTCTCTCTCTCCCCAGTTCTGGGAGAGAACTATCTAGCACCGCACTGGACTTTTGTATATGGTTTCTGGGGTTGAATGCATGCCCTTAAGGTTGCATGGCAGGCACTTAACCTACTGAATTTTCTCCCCAGCCCTGAGAAGTGATAGTCTTTTGTTCTTCTTACATTAATTGGCCAGGGTCACTTCATTGTGTAGGAAGGGGCAATCTCCCTGAACATCTGGAAAAAGATGGTGTTCTTCAATTCCACTTTTTCTGAGTGGCAGAGGCTACTTTATGCCCTGATGACTCTTTCAGTCTGTCTTCTGCAAGTCAGTGTGGTCTGGGTGGACAGTGGGAAAGATGGCTTTTGACCATGTCAGGAAGAAGGGGACAGGACTCATGGGTGTACGGTGGTACTAGAGCGCTACAGAACATATCACCAACATCAAAAACCAGACCTTGAAACCAGACTTGTAGGCTTAGATTTTTCAAAGTCTAC
Source organism: Grammomys surdaster (assembly GCF_004785775.1). NCBI lineage: Eukaryota > Metazoa > Chordata > Mammalia > Rodentia > Muridae > Grammomys > Grammomys surdaster. Next base: position 12,204,279 of record NW_021604577.1, read on the forward strand.
TTTGTTTAGGATTCTTAAACACTTCAACCTCCCTTCTGGCCCACTGACCAGAGGTAGGAGAAGAAGGAAGAATAAGGAAAAGGGAGGTTGTGGACCTGTTTAGAAGTAGTTCTTTGGGGGTAATTCCACTCGTTTTTGTTAGAATACCCAGCAGTCCAGTCTAATAGCAAACATCAAACTGGAATCAGTAGCAGCAGCTTGATCCAGCAGAAACAGCAAGGTTCTGCTGAATCAGCAAGAATCAGGGGAAGCAGCAAAAATCAGCCAGAATATCATGAAAAGTTCTTGAGCATGTTTCTCTCTATGAAATGAAGACTATCGAACACCAGCAAGCCATTGCATGGCCAGTGATGCCAGAGCATCCGTTTGCTGTTTCCAGGGTTCCTTTTATACTCTTTTCAAACATCATGTGGCTTCTCAAGCGACCGATCTAACAAAGGTCTCTCTCATGTGACTGTTTCAACAAAACATCTTCTCACAAGACAGCTTCCAGAAAAATATCATGGGACACAAGTAAGCTTCCAAAGGAACCAGAAATTTCCACTTCACAGACTAGATATTTCCCTGCCTTCTGTTCCATTGGGAGTAAAGGTGCTGCACCTTGGCTAAAAAAGAAAGAAAATGGTATGTTGTTAGGTTGACCCAGTAGCTGTTCTATATGGTGAATAGGAAAGCCAAGTTTATGGTCAAATGTTTTAGTGTTAAAAGAAACAAAACAAAATGCTAATGATATCATAACAAACCACTGAGTGTTTTAAACAGCTGAGTATCTATCGCATGTAGATGAGTGTTTTGCCTGTATATATGTGCACGGTCACATGCATGCAATGCTCAAAGAGGCCAGAAGAGGCCACTAGAGTCCCTGGAACTGGAGTGTGAGGGCAGTTGTCACCACTAGGAGCCCAAAAGGAGTAAAGTGATGGAAGACTGAGACAGGTTGGATAAGGAGTGTATAAATATAGTAAGGAGGAGGGAGCAGTCCTAGTGTTTGTTAGAACAGTAGGGTGCAGTCCTTTGCAACTATTTATCATATACCTCAAAATAGCAAGAAGATAGAAGCTCGAGGGTTACTAAAACAAAACCACTAATTACCCTGACTTAAACATGACAGATTGTATCAAATGATCTCATTGAACCTCAAAATACACATAATCATAAGTCATTAAAAATACTTAAAAGCAAAATATCTACTGTATATCTGATATAATTTAAGATTGGTAGTTATAACTCTCAAAGAAACTGCAGAAATGGTTCCTCAAACGCTCCTGCAACCTTTGAGAGTCCTCTCAGGGGTGAGTCTGGTGCATACATTTCTTGGCACACAAGGAAAGCATCTGGGATTACATTTTATAAACCATGACTCCTGGCCTTAGAGAACATAATCTTCCCAGTGTCCTGTGCTGACCACGCAGATGAGGCATCACAGATCAGAGAATCCTTTGGGAAGCTTTCCCTGTCTGCTGAATACATGGAATGGGTTTCGATTCCAACAGGCAAAGCCATGACCGGGAAGAGGTGGGTTGGAGTGGTGGAGGAACACTCTGGAATAAAAACGGCGAACTGAATTGGGTAGGAACATGTGTATAAAGCCAAGAAGGAAAGAATGAAAAACAAGTTTCAGAAAAGAAGCGGGGTGGGGGGGGGCATCCTGAGGATTACAGGGAACAGCCAACCTCTCCAAACAAAAATTTGGGTTTTTTTTTTTTTTTTAAAACATGGAATTCTTGCAGTTTGTAGGCTGAGCTCTAGGGGGCAGCAAAGACACAGGTTCTTTGGTAAGAAATCCACATTCACAAAGCGTTAGAGCTTAAAAAACTGTACCGTCAAATTAGTTCAGTCCTGTAGCATTATATAGCAGGAGGAGGCTTTGTAAACTGAAACGACTTCCTAAGGTCATCAGTTAGAAGACAGTGCAAACCGCTCCCCACCCACTCCACAAACAGTCTTTCAATGTGTTTTCTCGCCTTTAGTCAAGGTTTAGAGACAGCCAATGTTTTTCACCCTGAAGTCACTCCGTCATTATGGAGATTTGAGTTTAATCACATATTCCTGCCCGGTAAAAAAGGACTGATTGGCTTGGGTAAGCCTGAGGCTGGTGTTTTTATAGTGCCTTAATTAAACTTGGACAGAGGGATTTCTACACCGAGCCAGATTAAATTTCCTCAGCCAATACTTCCAGGCTTTGGACTCTAGATGGCGACAAAGGACCTCTGTTTTGCTTTCGCGCTGGTCCATGGGGACCCCTGATCTAGAAGTTGAGGCTTCTCTAGACCTTCGTGGAGTAACATAATTTTCCCTTAGCTAAGCTAATGACCAGGTGCCCACTGATCATATGCTGTAGCTATTTTCATTACAATTCTCTGACATTGTCTGTTATTAAACAGGTATTTGCTCTCTGTCGTGTCGTATGTTCGCCAGGGTCCTACTTAGAAAGAAGAGTATTTTCGTTGATTTTTAGACCTCATAGCATTCACGCAGTTGCTGCCTCTCACCTTTTCTGATCCGGTTTCTGTCTCTTGCCCTCTTGCCCCAGGACCCTTTGCCCCCCAACCCCCACCCCCGCCACTCACGGTGTATCCAATGGCACTAGCTTTAACAGGTACTAAGGGCCAACCTGAAAGGAAGAGAAAAAGGATTCAGAGTCTTGTCCCTTGGAAAAGGGCACAGGGTGGTACCTCACACATTGGGTTTCTAGTTTGGTGACACAAGATGTGAAAATCGTTTTAGGAGGGGAATCCAATCAAGAGAGCCAAGGAGAAACAGGAGAAGGGGGATCGGTGAGAGCCGCAGGGCAACTACGAGGGTGATGGAGAGTGGAGATGACTTTTAAATTTTAAGAGGAGGTGGTCTAAGAAGGGTGTGGAGAGCTTGTGGGAATGAAGAACTGAGAATTCACCCGCAAACTGCAGACCTATTGGGTCCCAGCCGCTCAAGGTGGGCCGTCGTCGTCCATCTATCGACACCTAAACAGACTCGGATGTGAACCACTGTCTCAAAGGTGCTGCAGGACTTTTGAGATCAGCTGACTGGCGAGGTAGCCCGCCCTCCCATCACACTCTGACTGACTGCTCTGTTAAAACTGATTTCTTTGGCTGAACTTGGAGTCTTACCGTTCACAAATAAACAACCACTGTATCTCCCACAATTTGCTCTTCCTCCTCTTCCCCTTGCCAGCAAGAATCCACAGTACCTGTGAAGACACGGGAGAAGGGAGGTCAAATGGCATGGGACAGAGAGCATGCACTTTGAAGTCATTTGCAGTGATTTTCTTCCCCACTCTGAGTCTTTAAAATATGACTTTAAACTCTTTTCTCCAGGGCTACAAATTCTCAAAAAAGAACTGTACAATTTTGCACACCACTGCCTTGCACACGACTCCCTTTCATTTCAGAGTGTCATGAGTAATTCCTCATCTCAGGGTGAGATGGCCCAGCAGGCAAAGACACCAGCTGCCAAGCCCGATGGTCTGACTTTGAGTCCCCAGGATCTGGATGTTGGAAGAAAAAATTGACTCCCTAAAATGGTCCTCTGACCTCCATATGCATATTGTTGAGTACTTGTGAGGGGACACACACTCATGCACGTGCACACACGCATGCACACACACACTAAATAAATGTAAGGGCTGGAGAGATGGCTCAGCAGTTAAGAGCACTGACTACTCTTCCAGTGGTCCTGAGTTCAATTCCTAGCAACCACATGGTGGCTCACAACCATCTCTAATGGGATCTGATGCCCTCTTCTGGTGTGGCTAAAGACAACTACAGTCTGCTCATATATAAAACATAAATAAATCTTTTTTTAAATAAATAAATCTTAAAAAATTAAAACATTTTTAAGTTTTAGTATCTAATCAATGGATATTTAGATCATTGCCAATTTTTGATGATTTTTTTCGTTTTTAATATCAAACTCTGTGCCTCCTTCCACTCACCATTTCCCCTGCTTCCGTCCTTGGGGATGATAATCAAATGGTGAAGGCTCCCATGTCAGGTCAATATACAGAGACTAAGAGAGTTCAGAATGCTCACCCTAAATGAGATCTGCATCACACCCCTCTCCCTCGAGGTTCGGGAATCCACATAGAAGAAGAGTAGGGAAGACAAGGGATGGATGGATGGATGGATGGATGGATGGATGGATGGATGGCTCAAGAACGTAGTATTTGCCAGACACAACAGAGCAGATGCATGTGTGAACTCACAGACATGCTAGCAGAGACCTGCAGAGGCTCAACACAGGCAAAGTCCCAATGCTGAGGGGGAAAGGTAGGTACAAAATACCACCCCTAACTGAGGAGATATTGGTACTCTTGCTGATAGAGAGGAGGCCAATTTTCTTCAATGCGTGGCACCTAATAAATCCAGAGTAAGTAAGCCTCATGCTAAGTAGTTATTGGTCAATACAGACTGTACTTAAAGGGGTGGGGGAGATCTGGAAGGAATTGGAGGAAGGAGATGAATATCATCAAAATGCATAGCGTGAAAGTCTCAAAGAACTGATTAAAACATTAGTTTTTTTTAACTAGGTCTTTGAAAAGTAATTGTTAGGGTCAACGTAGGCTTTATTGTTTTCATTCAGACACAGAGGTCACGGAACGTGAGTGTGGACCCATTTGCAGTTTACCTTCCTAAACCTCTGCTGAGACTCCACTCCCTCCCAGCCAAATAGCAAGCAAGACGAAAGACTCTCTAGAAAAGTTTGCTATGAGAAGGTGAGTGGCGGTCACCTACAAGTGAAGTTCGTTCGAGACCAGTTTTTGTAACGGAAAAGCTGCTCTTAAGGGATTCATCCAGGCATGGCTCAAAGGAAGGAGGGCTCACTGCAGTTGTCATAACTACTGGAACACTCATCACCTCTGCTGGCGGCTGACAGAGGACTTCAAATCATCATTCTTCACAGAAAATACTTGGCAAGGAATTACTGAGAATTCAGAGCCTCTGGGATTACAATCAATTAAATCTATAAATAGAAATGCTCCCCAATTATCTCCCATAAAGAGATAGCCTAATGGCTCCTGTATCCGGCAGGAGGTTACAAACAGACACAGCTCCATATAAGTGTGAGAAGGATGCAGGAAGAATGCAATGGGATTTGAGAAAAGTATAAAGCTGAATCTTTATATTGCCTTTCTAAAACTACAAGGAGAACAGAATGCCCTTGACATTAACCAAGTATAGTGATATATTTAAAACACTAAGCAAGAAGTCTTTAATGGAGAACTGAAGCACAGCCATGACTAATGGTAGCTGCAAATTAAGTGAAGGTAGAGAAGGAGATACAGTGTTTCCATTTCCACAGATAAACTAATCTGGATATTCTAAAGACTCGTTGCTTTTCCTAGAAATTCAACTGCTTGACTCAGAGTCTAGGGAGTTTGACCTTTGATGTGAGCTACAGGATTGTCATAGTTTAACATCTGATGTGTTTAGGATATACAAGAGAAACCCCTCCTCTTTTCCCCAGCCTGCCCTCCACACCAGTTCCACCATTATACTCAACTGGGTCAAGAAGGGGAGGGAAGCCAGACTGAAGGTTTGTATACACCACTCCCTGCACATCTGCGACACTTCACGCCCCCCCCCCCCGCTTTAGACAGGGACAGGAATGGCTGTCTCCGTTTCACTGGGAGGAGGGTGAAACTCAAAAGGGTGAATGGCTTCTGGCCACCCAGCGAGATCTCAGCAAAGCAGAGACTAGAAGGCCAGGATTTTGGATTTCATGGTCCTCCTCTCTCTTCTTTATTCTTTCACATGTTGATCCCAAACTTCTTCTTCTTCTTCTTTTTTTTTGTTCTTGTTAAAAATATGCCTCTCACCTGTTTTATAAATACAAGTCAAAAACTGTCCCATCAACCAGGTCCCGAGTGGAACTTTGTCTTCCTCAGCCATTTACTTCTGACATCACAAGGAGCTAAGACTGAGTCTCTTAGGAATTTGTGCTGGGAGTGTGGGGGTGAAAGGTCATCCCCCTGCTCATCCTTTGGTGAGTTGTCAACTAGCCTCTCACCACTGATCAATCAACCCCTGACCACCAACTGCCTATGGTGTAGCTCTCTGGTTCTGTCAGAGCAGAACTCTTCCTTTCCGCCCATCGGCCCCGCCCCCTGCCCAGCCCCTCCCGGTTTCCCCACCATTCTTTTTCTGTCACACTCACTCCGTTTGTCCTGCCTGATCCCTACAGTTGTGCTAATTCTAACCTCAGGAATTAAACAGCAGCTTTTAGCTGTGGTGGAAGCTCTCCATGGATTCGCACTCAGCACTTCATGCGTTGCTATTGATTATCCACAAATATGGGGTTTTTTTTGTTTGTTTTTATGCAATTGAAACAAACGGTGGCTGCACCAATGGCTAAAAGTTAAGAGGAAACCCTAAGATCATGAGTCAGCCAACTTGCTTCTCCAAAATAAGGAAACAACCAAAATGGGTTTAAGTGGTTCTCTTTTGGTTGTACAATTGCAGACAAAATATTATGAACCAGATTTCTGACAGGTAATATGCTATTTTTCTCCCAGATGAAGCCACCAGCTTCTACTTACAATTCTTTTTAAATGATATTTACTTAGTTTCTTTTCTATTTTACAAAAGGTACATTTTTCATCTAATTAAGATATACTTTTCAACTTTATTAGTTTACAACATGTTATATACAGCCCATACAGTACATTTGAAATATTTCCCCCTAAACATTAAAGTAATATGTGTTCAATGTATAAAACTTGGAAAATGAAAGACCTTAGAAAGAAAAACTTACCCAATGTCATTGATCAGAGACCATCATGGTCAACATCTTAGTATTTCATTGTCTGGTTTTCATTTATTTTTACATTTTGTTGATTCTATTGTTTCTACAATTTTATATCCCAGGACTTTGTTTGTCTATCATGACATTTTAAACCTCTACTGTGTCATTATGAATTCTCTGTATAGATAATCCAATCCATAATTTGATGTAACTGTTATTTCCAGTAAGCTCTAACCCTGGATAATTTAGTCCAGTCTCATTTTCCCAATCTCTTAAGTAAGCTACAATGAAATCTATGCATTTATTTTATACAGTTCTGTGTTTTCCTTAAGGAAACGTGTTTCTAGAAGGGAAATGGGTCAAAATATATTTACATTCTCAGGGCCTCTGATGTATTTTGTTCAATTGCAATAACCTGATGCGGATCCGTACCCCACCGACAGACTTCATAATACTTCTTAGGGTCTTTTTCCAAATTCACTATCTTATTTTTATCCATCGAGTCTTGACAAGACTGAACCAGGAATCCAGGGTGAATCTTCATCCCAGCCAAAGAACTGGTCCCAGGGTGACCAAAGGAATGGATTACGGGGATGCTCTACCTGGTCACCTTTAGCTGGCTTCAGTAGGCTTGGCCGTTAGTCTCTAACTTCTGTTGGCTCCTTCCTACTCCTCATAGCGAGCTGACGAGAGAGGCTCATTCTGCTGTCTCATCTATAGGTAACTCAACATTTTGATCACTGTATACAGCTTTCCAATTTTATGGGGAGTCAATAAGTTTCTCTGAGAGAGTGGCTAATTTATCACTTCTAGCGCGTTATAGATTTTCCCCAGTCAGAACACCTAAGAGAAAAAGAAGGTAGCATTGTAATTACACAAAGACCACCGATAACAGGCTGAGCCGAATAGCTATTCTCCTTCTATGACATCCCCCGTATCTCCAGTTCCTCTTCCCTAAGAGAAAAGGAATATGTCTCCAGAAACAAATTTTTCTTCCCTGAGGTAGCTGATATATGTGAGGGCCATAGACAGACTGAAGCAAAGGCAGAAAGGGGAAGGCAGGGAGCAAGTATCTGGGCTGGCTTGTAAAACCCATTAGTATGAGATGGCCCTAAGTGGAGAAGTCAGGATGTCAACTGCAGACCTATGCCTGTCTTCCCGCTGGTTTGTTTGAAGTTAAAAGAAAAAGGAGATGATGCTCAATGGATTGACTATTCATTGAACAAAATCAGTCTGGCAAAAGTTTAGTTCCAGGAACATCGCCTTTACTGGTCCAAATTCTCAAACTTTTTTTTTTTTTTTTTGTTTGTGTTTTTTTTTTTTCTTTTGACTGGAGGTCTTCTAAAATTACATTTATTTAGCTCGACTGTGTGTGTGTATGTGTGTGTGTGTGTGTGTGTATGTGTATGTGTCTGTCTATCTGTGTGTGTGTCTGTGTGTGGGTGCGTGTGCCACAGAGTACATGTGGAGGTCAGAAGACAAGTTGTGGGAGATGGTTACCTGTTTCATAGTTCTCAGGAACTAACTTAAGTTGTCAGTCGTGATGGCAAATGCCTTTAGCCACTAAATGCCAGCCCTGGAAGTCTTTTTAAAAATACATTAATACATGTACTGGCTAAGTAAAAAGTTTAACCTTATTAAAGAAACTGTTCTCAGTGTGTGAGTGTTGACCATTGAAACATCCAGAGAACAGGAAGAAATCTTTCTTTGGTTATTGACATAAGGCTGAATGGAAGGAGTTCTGTGAAGGCTCTGTGTCCAAGACTGAGACTGAGTTTGTTTGCTTTCAAGTGGGAATTTTCTCAGAGCTAGAAGGAATTTAGGAGATTATGGGTTCAGCCTCTTACCTCTAGGCAGTTAACCCTAGAACTCCAAACATACTTGTGAGAAATTTAGATATCTCCAGGGAAGTATGCCAGAGAAGATCTCTCTGGTCTAAACTGACTCTGGCTCCTGTCTGTCATACCAATGCCCACGTCCTACGCTGCTGCTGCTGCTGCTGCTGCTGCTGCTGCTGCTGCTGCTGCTGCTGACTGATCATAGTGGCCGACATGCTTGGATTTCTTATAGAGCAGTTTCCTAAGCATTTGCGCTATTGCACAAGTGCTGGTGAGCTGGCTGAGTTTTCTTACGTTAGTACACTTGTGTGTTGCTTTGTTGGTTTGTTTGTTTAGAGTGTGTCTGTATACTCATAGTATTTCTATTGGAATAAGATGTAAAACTAAGTGGGTTTGCCAAAGCCTACATACCCCAGCCAAGTATTACAGTTAGCACCAAGCACCTCTATGAAGAACAATGTCTCCTCCACTGTCTTCACATTCTTCATCTCTAGAGAATAAAGAGTAAGTTGTGTGCCACTTAGCTGCCTGTGCATTGGGAGAACAGGCTGCATGCTTCAGGTCTGGCATTAGCCACACCCTTGCCATCCTTGCTGGCTTCCTTATACACACCGCTCAGAGAAAAACTTGAGGCTAGGAACTTTCCAATCTCTGCACATGCTCTGCTTCATAGGCCGGCCTGCAACATGGTAAATTGCACACTGCTAGTAACGCATGGTAAGAGCCACCTATGTGCCATCCTGGTGCCACGACTGGGGACTTGACTAATCCATAAGCTGTACCAGCAGAAACACAGGAGAAAAGGCTTTGGGGCACATTTGAGACTTTACGATGAAATTGGTGTTTGGAATCCATTGTTTTAGACCATGGCTCAGTGAAGACTTAGAACAGTTTAAGAGCAGAAGAAGTTCATTTTTTATGCCAGTGTGCAAATCCCTCTTCACTTTCCAGACCTATCTGTCGCTTCTTTACTGGTAGGTGCCGTAAAACACTTATTGTGTTTTCTTTCCACTGACAGAAGAAAATGCTGTTCTATGACAAAGCACTGGAATGGGGTTGCTTTCACCACAGATGATTGTGGAACCACAGAAATCTGACCTCCATTCCAGATTTTACTTTCAACAGCTAGCACACACATATACATGGGGGAAGGAGGGTCAGAGGAGGATGGAAAAATAACAAGGAAACAGGAACCTAGAAAGCTAGCATTAAATACCAACTATGTACATCTTCCTTAACACTAGAATTGGCCCCAAAACAGTTCTTTAAGCATTTTGTAGCAAATGAGTCTTACAATATAATATAAAAGGTATAGAATCTTTTTCATGGAGTGGGGAGATATTAGGAATGAGTAAACCATGCCCTTTGTTTAATACGAAAAGCAAATAAAGTTTATTACATTGATTAATTGATCAATTGATTGACTAATTTAATTATTCTCTGACCGCCACACACACCCTGGCACCTGCAAGTACAACCACATGTAATTGTAGTATACACACACACACACACACACACACACACTCACCAAACAAATAAATGTAATAAGGAAATAAGAAAACTCCCTAGCTCATCAGTTGGATTTTCCCATTTACTTATGTTTATTAGACCTGAGGACTGAGTAGATAAGGTTTTAGAGCTCCTTGGGCACTGCAGGTGAAGTCAGTGAGGAGTAGGCCTTTGTCTCAATAGATCTACTATCCGTCTGTGCTGACAGATCCATACAGAAGGCATGGATGGCAACCACTCCTTTGCTCTCATAAAATTAGAGAAAGCAGAGAGGCTGCACGATGCCGGCAGAGGAGCTCAAGTTGCACGATGATGACGTCAGAGGAGCTCAAGCTGCACGATGATGACGTGATGATGACGTCAGAGGAGCCGAAGCTGCAGCGAGCTGAGAGCAAGTCTGACGTTGCAGGGCTCTGACCGCTACAGTTGGGTACAAGGTTTTCAGTACTGCTTTTCTCCTTGGTCAGCATCACCAAACACCTCTTGGTGTGGGGCAGGCCCCTCCCACTTGGCATTTCATCTTCTGGTTACTCTTCTTACCAGAAAAGTCTGTGGCCAGTTCTTGAGCCCGTTCTCAGCTTTTGGGGCTTGCTTTCTCTTTTGGAAGCACTATGGTGCTCTGATTTTTCTCTGCCATGATTTTTTGAGGAGCCCACCTACAAGAGTCTCTGAGGAAATGATGCAGTAAGTGCTTTCCCGATCGATATAAGTCTCCAAAATTTTAACTGATATTCCTTTCCTGGGCACAGAAGATGCTTAGCCGAGGTCAGCCAGATGTCAAAACATCCGAGGCAGAAGAATCACAGAGAACATGAACAGAGAATATTATATCCTGGGCTGGAATTATTAGAAAACCAGAAAGTGACAGTTTGGAGCCAACTGCCAGGCCGTTCTTACAAAGATATGGGCCTTACACATGTCCTATAGGAGTTTTGGTCGTTTCATCTATAAAATGGTGATATCAAAAAACATCAAAATATTACCATGACTATGACATCTGAGCTGACTTTTATAAAGTGTCTACCAAGATGCTTGGTGTGGGGCCAGTGAGGAAGTTCAGCAGGTAAAGGCTGTAGTCATAAAAGCCAGGCAACCTGGGTCCAACCCTCAAAACCCATGTAAAGGCTGAAAGAGAACGAACTCCACGAGATTGTCTGCTGACCACCATATGTGTACTATGGCAATGTACACCCCTCCCTCACACACCAACACTCACATACAATGATAATCATGAGTAAATAATTTTTAAATTTAAATGCTTGGGATAAAATCATTGCTTTGAAGAAGTATAGAAAGAATAGCCTAAAAAAGGCACTCATTGGTCCCAGAGCGCAATAAAGAGCTGCTGTAGGGAGAGAATCAGTCCATTTGGAAAATCCTTCCATTGTCAGTGTCAGAAAGGTAACAAGAAGAACCTTGTGACACATTAATATCAAGGAAAGACTATGAAATCTGGTCTGCAAAAACTAATGAAACAGTAAGGCATTCTGGTTAAGTAGATAGTCTGGTTAATAGAGTTCTTGTCAAGATAACTTCACATAATGGAAGCATAATACATATTCCTTGACTGTGCCATATGGTTATATAATACCTCTCTCTCTCTCTCTCTCTCTCTCTCTCTCTCTCTCTCTCTCTCTCCCCACCCCTTTTTGTGTGTGCGTTTCCATGCAGATAGAATTATCTTTCAGGTTCCTGCTCCTGCTGACGTGCCTCGGCATCCCCCACCACCACAGACTCTAGACCTCTGGAAACATATGCCAAAATAAATTCTTTCTTCTGCATGTTATGTTTGATCATGTCATTCACATCATATTGCAGCGACAGAAGAATGACTAACTGAAGCTGGTACCTAGAGTGGGGTTGTGCCTGTGAGAAAACTGGCCCTGTCTTTTGCCAAGGAGTGTGGAAGACTTTGGATCTTTAGACTGGAAATGTGACTGAATGCTGTAAACAGAGATTAGTGGACCATCCTAGGTAAAGCCTAGAAAACAATACAGCTGAGGGTAACACAGATGGTGACGGTCCAGCTCATGAAGTTTCATAGGGGAACAAAAACTCTAATCAGTACCTGTGACAGAGGCCATTTGTACTGCACTCGGGCAAAGAATTTGACTGTTTTCTGCCCATGTCCTGACAACTTATGTGAGGATAAACTAAAAAGTAATGATCTAATTTGCTCGAGAGGATATCATTGAGTGTATGGATTGGTTGTTGCTGATTACTTTATATAGGTCTACAGTGAATAAGAGCAAGTCTGGCAGAAAGAAATATAGAGTGTGCATCTGAGAGAGGAAGCGAGTACGAGAAAAGTGAACGGGGCAGCCGAGATGTATTCTGACAGAGAGGCTGTGAGTGTTGAAATCAGCACTATTAACGCCCCTACTCTGCTTCAAAAAGAGAAAAGCCTTCCTAGGACAAGACCCCGCCCGGCTAAAACTCCGATTTATGAAAGGAGAGAGCCTAAGTCTTTTCTCCTAGAGAGCAATTACACGTGAAAGCTGCTGTTCCGGTGATCTGAGGGGGTGAGGGCCCACCCCAAACTGACAGTCAAACTTTCCACGTGGGACTGGATTTGGAGGCAAGAAGGATCCAAGATTTAGAGGATTGTAGATTTCTCCTCGTGATTTCTGAAAGCCACTGAGGCTAGGCAACGTGTAGCAAAGTTGGAAGGCCCATGAGGCAGCCCTGAGAGGCCATTGTGTGAGTCTATAAAGAAGAGGCCTGAGGAGTGGTGGAGCACCAGACAAGGGAAGGGCAAGGAAAGACACTTTCCTAGAAGCTCTCAAGGATTCAAAGCTCTGCTCATATTAAGCATAAGATTTCATTATGTAGCCACAGCTGGCCTGGAGGATTCTGCGTCGACCAGGCTGGCCTCAGAAGCATGGAGATCCACCTGCTGTTTGCAGAGTGCAGGGATTAGAGGTGAGTATCACTCGGCCTGGCCCCGCTCACAGCTTGATCTCACCCTTCACACACCCCAAGAACTACGAGAGAACCAATATAGGTTGCTTTAAGCAGTGAAAAATGTGAAATTATTATTTTAATCAATCAACAAATTAATTATTAGTGGGGCACATACAACTGTAGAGGTCAAAGAACAACTTCCAGGAGGAGGTCTTTGCTTTCCGCCTGTTGAAGCTGCTCTCTTTTGTTTTCGAGGTGTATTTCAGACTAGCTGGCCCAAAGCTTCCACTGGTTCTCCTTCTAAATCCTTATAGGAATTCCAGGATGCATCCAGGATTTTACATAAGTTTCTGGGCTTCAGGGATCTTGTTTAGGTCACCAGGCAAACTCTGACTGCTGAGCCATCTCCTCAACCATAAAATATACAAAATCTTCATATTTTATTACTTGTTTCCATCAAAACAGAATGATTATATACATTTTGAGCAGGGTGGGGTCTCACTGTGAATTCTTGGCTGGTCTGGAACTAGCTATGTAGCCCAGACTAGCCTGGAACTTGAACTAAGAGATTCACCTGCCTCTACCTCCAGAGATGCTACAGTTAACAGTGTGTGCCCCATACCTGGGCTAAATAGTTTTATATTTAAAGACAAAAAAAAGTTCCTTACTATACTTAGAACTATACTTACTCACTTAGTGATCCACAGTTTTAAGGAATGAGATATTATTTATTGGGAAACTGTCTATATCAAGTTATGAAACAAAAAATTGCTAATTATCCTAAAATTTTTCACTGTTAAAGACTCCCATCAGTGCAAATAATCCTAAGGTGATTCACCATCCTTGAATAGGAAATTCCCAGAAATGACTAGCAAGGGATATGACCTCTTTCTTCCCTTACTCTTCAGCCAGCCAGACATCCTTATTTTAAAACTTTTACCTTTTCTCATTAAATTAGTGGTTATTTAGACCTTCTAGAATTAGTAAAATCAGGTATCATTTTGAACAAAACGCTCCTTTTCCAGTTCTCTAGGATGCCATAAAACTCTAAGCATGAGAAAGTTCAGTTTGCCATTTATTTACAGTCTTTATCAAGCAAATAATATTCATATTTTGAATTATGCAAATAAGCATTTACATGATAAACCGTAATTGCTCTCAGACAGCTGTTTATAATTGGGTAAATGAGACACACTTTAAATTGTCTAAATACACACTTACCCATGTTTACATATTTATACACTAAACTGTTAACTATTCTGAATCAGCTGTTATCATCTATTGTGTCTTCCTCAGTTCAAAGGGAGAGAAGAACTTTGCTCTGAGAGTCAAAGGATTGCCCTTTTTTTCAAAGCCGACCTCTTTCTCTAATCTGCCTGTGGCATCCCACAATACCTCAAGCAGGAAGTGGTTTTATACTGTTCTGCTGGGTGGGAAATTAAACCACACTTACATTCATACCTAACTAGTGTTGTACAGTAGTGCAACACTCAACTATAGTTCTTTATGATGCAATGTTTTACCACCTAAAACAATCTATTTTCATTATATTCAACTGTTTGTTTTTTAAGATGGGCTTTTCTGTGTAGCCCTGACCATCCTAGAACTCACTCTATAGACCAGGCTGACCTTGGACTCAGAGATCTGCCTGCCTCTGCTTCCTGAATACTGGGATTAAAGGTGTGCACCACCAGGCAGCTCAGTCATTTATTCTTGTACTAACAACTCCCTCTAAAAAAATGAAGAATAGTTTTTGAGACTACAAAAGTTATGCAGAGCAGGGTGTCTGAAAAGGCTTACAATCTAGTAAGGAAGGAGGAATTAACACATTTGAAATATTCAAGGAGCAACTAAAAGAAAAACGCTTTTGACTATTGTAGGCTTAGATTTTTGAAACCTACTTTAATTATAATGTTTTAAAACGTCAACATCCCTTTAGCCCACCACCCACCAGAGGTTGGAGAAAAAATTAATAGGAAACAGGGGTTGGTTATGGACCTGTTTATAATTAGTTCTCTGAGGTGATTCCAGTATTTGTTGTCAGCAGTCAAGTCCACTAGCAAAATGCCAAACACAAATCAGCAGAAGCAGTCAAGTCTATTCTACAAACACTAAATTCAATCAGTAGCAGTGGCTCAATCCAGGAAAAAAACTGCAAGACTCCACCGATTGGCATGAGCCCCAGGAAGCAGCAAGAGGTAGCCAGAACACCCCCAGAAGTTCCTAGGTGAGTTTCTCTCTATGAAGTCACGACAGGTGAAGATCAGCAACGAAGGCAAGGTGAACTGATGCCAAAGCGTCATCAGTGAAGACCAGCCTCAGAGAAGCCTAAGGAAACACCAATGCCAAAGTGTCATCAGTGAAGACCAGCCTGGGAGAATCCTAAGGAAGACCAGCGAAGAGCTGCTGAGCATCAGCCTCTATCTGTTGGGTTGTACTTATACCTTTGCCAGACATCATGTGTCCTCTCAAGCATCTGTTCCAGCAAAACATCACATGTCCTTACACCAGGCAACTTCCAGAAAAACACTACGTGTCTGTTCTCAGCAAAACATCCTCTCAAGTGTCTGCTTCAGCAAAATATCCTCTTATAGGACAGTTTCCAGGAAAACATCACATGACACCACTGAGTCTCCAGTGAAACCAGAAATTCTCATGTTAGACTACAGAATGGGGTAGAATGTGCGTCCTGAGCTTTAAGGGTAGGCTGGCAGGGAGCTCACTTCTCTCTGCAGTGTTGACTTTCCAGACTCTGGAAAGCAGGCCCAGGGGAGAGAGGGAAAAAACAAGCAAACAAACAAAAAAACCTCTTCCCAGCTCATTTGCATATCTTCCAGGAAAAGTAGTGTGAGCAGCAGCATCCTTCCTCTTCTTGGTTGTTCCCAGTGAGCACAAATTCTTTCTCCTTTGAAGCCCCTTTAATCTTACTGCATTTCCCCTTGCTTTCCTTAAGCAATCAGTATTGATCTGCTTCTGTTCCTTTCTAGACACATACACTTATTTCTAATTCATCTGAGTCGACTCTTACATACTGCTTCATATGTGCTGAAGAGAAAGGACTTTACTAGAAGATGTTCTGGGTGAATCAAGATGATCCAAATGCTACCTCAGGGCTTCATACACTAGAAAGCGCACATCCTGAACTCCAGAAGCTTGGTGGGGGTCAGGGTAGGGCAGCTGCAGAGGTCCTAAAAGTGAAAACATCAGAGCTCCCTCTAATCACAGAAGCGTGGTGAGTTTGCTGATTCTCTAGACAACTCGGGCTGGAGTTGAACACCTGAGATGGGAAGTGTGGGTAGCGTTGCTAGATCTAAGAACTTTCTTCCAGAGGAGGCATTTGCCTTACTCTGTAAGGGGAAGAAAAGCTACTTCTAGACTCAGTGTAGGGAAAGCTTAAGTGGAAAAAGCCATAGGCTAAAGAAATCTGGGCTCCCGATCTAGTTCTTGAAGTACTGGTCAAATCATTCACATTCTCTCTGACTCTCTGTGTGTCTGTCTCTGTCCCTCTGTCCCTCTGTCTCTGTCTCTCTCTGTCTCTGTCTCTCTCGTGTGCGTTTGTGTGTGCGTGTGCACATGTGTGTGTTCTTCTGGAAAAAAAAGGGCCAAACTGTTCTTGTTAGTTATGTGGCTTGATGAACCTAAACATCTCACAGGACCTCATAAAAGTAAAACTCAACTCCTTATATATCTCACTTCCCCAAATCCATTAGTACAAAAGCAATAATTAGATAAAATTTACTCATATAGTTGAAGCTTATATGATAAAATATAATAGCGGTAATAAGAACAATAAACGGCATAATTTGTAGAGCGCTTACTAAGCGTGGGAAAGCACTGCTGCTGGTGCTCATAACACTTCGCTAGATGTGAACCAAAACACGTGTATTTTTATATGTAAAAAACTGGTGTGATGTGCAACTTGACTCAGGTTGTACTGAGGGACCCAGACGTTAAACCTAGTTCTAGTCCGTCTATGTGATTCCAAAATGTGGTGGGTGTTAAAAAGAAAACTCAGATTGCCTAGTCTGGGCTATTCCTTATGTTTGACTAGA
The DNA here is from genome assembly GCF_004785775.1 of Grammomys surdaster. Taxonomy (NCBI): domain Eukaryota; kingdom Metazoa; phylum Chordata; class Mammalia; order Rodentia; family Muridae; genus Grammomys; species Grammomys surdaster. The sequence goes on from NW_021604577.1 coordinate 12,221,326, forward strand.
TAAGTCTTAGTGCCAGCCCATGTCTGGTGCTCATGAATTCCATACTGTATATTTTTGTGGGTTACAATTGAAACTTCTGCCTCAAGAGAGACCAGTAAGCTACTGATAGTAAAGCTATGTGGGTGGCAGCCTTGCAGTGGGGACACAGGGCTTGTATATTTGTGTAATTCAATTGACTCTGGTCTAGTTAGCACTCATCAGTCTCAGTAATAGGCTTCATTTTCTCCAAGAATGTGACAGCTGGCCACAGCAGCCAGCAAGCAGACCTATTGATATTTTTGTTGTCCTTGGAAGAAAAAAAAATTGTCTGTGGATACAATGTAGCATGGAATGAGACAATTTTCTGTCCATCCTGATAGGACCCTGGGTGGCTAGCCTAGCTAAACCACAGGCTCCAGGTCTCTGTCAGCCTCCAGAATTGACTGGAATCACCTTGGGTGGTCCCTCCCAAGCCCATTGTGCACGTGGGGCTGTCTGCCTATTGACATTAGGGGGTGCACCCCCACCTTCCCTTTGTTTCATCCCCGATTTAAGACTCATTTGTTCTCAGTGGCTTTTAACTGGTTTTCAATCTATGTTCATTGCTAAGGAGATTTAACTTTAAAAACTGCACCTTTTAAAGGGGTTTCTGTGACACCCAATTAGCATTGTAAGGGACGAAGTTGTTTGGAAACAAATACAACTTAAATCATGTGAAATCACACTCTGCTGGTCACTGAGATGCTAACAAAACCCCAACAGGATTCTGAGACATTCGTTGCTGTCCCTACACCGATGTCTAAAATATACAGGCCCCAGGCCCCTAAGCTGGTATCTGAACAGAACCACAAAGTCATCTCTCTGCTATGGTATTTCAGTCCATAAATTTTCAACCTTACTGCACCTTGTTCTCTTTCCTACCTTCCAGCTGGGAGAGGCGGGCTAGTCTAGCTTTTGCAGATCACCAAACCCCTTCTATTCTTTCAGTTTGTCACCTGGACCTCCATTCACACAACTACCTCACACTGGTTAGAGACACTAGCCCTAGCAGGTGTTACTCTCCATCTCAGGCTGCCCTTAGGAATGCCCTTGTGATCAGTCATATGAAGGGATAACCAGGATTTGCTCTGAATTTTCTAGGATTTTAATATAAGAAAGAAAGAAAGAAAGAAAGAAAGAAAGAAAGAAAGAAAGAAGGAAGGAAGGAAGGAAGGAAGGAAGGAAGGAAAGAAAGAAAGAAAGAAAGAAAGAAAGAAAGAAAGAAAGAAAAAGAAATCTCAATAACAAAAAACTGGATCATGAAAAGAGAAAGTTGAGTGCTTTTATTATTGGTCAGTAAAACAAATGATTAAAATTTCTGGAACCAGAATTCTGGAATCCTTAAAGAAGAAACCAGAAAGGCAAATTTACAAGGGAACGCTTGCCAATGATACTGTGCAACTTCTGGAATTCTGGCTTGCAATCATACTGTGTAACTCCTGGAGTTGTAGCATCTGGGCTGCTGCGAGGTTCACTGATGGATGATCAGTTTGTAATGATCAGGAATAGTATGTTTATGTCCTTATTTTATTTGATTTGCTCCTTCTAAAGTTGTTTTGGAGCTTAATTCTTTGGCTTAAAGGGAACAAGCATCCAGGGTAGAAGGTGGGTTTATTAAAAGAAATGTCTGATTCTCAGCAATCACTCTGTGCTATGTTCCAGTAGTTCATTTAAGAACAGCACACTTGGAAACAATCCCTGATACACAGGCGTGTTTGCCACAGTTTTCTCCCTGTGGCTCAGAAAGTTCTCATGAATGAAGTCAGAACTGAAAAAGAGTAGTTTTAGAAACAAATTTCCATAGGAAATATCAATTACCAAAGAAACAGTCTGATCCTAAAGCAAAAATATACTCTATTCTTATTCTTTTTCTCCCTCCACTCTCCAAGTCACCTGAGCTCTTATGGGATCAGAAACCTCATAAATTAAAAACAGCTTCGATGACGAACAGCCACTTTTCAGTTGCAAACCTCTTCTGTTGAAACAAGATGCAATAGAGCAACCCTACAGAGGGACCTTGTCTGCTCCTTCTTTGATAATATTCCAAAAGTGCATATGAATTCCAGAACCGTGGGTCTGCTCTCCCTTCTGTGTGTGATCACACTGTTGCTTTCTTTGTGGTGTTTACATTTGAAAAAAAGTAAGATTTTGATTTCGCTCAAATAACAGAACCAAAGAAGCAGCTATCATGCAAAACACCCACTTCTATCAACCAAGTGAAGAACTGTGTTTGGGTGACAGACCCAAAAATGTGTGTGTCTTGATGCTGTAGCCATCTAGAATAGTCCGGTATGAACAGATTGATGATGTAGTGTAATGAGCCAGTGGTGAAAATGAGCAATCAGACCCTCTGCTCAGGGTGGACGTGTCACTCACTGATCCTCATTGCTCTCACACCATGTGGACCATGACAGAGGCGAGCTGGGAGGAGAGCGGCTGGAAACCCTAAGGGGAGAAACACAGAGTTAGTTCCAAGTTAAATGAGAGCCTGCCAAAAGGATGAAATAGAAAAAAAAAAAAAGGAGGCTTTCTGAGGTGCTTTCCCATTCCGCAGGTTCCATGTGACAGAGCAAAAAGTGATGTTTTAAGGATAAGCCAGTCGTATTTAAGGATGGAGCCATTGTACAAGAAACACGTTCAGGAGAAGAAACTCTAGGGTGTTTGTATGTTTCCCTTAAAGCTCAAATCTACTCAGAAAAAAATATAAGTATGTATTAGTGATAAATTTATTATCTTAGAGATAATGAAGCTATCATTTTTAAAGCCATCTATAAAAACTATTGTTTTACCGGACATGAAAAGTGTATTAAATACATAGTACGGATATGTTTTAGAATTTGGGAGACTATGCTTAAATCAAGTAATTTCTAAGTTATTTCCTAACTGGAATAAGTTCAATTTACAAGTAACTAATTGTCCTTGGTTGGTTTTATTGATGTCGATAGTAAAATCTTTTATTTGTTTATTGTAATTTACTTATTGATTGGTTGGTTCAAGAAAAGACAAGCCAAAATAATAGGTTTCAAGACTTTCTAAACACCTTTCTTCATCCTTGTCTTTGATAAAGCTAAACTAAAATGCACAGTATTTAGCCTCGTCATTTATATACGTATTTGCCTGTGGGCTCCAGAGGCAGTTTCCATGGCGAGCTCCCTGGGCACAGAAACAGGGTGAGTGGAATGTCTCTTCCAATGAGGGACTTTTCACTGACAGTGATAAAGGCCAAGAGCCTCCTCCACACAAATGATTGAAAAACAGAACACGAAGGACATTTTTATTTTGTGTTGTTTCCTTTGTGTGTTATGTGACTTCAGTGTAAACACCCATTAAATCAAGAACACAAAGGCAGCCACCTATGCAGGGTAGGGGATTCCCAGAGTTGCAGGAAAACAGACAGAGGGTTTTTTTTTCTTTTTCACTTTGCTGCAAGACATTTTTCCCACCTCCCCTCGGATAAGGAGAAATATTTTTCCAAAGAACAATTGAAGAATAACCTAAATAGCACAAACTGAGAGTTTAAAAGCCAAAGTTTATTTACTGTAGTTGATTTTCAAAAATATCAAAAACTAGGGGGAAAAGGACCACTGTCATGTGGAATATTCCACCCATGCTTTTCTTCCCTGAAATTGTCAGACTGTAGCTTTAAGTGAGCTTACTCCTTCTTTAGCCTAATTCACCCTTCTTTCTAATACTGTCTACTAAGGTGCTGGCTTTCCTCCCAGGCTACCACAGTCTGTGTTCAAGGCTCTCCATAAGCCCCAGTTCTCCTGGCTAAGCTATCCTGACTCAGGATGAACTACAAGGGTAAGCACGCAGTGAAACATTCTCAAATGTTCAAAACCTAAAGTGATTATTAGTGCTTTCAAAACTGAATATTTGAATCTTCAGTCCTTGAGAAATCGCCTTAATAAAATTTCAATAAACACTTATCCAGAACGACTACTTTGATATGCAGTTTAAACTACTGCCAATAAAAAGAATAATATCTCACTTTAATAATGTGCAGTAAATGCTTGAAGTTGATCTCAAAACATAGCAATGATATTTTTAAGGGGCGCATTACAGTGTTTTTTATACGGTATGGGTAGCTTGTTTTAAAAGCTTCGACTAAAGTGCCAGTGGTTGGTTTTCAGCATGTACATTAGTCTGTGCAAGGTACTGGTCATAAAATGTGGCCTGGGGTCTGTCTTCCTTGTCCTTAAATAACACTATACATAAGCTATATATAATACTGAGTGTGTTCTTCTCTATTAATAACTTCAGGTGTGACTGATCTAAGACCTGGATCTTTTGTTTTGTAAAACTCAGAAAGGATTCTGTATTTTATAATCTATATTTATACAAGTCAAATTACATATGTATGTATATATATGCATTCTATAACATAATTTACTTATTTATAGCAGTCAAATTTATGTTTATACATTTAACAAAGTACCCTTCACAAAAAAAAGATGAAACAGAAGTAAAAATTTTAGATCTAGACAAATAATGTTTGGTGTATTGTGTAGTTATTTTGATTCCGACAATTTACAAACAATGTCAGAACAAATACTTTTATGCCACTGGAAGACATGAAAACCATCAGAAGAGTTAATAAATGAACCAGTTTTAAAAATTAAAATCTTACTTTGTTGAACTTTTAGGAAGTGGAATGCAAGGGCAGTTAGTTTAACAGAGTTCTAACAGAACATATAGATGTAGATACAGATGTAAGTGTCCAGTAGATATAATGTATTATAGTGTCTACTTAATCAACTGTGTGAACATAAGCGAAAAAGAAAAACCTTTTTTCCCCAGAGACCAGGAACAACAGCGACAGCAGTGCAAAAGCCTGATTTTAAGAGACTTAATATAGAGCATCCCATATTTTGTTACTTGACATTAAGCGATAAAATCTAAAGCCAGTTTCAAAGATGGACCAAATTCCTAGCCTGAAAGTAACCACTGTCTTTTGTCATCTGGGCGTACATCATCCACACAGCTAGGAAAGAACTACAACCAGGCTGAGCACATCACCAAGTGATTGATTATTAGTCATTAAAAGAGAGATTTTTATTCAAGCCAACTAGTTTCCAGAGTGAAAGCTGAAGAGATCTCATTCTTAAATGCTGTCTTTCCTAGCTATTATACGAACTGAGATCATCCTCTGATGCTTCTTCAGGTGCCAAAGACCCATTTTTATTTTCCTTTTGCTATTTTTTAAAAAGATGTATTTATTTATTTTATGTCTGAGTACACTGTTGCTGTCTTCAGACACACCAGAAGAGGGCATCAGATCCCAATACAGATGGTTGTGAGCCACCGTGTGGTTGCTGAGAACTGAACTCAGGACTTCTAGAAGATCAACCAGTCCTCTTAACCACTAGCCATCTCCCCAGCCCCCCTTTTGCTATTTTAACTGACAATTGAAAAAGAAGGGAGAGCAGTTGTTGTGAGGGAAATGTCCTGGTAGTGGAGGGCCCTCCATCCTCTGGCAAGAGGATTCCACAGCATTGCCTCTCTCCAGCACTGTGTAGAGTTGCAGGAATCTATAAAGGAGGAGGAGGAGGAGGAGGAGGGAGGGGGAGGGGGAGGGGAGGGGGAGGAAGAGGAGGAAAAGGAGGAAGAGGAGGAAAAGGAGGAAGAGGAGGAGGAGGAGAAGAAGGAGAAAGAAGAGGATGAGGAGGAGGAAGAGGGGGAGGAGGAGGAGGAGGAGGAAGAGCAGGAGGAGGAGCAGGAGCAGGAGGATTTAAAGACACAATTCCCCTCCCCCAAAGATGAAGATACTTTCGTTTCATTTTTGGAACTTCCTAGTTGTAACTTCTTAAGCATTCTGCTATGATGAGGATCTCTGCATAAGACTTGGAATGTGTGAATGGTTCAAACATTCTCACCATATCAGATTAAAGCTTACTCCAGTTAGGATGTACTAGACCCAACTGCAGAGAAACAAACCCTCACAATGAAGCAATAATACTCACACACTGTGCCGAATTGCAGACTAAAACACCAACCAACATTTGAAAATCTAGAAAAAAAATGCCCCATAAGAAAGATAGATATTAACTTGTAATTTCAAGAATCCCTTGTGTATGGGGCTAGAGGAAGGATACACACATCTGTATCTCCTGTATGCCAAGAGTCATGGTCTTCTCACTCTTTTCCTACTGGCCTAGTATCCAAATAGTTTTCTACACTTAAGTCTTTGATTCTTTAAGGTAGAAGAGGCAGTGCAGAGAGTCCCTTCCTCTCAGGAGTGTCTCCTCTCCATTTTTTTCAGAAGGCATAGTTTTCAGGGGACAACCTCCTCGGGTGTTTTTGGGCGCAGACTCTGGGAAAGAGTGGATGTAAAGTTTCAGAAAAGAACCCTGGGAAGAAGGCGAATATTCAAGGATGTGTTTGAGCAGGGAAATGACTGGGCTCTGTATCATCAAGAAGCATAGGGTTTCCCAGGACACATACGTGCACACAAGGCCGAAGCTGAAGAATACGAAGCGGGGAGTGATATTAAGAACGCACCCTAAATCCAAGTTCTCCCTCAGAACACAACTGCTGCAAAGGGGCTGTGCAGCTTGGGAGTCAAACTCTGGGAGTAAAAGCAAATACTTGAAGCTGAAGAGCTCTTAAGAGCTGAAGGGTGTCGTTTACTTATTTCTACACATCAGTGTGGTCTTCGAATGTTAAATAGATTAAAAGGCTAAGAGAGGTCAGTCAGCCCAGGGAAGACTCTTGTACATTTCCTAACCTGGTTCTTCCTAAAATTGTTAAATGTGGGGGTGGGGTGGGGGGTGGGGGCACAGTCATCTGGAGAGTCCTTCACAAACTGAAAAGCTGACACATCGACTCCTAGAATGTCCTGCAAGGTGGATTACAGTCTACTGACAACGAATCATACCATAGATAGGTCAAAGAAATTTGAGAGGGAATGAGAGTCTGAAACTAATAGTCTAAGAAATTGCCAAATGCCAAATCTATTTGTCTTGGGAGAGAGCTGGAGCGGCAGAGGTCCGATGAGAGAGAGAGAGAGAGAGAGAGAGAGAGAGAGAGAGAGAGAGAGAAAATATGAGAATGAATATCTCAAGACTGACTATTTTGCCAGAGGCAGGGAAGGGATGCACACGGGTTTCCAGGTCTGAGAGGCCTCACCTGGCACAGCTTCCAAGTTCACACAGGGTCTTGGAATCTACACTCAGGTTTCCCCAAAACTCTACCACCTCTCGCCAAACCTCTGGCTCCCGCCTGCGTTTTCACCGCAGAGAGGTCAGCACAGTCATTTCAATTTAATCTCATTTAAAAAGACATAACTAATAAATCTATTGCCAGGGCCACAGAAAGACGGCCAGCAGAGTCGATCGATCTCCCAATCCCATTGAATCCTATTGAAAACCATGACAACACCGGACAAGCTCTGATTTATCCCAGCGAGCTAAAGCGCATTGTGAGCAGACGTCAATCACGCATTATTCCGGACTGAACAAATGCAAAATCTTTGCTGGAACAAATGCTTCCAACAGGTCCGGGTGTCCCTGCTCCATTTCCCCTTTGTTTGTGGCCTAGCAGTTGGCCTGTAGTGGGCTAGCCTCCGCCCGACCACCCAGCGCGCCATGCCACCGGCCACTTCAGGCACGCTTGGTAGGACAGCAGCTGGGGGTGGGGGGCAAGCTGGGTGAGGGAGGGGGTGGTCGGGGCGCCACGCCCTTGTCAGGTTCGAATTCAGCCTCAGCAAAGCCCATTTTTCGGGTGCGGCTACCCAAATGCAGCTCTCATCCCTGAAATTTAGAAACCAGATACCCAAATAACTAGCTGGATGGAAAGAGGCTTCTGAGACCGCACTCAAGCGCTAGACTGAAGCCAGAGGAAGGCTAGAGGCCAACAGAATGTGCCCGCTCCTGCTCCTGGCTGAATCTGGCCTCTCCTACCCGCTCCACCCGCCTTCCACGTGGATCATTTTATCTGTGCTCTGTTGGGGACTAGAGGACATGGGAGAAATCTCCTGCCAGGCACATTTCTTTTGGGCGGGCCTGTTGCTAATTCTGCCTATCCGCCCATTCTGATGCCAGGCGGGGCAGCTGTGCTGTGGTCTGCTACACTGAAAGCAGTGAGCAACACAGACCACTGCCCCTTCCTATGCCGCTAACTCGGAAACTGGCACTGACTTTGGTGACACAGAGATGAGGGGCAGGGAAGAAGCCAGAGCGACAATATGAAGGAAGCCTGAATGATTTGGCAGGACTCCCTAAAACTGCTACCATTCTTGGGTCCTTGAATGGAGGAGGTCAGCACAGAACTCCAGACTCAGGATCCATAGAGGCCAGACCAAGATGGGGATTTCGGAATCTGGATTTTGGCTGTCTCCGTTTTTTGTCAGCCTGAGGAGACAGACACAGGTCCGGAGCTCTCCCGCAGGCTACCAGCCCTTTCAGATTGTGCATGGGGTGCGGGTGTGTGTGTGTGTGGGGGGGACTGCGGGGGTGAGGCTCCTGCAAAACTTGTGCTCCTCAACACTACCACCCAGCCCAGGCCCCATGTCAGCCTGAGAGAAGGAAGCTGGGGCTCGGTTGGGAGGACCGCGGTCACTGTTCGCCACCCAAGATGTTATTCACTGGCAACAATCCCCATTATCTGTCCCCACTTTGGTCTAATCAGACAATCACTAATACCGGGCCTGCTTCCTGCGACCTCTGGGAGGTAGCCTTGCAGAGGGGGCGGGCGCCTGGCGGGGCGGGGCGGGGGGCGGAGATGGCACCTTCCGGACTTGCTCCGGCTTCGCACCAGCACTCATTCAGGTACTTAAGACCCTGGACACCCCAACCGCGGCTTTCAAAGCCTACAGAGTGGCGAGGGCTGTTTATATAAACAGGGATTCCTCCAAAGGCGCTGACATCCTGAGGCCAGCGTATGGCGAGCGCCTCCCACTTCCATCCTTAGGAGCGGCGTCCCCGGCCGCCCCTGGGTTCCTGGCCTGCCCTGTTCCCCCATCTTCTTCCCCTCCTCGGCCATGGCTACCTCTGGACGCCTCGGCTTCACCGTGCGCAGCCTCCTGAATTTACCCGAACAGGACGCGCAGCCCCGGGTGAGGGGCGAGCAACAGATGTGCGTTCCTCAGACCGCCGCCTGGATGGAGTCGGAGCGCAGTCACTACCCTTGTGAGTGAGTCAGGACTGCGGTGGGGGGCAGAGGAGGAACCCAGCCAAGCCTCTGGGTTCAGTGATGGAGAGCGGAGATCCCAACCCAGTCAGGTTCCTTTGACCCTAGAATAAGTGAGAGGCTCTGTGGTCCTCAAACTGACAGGTGGTGCGTCCGGGTCCACATCCCGAGAGTAGATCCCTGGTCCCGGACTGCTGAGGAAGGAAGTGATTTTTGTATCTGGCGATCCGAAAAGGTCAGGATAGTTAAGGATTTGAAACACCTTCCTTTTGTGTCCCAGGACTTTGCAAACTTTGTCAAAACAGAGGTGGCCAATATTGGTGACCCAGCTTGTGGGAAACTAGTTTGCCTGCTTAGCTGCTGTTGCGACTCCTTTAAGAGAACCTCAGGGTGGGTTTCTCCAGGGCATCGTCTCGGGTCTGCTGATTACTTTTGTAGAATGGTCGTAAAAGTAGGAGACGCAAGTGCCCAGATGTGAATCCAGCGAAGCAAATAGTCCGGAGCAAGGGAATGGGGACTCCAGGTGGAAGGCAGGGTGGGAGAGACAGGTCCGAGACACTCGCAGAGGCTGGCCTCTCACCAGGCGATGTCTGCTTTGTGGTTCCCAGCCTCAGATGAGAGCGGCCTGGAGACAAGCCCCGCAGACTCATCGCAGCTAGCTTCTCTTGGGCGGGCGTCCCCCGGCTCCGACGCGGAGAAGAGGAGGAAGCGGCGGGTGCTGTTCTCCAAGGCCCAGACCTTGGAGTTGGAGCGGCGCTTTCGGCAGCAGCGCTACCTGTCGGCTCCCGAGCGGGAACAGCTGGCTCGACTTCTGCGCCTCACGCCCACGCAGGTCAAGATCTGGTTCCAGAACCACCGCTACAAGCTGAAGCGTGGGCGAGCGCCAGGGGTCACAGAGTCTTCCGATATGGCAGCATCAGCTGATCTGCACGCCGCTCCCGGCCTGCTGCGCCGCGTAGTGGTACCCGTGCTGGTTCACGACCGGCCACCGTGCAACGGCAGGAGTGAGGGGACCGCTGCGGTGCCCCAGGACAAGTGCAGCGCACGCCCGGCCACGGCGTGCCCAGTACCAGGCTATGCCGCTTTCGGACCGGGTTCGGCGCTAGGCCTGTTCCCTGCCTACCAGCACTTAGCATCACCAGCTCTGGTCTCCTGGAACTGGTGAGGCTGCTGCGGGGTGCCTAGAGCCACCCTAGCCTTGGGACATTGCTATTTGGCGCAGTAGAGCTACAGCCGCATCAAAGTCAGGAGGTGACCCTTGCAGGGGGCCCTTCTTGAGTCCTGGGTCCCTGGGTTGTCCTAACTAGCAATGGCAAAAAACAAAAACAAAAAACACACGCAAGGGACTTTCTCCAAAACTCTTGATTGTTGCCCCACCGCCAATTCCAGAGCTAGATTTTGTTTCTTGATCATTATTTGTATATTTTTAAATAGTGACTTGTATGAAGCAACTTATTTTTAAATAAGAAATAGAGTGGTTTTTCTCCTTGATTTGTGCTGCTATCATACTGTGGAGGGTTGGGTCCCTGGCGCTCCTGCCACTAAAATAAATGCGGACTGGTTTCCCTTGACTGGAGCTGGGAAGACCCTTAACATTGAGGCCCACCACCAGTTATACTGTAGGTCAGAATAAAGTCCCAACAAGACTTTGGGAAGGAAAGGGACGTGGAGGGAAGCAACTGAGGTAAATCTAGGGTCGATCAATCAACTGGTGGTCTCTGCAGAGTAGAGCTGGTGATTCTTTAGTCTCTGACTCAAAGACTGAGAATGAATCCTGCTCAGCAAGCAGGGTCTGGCTCAAGGTTGGTTCTAAAACTCGGGGGCTGAGGAGCTTGGAACTAAGGAACTTGGGACCTACAATTAATGTCATGAGTGCTTCAATATGCTGTCGTTTCCGGCCTCCTCTCCCTGGCCATGGTGGTACTGGATAGGGAAGGTAGTGAAGAAATAAAAAGGCCACCAGGAATGATTGGTGTTGGGCACTACTTCCAGGCTACCCTAAAGAAAGAGGAAGGACCTGGGAGATTTGGTAACACCATGTTGGGATGCGATCAGCTAGTGAGAGCCTGGTCAGCGATTCTCACAAGAAGTAATCTCCTTTCCATTCCAGGCCTCGGTTTGCTCCTGTTCTTTTCCTGCATATATAGAGAGGAAGGACCTCCAAGGCAGGCAGCCACTGTCTCTGAAGCTGTGACCTTATTTCTGGAAACCTGTTTCAGAAAGATGAGAGGAGAGAGCTGTCCCGTTGGTCCAGATACAGGGACAAGGCCCCTGATGAGTTCTGAAGAATAGACACTGGGCTTGGTAAAGGTCCTCCTCACTTTCTTGTCCAAGGAGGAAGAGGAGGAGGAGGAGGAGGAGGAGGAGGAGGAGGAGGAGGAGGAGGA
>NW_021604577.1:12232869-12281971 GCF_004785775.1 Grammomys surdaster
GAGGAGGAGGAGGAGGAGGAGGAGGAGGAGGAGGAGGAGGAGGAGGAGGAGGAGGAGGAAGCTGCAAGGTTGTCACCTGGAATGGGGGTGGGTGGATGGTATATTTGGGGATCAGCTGCCTGTAACCTTGTCTTCCATATGGATGTGGCTATCTTAGAAGAATCTCCATCCTTAAACCTCCTTTTGTGCTGGATACTGAAAAAGGCATTGTCAGGGCTAAAAAGGACCTAGACAAAATCCTCACTGTTTCAATTCAGAACTCTGTTTAATCAGTCCCTGGAGACAATGTAGTGGGTGTTAGGCAGGACAATAGCATCTTTTTAAACCTTGTGGCCTTCAGGAAGACAAAGGGCTTGAATTTTATGGGCTTACAACTTCAGTTAGAATAGTGCCAATGCGCATGGGAGATTATCAAATTTGTATCATAAAACCCCTGTCTAACAGATGATTGGTAGGGAGGAAGCCCCAACTTTGTAAGATGTATATTGGGACCTGCGGGAGCTTCTCTGTTAGACTTGGCTGAGCAGATGTGAAAGAAAAAGAGGAAGGGATTTCTGAGGAAGGCCTGAGTTGGGATTTGTAGCTGGCTGTGTGTTTGACAAGTCCATGCTCCTCCTGCATGAATAGGAAAGAGTTAAGGAGAGGGGGGTTCAGCAGATCGTAGACCCTGTGACGTGGTGAGGGTCTAGAAATGTGAGGTCTGCAGAAAAAAGAGATCTAGTCTGTAGGGAGAAAGACTTAACAGGAGGCTATGGAAGAAAATGTATTCACAGCCAGACTCATCATGGTCCCAAACGGTGAGTCAAATTAGAGTCATGGGTTTAGAGTCACAGCAGGATGGACCCAGTGAGCCAACACTGCTCTGAGCAGGAAGGAGACAGTGGCACCAGCAGCCACAATATACAAACTATTAGTCTTTTGTATTCTTTTGCCAGAAAGTCCTTCCTAAAGAAATAAAGACCCCACGGAAAGAGCAAACTGCATTCCCATATCATGGTTTCGTTTTAGAGACTCAGGTTGGTATCTATGTTATTCCATCCATACTTATGATAAGATAGAAAAGTGTCTACTTCCTTTGTGACCCAAAAGCTGAATCCAAGTCATTTCTGCCAACTGCTGTGAAGATAGTCAGGCGCTCCCTCTCCACAGGGTCTCCCTCCTCAGAGCGAGTGTCTGATCCTGTCATCCACCTTGGACATGACAAGGCAGAGTCACACTCAGAAAAAAAGCTCGTAGCAAAATTTGCTGCATTTCCAGGTACATTCACAGCTGATCTCGCAGAAACCTTACACGCACACACACGCGCACACACGGTAGATAGGATAAAGACAAGAAACCATCACAAAGTAATTATAAACTTCAAAGGATGTTACTATTGTCCTTAGTTTAACTCACATTTAGCCACCACGCTTACCTAAGATCAATTGTCACCTTATATATACTGTCCAGCCATCATGCATATGGACAGGCTGCAAGAGCAAGCTGGAAGCACTCTATACAACTCAAGGCCACTACTGGAGCTGCTCACAGAGCCCACTGACTTACTAACACTTATTACCTATGGGCCAGAGGATAGTCCAAAGATTTTCGAATATAATAGAACATTCAGTCCTCAAGAGATAGTACTGCCAACCCCGCTGTCATATGTGGAATCTTAAGGTCGATGAGATTGTAAGTAGTTAGTCTAGGGTTAAGTGGTAGGCTGAGACCTTTAGATTGAGTGCATGCGTATGTGCGTGTGTGCATGTGTGTGAATGTGTGTGTATTCGTGTGCATGCGTGTGTGCATGTGTGTGCATGTGTGTGCATATGTGTGTGCATGTGTGTGCATGTGTGCGTGTATGTGTGTACATGTGTGTGCATGTGCATGTTTGTGCATGTGTGTGCGCATATGTGTGTGCATGTGTATGTATGTATGTGTATGTGTATACATGTGTGTGTGCATGTGTGTGTGCATGTGCATGTGTGTGCATGTGTGTGTGCATGTGCATGTGTGTGTGCATGTGTGTGTGTGCATGTGTGTGTATGCATGTGCATGTGTGTGTGCATGTGTGTGTGTGTGATGAGCATGTGTATGTGCAGGTGTGGGAATGCTCAGTGTTTATGAGTGCATGTGGAGGGGAGGCCAGAGGTTAAGGCTGAATGTCTTCCTCAACTTTTTTCTACCTGGGTTTATAAGACAGCGTCTCTTACTGAACAGGGAACTTCAAGACTCAGCTAGTCTGATGACAGGCAACCCTTAGGATTGACAGGCAATCCTCCTGCCACTACCCTTCCACAACTGAGCCATCTCACATGAGCCTTTAGTCATATGGTGGCAATTATTCTTGCAGTCTTTTGTCCTAGGATTTTCATTCAACAACCTTGGTTACTTTCTCACAGACGTTTCCTTAAAGATATGTTCTTTAGCATCTTTCTGTCTCTCTGTTTTGTCTCCACCATCCCCAATTCCCAAACCTCTAGCTTTGAGACACAGCCTTTGTGTTCCCCTGTCTATCTGTATGCATTCTTATCTCTCTGTCAGTGAGATGGAGCTCTTGCACAGGTCACGGTATTCTCCTGTGACTATCATTCCCCTGCTATTTCAGAAAAAAAAATCTGTTGCCACTGCCTTGACATCAAAAGCTCAGTGTTCAGCAGGGTTGTTGCTGATTCTGGTAAGCTCCTTTAAGCTGTTCCCAACCCCCATGCCCAGCTCCTGGTGGAGCTGTGTAACTCTGCCTTGCTTAGATATTTCCTTCCTAGGTCTCCAATTTAATCTTTATTATTAAATATCATCCTCTTCACATCTAGTGTTCCTTCCATTGTAAACATTTTCACTTCATCTCACTTAAATCTCTTGCTGGTGGAGATTGCAATTTTCACTTCAATTTTCTTTTCTTGTTGTTCAGAAGATCTTACATCTTAGCACATCTCTTATCTGGCCAATTTAGCACTTTAGTATCTTAGATAATGTGCTCCTGAGGGGTTAGAAAGAAGTTCTTTGAGCCCAGGTTAACCTACACCTTCGCTTTTAACGATGGAGTTTTATTATTCTCTTGACTTGGTTGGTATCATTCATTAGCCTCCCTGTCTCTCTTTCTGGCCCCTCTTTGTGTGTGTCTCTCTCTCTTCTCTTCTATACATGTGAACACACACACACATTAAAGCAATTTTGCCTTGTGAATAAGATACACAAGCATGTGGTTGTAGACTTGACATGGTTGAACATTTGGTTAACTCTTTGTCTGCCAGGAACGTTTCAGCTAAACAGAGTAAGTTGTCAGTGAATATGAAGAACAGATAGTCAAAGTTGCCTTTAGAGGAAGCAGGGTCCCTACCACAGCAATTTCTGCCAACGTGGCTATATTATTTAGTGTTCAAAATCTGCCTGAGAAACTGCATCCCACAGGACCACTTATATTTCCAAGCCACTCTGGAAGTAGAGACATCTAAATGGCTCCTTAGTTCCAACTCTGCATCTGTTTACCTCTCTCTGGTTCCCTGGACACATGCACACCAACCAAAGGCATTTAACAATAACCAAAAGGCATTCTCCTTTCCTCCTTGTGCCTGCCACTCATATTACTCAGTCTGTAAGTTCACTAAAGGTGAACAGTGCATGGAGGCTGAGCCCTGCACTTATGATTTGGCCTTACAGGGAGACCAAGAAGAGTTGTATAGGCTATTGATCCAACAGTCCAGTGCTCCTTCTATTCCAGCTCCTTTCCAAATGTTCAAGTTTAGGGTTTCTCAGACTTTCCAGTCATGTCTAGTACACAAGCCTTAGTGTTTATTCTGAAATGAAAAAGAAAATACATTACAAATTAGAAGTAGAAAGTAGTTTTCACGTTAATAACCTGCCTTGTGGACAAACAACAAAAACCCAAAACCTCTCTAGGTTTCTTTTGAGGTTGGGTAATTTCAAAACCCACTGCAGTTCCGCATAACTTCAGGGAGCAGGGTGTGACTGAGGGGACATCTGAGGGACTGGTCATGCATAACGTCCTCCTGTATTCTGACTGGGTGGTCTTGTATTAAGAGGAACAGGTTTTCAAATGCTTTTCTTCAGCTAAAAGCTCTGAATTAGACTCTCTTTTCTACTCTTAATACCCAATTGCCCTGTCATTCTTTTTCTTCTTCTTTTCTTCTATTCCTCTTTCTCTAGCCTGGGGATTGGATAGGATATTTGGAAGAATTCTCTAGGAAGAGGAATGTAGGCTGTTTGCAAATTAAACTGTGACAAAGTGTCAAGAAAATCCATTCAAAGGGCCCTTGACTCTCACCTAAGACGCCTTCTTTCTGTTGTATCTTCCCCTGAAGCTTTGCTCAAGGGTAGTGCACTAAGGCGCAATTCCTTCAGCCCTAAAGAAGTCATCAACTCAGGTTTAAATGACCTCTTGGGAGGTAAATTCTCAACTAGAGGCAATCCCGAAACACCATAAGCTCTCAGGATCTGATACAATCACATAAGCAGAAGCACAGAGACGGCAGAATTCAGATGCAGAATGTGTGAGTCAGGAAATGCAAGGAAGGATGAAAATGGGAGGATGGCGGGGAGGAGATGAGGAAACAGAGGAACGGTAAGCAAAGAACCAGTTACTTTTAGGAGCTGTTTTACTGCCTAATCTCAGGAATAGACTCACCGATCTGTCTGAATACAGCACCCTGCCAGTTCCCTGCCAGAAACATTTCACATTTGACTCAAGTTAAGACAGAGAGGTAGTGTGGATTTTTCCATTGTTCATCTGAGTGCGTGGAACATAAGGCCTACTGTCTTATTAATTTGGGGCTGTATGGAGCACCAAGAATTAACAAAACACAAAAAAAAATCTCTTAGAAAAATTTCCAGAAGAAACCATAAATATCTACCACCTCTTCACTGAACTTGTTGATTGAAAAAACAATGTACATGTATTCTCAAATAATTTATGTATGCCTAGCAACAAAATGACCTAAGTCCAATAACTACATTTGATTAGATCATTATAAAATGCATATGATATACACGTGAGTGGGTGTGGACAACTTGGAAGTCTCTCCCTTAAAGAGAAAATCTCTGATGCATCAACCCACTTGTCATCTTGTTTTTCTCACTCTGAAAAATGACATTTTTCTTTCACTGAGATAATAGGGAGATCACAGAAATGTATAAGTAAGCTATGTTCCTAATTCTAATAGTCTTCGCAATGACATTTGTTTTCTCGTCAATGATGTAATGATCGGAGACTCAGGTAAATGGTTAAAGTGTAAAGGGGAAATCTCATTTGTATCACTGCAGACTATGACCATCAAGAGAAAAAGATGGGGTTATACTGGCTTAGAAAGAACAACTCCCCTTTCTTCTTCTGTTTCCTCTTCTCTGTAGTCTCAGACATCCCCCATCTATCAAGAGTCATGCACTGGGAATAATAGCACTTGGTTTTGTCATTAACAAGGTAAAAACCAAACTAGGACCCTTAAAAAAAAAGGATATGGAGAGAATCAGCTGTTTGTTTCTTCCTTGGCCGGATAGAAGTTTAAACGAGACTCTAAGGTTTCTGGGAAGAGTCTATAGGTGTTAGACAATTACCTTCCTGAAAAGCTCCACGGCTGGAAACACACAGCCCTGAAGTCTTAGCACATAATGAATTTTAAATTGAGCTTAGGATGCTTTTTGTTGCTTTCAGTACCTCTGGGGGAAAAGATGCAATTTGTATCAACTTAACGTCTTCCCATAATTGTCACCAGAAAGTGCAGGAGCGACTTGATTTGTAGACTCCAGAGATGGTGAAAGCTGCCGACACAGAGGTATCTGGGCTCCCTGGAAGCAGCAGCAACTGATGATGCCTGGGGGGCGGGGGGTGGGATGGGCTACTGGAGCTATTTTATTCTGTTAGACCACTCTGTTCTCACACAAGCCCAGACGACTATATAACTGGCCTGACTTAAGATGTTTCATCCACTACTGAACAACAAGAGAGTAATCTGTGCAGCAGTCAACAGAAAGGAAAGGGATCTTGCAGAAGA
Source organism: Grammomys surdaster (assembly GCF_004785775.1). Taxonomy (NCBI): domain Eukaryota; kingdom Metazoa; phylum Chordata; class Mammalia; order Rodentia; family Muridae; genus Grammomys; species Grammomys surdaster. The sequence goes on from NW_021604577.1 coordinate 12,238,857, forward strand.
GAAGAAAACACAATATATATATAGATACGTGTATATATGTGCATGTGTGTATGGTATGTGTGTGTATTGTCCTAGATATATGAGTGGCTTATACCTCTCAAAAGCTGACCAACAATAATACAGCAATAACAACAATAAATCCATCTAACAAAAGGGCTTGAATTGGTATCCCAAAACAAACACAGATGCTCAACCAGTGTATAAAAAGGTATTCAACATTACAATCATCAGAGAAATGTAAATCAAATCACAGTAAAACATTATCCTCTGCTTATTAGAACAGTGGTTTATCAAAAAAAAAAGGGAGGGTGGGGCATAGGGATGGATGGCTTAGTGGATAGAGGTGCTTTTTACCAAGCTCAGCAACCTGAGTTTGTTCCCTAGGTTCCACACGGTGGAAAGAGAAAGCAGACTCCTGTGAGTTGTCCTCTGACCTCCATACATGCATTGTGCTGTGTATAAGACACACATGCACACACTGAATAAATGTAATATTTTTTTAAAAAAGCAATAAAGTTAAGATATGAAGAAGAAACTTGTGCTGTCATTAGAAAGGGAAATTATTATACCATTTACGAAATATCGTATTACGGGGGCTGGAAAGATGTCTAGGTGGTTAAAGGCACTGCCTGCTCTTTCAGGAGACCTAAGTTTGATTCCTAGCACCCACACAGTAGCTTGGATATTTTGTAACTCCAGATCCAGAGGATCTGACAGCCTTTGTGGCCTCCAGAGGTATCAAAAACACATGTGCTACACAGACATACATGAAGGCAAAGCATCCATAAACATAAAATAATTTTTTTAAAAAATGGTAGGAAGGTTCTTCAAAACTTGAAACAACAGCTATTTCTGATCCAGCAATTCCTTTTCTGGATATATATATATGGAAAATTAGTATCGGTATCTTGAAGAGATACCTGTGTTCTCATTGGAACATTATCTATAATAACCAAGAGGCAGAAATAGCCTAAGTGGACACCAGTGGAAAAGTGTTGAAGAAAGTGTTACACACACACACAACCCGGGGGACGGGGAGTGGTATATTGTTAAACCGTGTAAGTAGAAGAAGCAAATCCTGTCAACATTGACAAACCTGGGGACACTAAGCTAAGCAAAACAAGATGGAGGGAGAAAGGCAAACGCTATAGGACTTATATGTAAAGTCTAAAGAAATCAAATTCATAGGCACAGATGAGAATGGTGGTTTCCAGGGTACCAGGAACTTGGAGACATAAAGGATGGCGAACTACTCAGAGGGAACAAACGTTCCTACAAGATGAATGATCGTTGTGTGTCTAAGGTATAGCAAACGTGTTAATAGTTATAGCAATTAACTTGATTGTGGTAAACGAACTTCACATTTACTATCGTGAATATAATTCTTTTGTCATTTAAACTGTTGTTTTATGTAAGGAAGACAAAGGCCAGAATTACTTACCAAATGCATACATTTATTCTATTAATCTTTCACTTGAATCTTATGAGGGTCAAATGAACCTCCCTGTGTTTGCTTTACCTGGGCCATACTCTTCCATAGCTTACGGCTCCCGCTCACTGTTGTCCAACAGCAGGACAGAGTGTCGTCTAGCTATTACGCACAAAGCCTTGGCCTCAGTCCCTCAAACCAGAAGAGTTTCCTTGTCTTCCTTTTCTAGGAAATCTTTGCCAAGACCTCCCTTGTTCATACATTATTTTTCCTTTCTCCTCCTTCCTTCCCTCCCTCCCTCTCTCCTTTCTTTCTCCTTTTCTCCCTCCCCCTCCTCTTTTGAGACAGGATATTACAATATCAGGACAATAGCTCAGAATCCTCCTAAGTATCAGGGTTTCCAGGTGTGAACCACCACACACAGACAAACGCACATGTGTTTATAGGTTTGGGACCTACAGCCATGTACAGAGAGCCTACTGCTCTTTTACCCTGGAGCCATAACATCCTGTCACGGAACATTTTGAGCATGTTTTGCTAGGAAAAGCTCTCCTAAACAAATCAGGAAACTCTTTTGCTTTCTTCAAGTGATTTCAACTTCTAAATTCATTTGTCTACATAGCATTTCCAAACTAATTTCCATGGGTCCATCCAATATAAAGCTAGCTGTTCTAGAACTCACTCTGTAGGTTAGGATGGCCTCAAACTCACAGAGATCCACCGCAAGCACTGGGATTAAATCAGCTCTGATAATCCCTTTTCATTTAAGTTTCCTGTGCACCAAGAAATCTTTAGTAACCCAAGGTCATAGAGAGCTTTTTCTGGAACCTTAATACACTCATATCTTGTATTTAGATCTACAACTCAATCAATATTTAGGTCTATAACTCATTAATTTTTGTTGGGAAATAAAATCTGAGATTCTTTCTTTCTGCTGACATACCCAGTTCCTTACCATAGTGAGCATCCAATTGTTAAAAACCTATCCCATTTTGATAACCACATGCTTTTGTTAAAAGTTAACTGAGCACCACATAGATCTGTTGTTTTGACTCTTGCTCTGCTCGTGTAACCTGCATGACTCTCTGTACTTTCACCAGAACACGCTTCTCTGGTTGCTGTCGCTTACAGAAAGGCACAAAAGTAGGTAAGGGAAGTCATAAAACGTTGTTTTGTAGAATTTCATGCTGGGTAACTTGCTTATAAAATACCATCTTCAATCAGCCTATCAACTTGTATATTTAAGGCTAATAAAGTTTGGGTTACAGTGACTTGGACTTTATAGCCCCACTTAAGAAGAATTTATATTTTACATAGGTACGTTTATCCACATGGATATTAATCTGCAAAGAAGGGGGAATGAAATGAAAATTTATATAAATGTTTTCAAGGGTACATAGATAATAAAATAAATAAATCCAGGTTTTTAATATCGATACTTAGGAGACAAAGGCAGGGACAGATAGTTTCTTTGTGAGTTTCAGGCCAACCTAATCTACAAAGCAAATCCAAATCAGTCCAGACTACACAGAGAAACCCTGTTTCAATAAATAATAATAATAATAATAATAATAATAGTTTTAAATTGTTTTAACTTATCAAAATGAAGATGGTTATAAGTTCTATTGGTTGTGAAGGTATTACAAATCCTTTATTGGGTAAGTCAAAGTAGAACAGACCTAAATAAAAATGGGGCTGCTAAATTGGACTAGTCTCTGCTCTTAATGACTTCAAATTACTGGACCAAAGGCACGCTGTGTTGGGAGAGAGGCTTTGTATTTGTGTTAATAAGAGAGAATAAAAAGGTTTTGGACTCCTTCCAAAGTAATAAGAACCAGATTTGATAGAGGGAGACCTCCTGAAGATCTCATCTGAAGACAGGAGAAAATCAAAATAGGACCAAATACACTGGTAATGTATATTGCTAACCATCTATTGAAACAACTCTGGAACTGACAGGGACATATATATGTCTCCAGCAAAAACTTCAGCTTGCATGGCCAATAAATCTCACTGGCTACAAAATTCTCATGGCTTATTATTACACACCATCCTTTCAGACGGCATGAATGTATTGTAGTTTGATTATATGATCAAACTAACTTCTAAAGAAAGACAGTTGTCTTTCACCTGCTGAATCAAAGGCAGGAAGTCATCCTTAATTGATCTGTGCACCCTGCATCTTCCATACAAATGTCTTTATAGAGCTGTGTAGTAATGCTTGTAAGTTTTGTATTTTGCAGAATGGAAGACCAGGAGGACAGCCTTAACAGGATTCACCCTAGAGGATGCTGAGATGCTGAGAATGGCTGTTCTAGCTCCCTGATCAATTATGCCTCAAACTGATAATGTTTCCAGAAACTTGCTTCTAGAACAGCTTCAGAAAGGACTGCTAATCTCAGATGACCTCGGTTCATGCAGCCTTTCAGACTGTTCCAGTCAAGACTTCAGTTAAGCCCTGAACTTAACCAACACATAGAGACTGGAAAACAAATGAAGTTAGATAGCTTTCCTTCTACTTAACCATTCTTCCAATTTTGGCGGGGGGTGGGGAGCACACAGAAATTCGTCATGCCAATTCATCAGAAAGCAATTTTAAGGAGACCGCCATCCCGATCCTGTAAGTTGGGGTGGATGGTTTTGGTCATTTTATGAGTTATAGATACGTTGTGATTTTAGGGGAATATTTAAATAATTATAGTCTTGGATGGGGAGGAAATAAAGAGCTCACACTCAGGAATTCTATCTTTCTTTTCCTTTTCTCTATTCTTTCTTAGATGAAGAATAGGAGGTTGAAAAGAAAAGGAGGGGTATAAGATATTATAAGACATTAGACAAATAGGGGTAGATTATTGAATCTACTCTTAAACCAAAAAATAAAAAAATTATAGCCACAATCTTACATTGGTAAAGATCTTTATATTTTATGAAATTAAGGTTATATTTTGTTACATTGGTAGAGAATTTTGCATATTGAAACAGAAATAAAGTTTTTTTGATATATTGGTATAGGTTATTGTGTATTGATACAAATTTAAGATTATTTTTCTTTTTTTCTCATTTTTTAAGAGTTTTATTTCTTTAGTCTTATATTTGTGTGCAAAAGTATAAATAGATATGCTCAGTATGCATCAAAATGTACATATAAGTAAATTTAGGTGAGAATTTAAATTACCCTAAACCTCATTAAAGTTCTCTATGCAAACTAGAAAGGAATATCCATCATCAAAATTCACACATGACAGTCACATTATGATGAAGGTACTACACTCCTTCCTTCCTCCAACCATTTTTTTATTCTTTTGATCATTTACTTGTGCCATTTAGGTCCTCCACAACTACTTATTCCAAAGAACATATGAAGTTTTCTATAGTAATTTCAATTATAGGCTTCTTTTCTTATAGCTGCACTACATTACAGTAACAATCTCCTTAGGACAAAACCTAAAAATATATATATATTATTCCTGTAATTGTTTGGTAGGTCATAGACTGAATAGGTGTGACAAGTTTTTGACTCAGAAACTCTTTTTTTAAATGTCAATCAAAGGCTTTATAAGTTTGGTAATGCTCAATAACAAGATGCACATACAATCAGAAGTGTAACCCAATACCCAACCTAGATATACCAACTATCTTTGACTGGTGGAGACACGTGAACATCTGCTTCCATGTTCCCCCCCTCTTTTTCTCTCTCTTGTCTCCTAGCTCCTCCTCCTCTCCGTACTCCTCCTCTTCCTCTCATTATTCCTCCCACCATAGCTCCTCCTACATATCACCCTTCCTGTTAAGATAAAACTTGTCTCTCAAAATACAATTAGAGCATAACTGTACCAATTTATATCAGTAAGGTACAAGATAGACCTAATACCCAGTCCATCATTTTGTTGACTAACCAGAACCTCTGTCATCTCTCCTAACTAAAAGACTTAGTTCTGAACCTGACTTTTTTCTTGGCTTTAGAATTAATGTCAGCTGAAAACCATCCTCTCAAGTCTTTTCTCTCAAAGGAAATAGCCGGGATTGGCTATGAGACTGTAAGTCTTCAGCCCTGTCAGAAATCCAGAATGACTGAATTAACTGAAATTATGGGAAGCACAAAGCATAGCTTCTAAAACTTAGCCAATTTATAGAGATTGCTGAACACCTGGACAGTCCCTATACTACAAAACGTTGCAGCATCCGATCCTCAGCCTTCTGGCCCAGGATCATCTGACAGACCTAGTGATGCAGAATTATTAAGGACTGATTACTTTGTCTTGGCAGATATAATGAGTCAACTATTCCACAAGTGTGTCCTTTTCAGGACAGTAATTTGTCTGTAGATGAAAAGAGGCAATTCTTGCCCAGTGGCTGCCTCACCACAACTGGAGTAACTCCAAAGATGCTCAATTTCTTCTTAGAATCCAAGACAGGAAGCTGTCAGGAGCAGATAAGTCTCTAATCAAAATGAACCTTAATGCATAAATGTTTGTAACGTCAATTTTGTGGATGTTTTGAAAACCAACTATCCATGTAAGGCAATCTGGATTGTTGTCTGTTAACTCCTCTCAACTATTTCTAAATAAAATATAGAAAACACCCTAACAATAAACTCAGAGCCATGAATTTGCATAGGCTCACAGGCTAACCATCTCAAATCAGTTTAAAAAGTTGAAGGAGGACTGGGCCTAAGCCTTGTATTCCTAAATGTGTTATATAGGCACAATGCCTATGAGAGTAACAATATTAATCTCACTTCTATATCAATAAGAAACTCATATCAATGAAAAACTTAAATTTGAAATCAAAGTAAATTTTGTACCATTTAAGAAATTATAACTTCAGCTTAATAACAATTATACAGATTTCTACCAATATGTTATGGCTATACAATAAATCCTAGCTATTCCTCCCTGTTCTAACAAAACCACTACTTTTATCTAGAAAGACAGCCCAGTATTAACCACCTCAGTCCCCAAACTCAGGGAATAGGGGTGCTGACTCTTCACTAACTTCTTCAAGCTGATTATGTGTGTTGAGATATTAGAAGAGGGGTAGGGGAAAGAGTAAATTGATAAGCCTCTGACGTCTGTGTCTTCACTGCATTCAGCTGAGATTCCAGGACATCAGAGGTTCGAGCAGGTCTGCTCAGCTTGCTTGATGAGTAGATACACCAAGGCTGTGTATTCTGCAATATACAATTCTCAAAACAAAATTTAGTATCAAGATATTTTTTGTTTGAATTCTGGAATCTAGTCTTCTGGTGGCCTGTCTCTATCATATCTAATCCATATAATTCTGGGAGTTTCTATGAGGGTGTGCTCCCACCATCCTCCCATTCCAGCTTCCCTGCTCTTAAATTCCCCAACACTAGGGAATCTAAACTATCAGGCACCAAGGCCCTCCACTTCCACTGATGCCTGACAAGGCCACCCTCAACTACCTATACAGGTGGAGCCATGAGTCCTTCTCTTTGTATTCTTGGACTGGAGGTTTTAGAATGACTACTCCAGCTTGTTTCTTAGGATTATTTGCTTGAAAAATTGTTTTCCAGCCTTTTACTCTAAGGTAGTGTCTGTCTCTGTTACTGAGGTGGGTTTCCTGTATGCAGCAAAATGCTGGGTCCTGTTTACGCATCCAGTCTGTTAGCCTATGTCTTTTTATTGAGAAATTGAGTCCATTGGTGTTAAGAGATATTAAGGAACAGTGATTGTTGCTTCCTGTTATTTTTGTTATTAGAAGTGGAATTACCTTTGTGTGGCTATCTTCTTTTGGATTTGTTGGAAGAGGATTACTTTCTTGCTTTGTCTAGGGTATAATTTCCCTCCTTGTATTGGAGCTTTCCCACTAATATCCTTTGTAATGCCAGGTTTGTGGAAAGATATTGTGTAAATTTGGTTTTGTCATGGAAAATCTTGGTTTCTCCATCTATGGTAATTGAGAGTTTTTCTGGGTATAGTAGCCTGGGCTGGTATTTGTGTTCTCTTAGGGTCTGTATGATGTCGGTCCAGGATCTTCTGGCTTTTATAGTCTCTGGTGAGAAGTCTGGTGTAATTCTGATAGGTCTGCCTTTATATGTTACTTGGCCTTTTTCCCTTACTGCATTTAATATTCTTTTTTTTGTTGTTGTTGTGTGCATTTGGTGTTTTGATTATTATGTGACTGGAGGTATTTCTTTTCTGGTCTAGTCTATTTGGCGTTCTGTAGGCTTGTATGTTTATGGGCTTCTCATTCTTTAGGTTAAGGAAGTCTTCTTCTATAAATTTTGTTGAAGATATTTATTGGCCCTTTAAGTTGGGAATCTTCACTCTCATCTATACCTATTATCCTTAGGTTTGGTTTTCTCATTGTGTCCTGGATTTCCTGGATGTTTTGTGTTAAGAACTTTTTGCATTTTGCATTTTCTTTGACAGTTGTGTCAATATTTTCTATGATATCTTCTGCACCTGAGATTCTCACTTCTATCTCCTGTATTCTGTTGGTGAGGCTTTCATCTATGACTCCTGATTTTTTTCCTAGGTTTTCTATCTCCAGGGTAGTCTCCCTTTGTGTTTTCTCTATTGTTTCTACTTCCATTTTTTATGTCCTGGATGGATTTGTTAAATTCCTTCACCTGTTTGGTTGTATTCTCTTGTAATTCTTTAAGGGATTTTTGTGTTTCCTCTTTAAGGGCTTCTACCTATTTACCTGTGTTCTCCTCAAATTCTTTGAGAGTGTTATTTATGTCCTTCTTAAAGTCCTCTATCATCATCATGAGAAGTGATTTTAAATCTGAATCTTGCTTTCCTAGTGATATGGGGAATTCAGGACTTTCTAGTGTGAGAGAATTAGGTTCTAATGATACCCTGGGTTGCTGATGCTTATGTTCTTGCATTTGCCTTTCACCATCTGGATCACCTTAGTGCTACCTGAACTGTCTCTGACTGGAGCCTGTCTTTCCTATTGTCTTGGTTGTTTCAGAACTGTGTGGGGTAGGTGTTACTACTAGGGTTAGAGTTGGGGCCCAAGATCTGCTCAGTGTGCAGGCTCAGACCAGAAGGAACCAGTGCTCTCGGCCTAGAGTAAATTCCTGGGTCCCAGTAGGTCCCAGTTACTCTCTGTTTGGGGGGAGGGGCAGTGTTGTCTCCTTAGCTGAGATACTGCCCGGGTTAGAGCTCCTGGGAGGCCCGCTTCCACTGGGTTTTGTGAGATTGAGTGCAGAGCTGTCTCCTGGGATCTGCTCAGTGCTTGGGCCCAGACTGGAAAGCAGGTTATTTTTCATATACATAATATATATGTGTTCTTAATGTTTATTTGAGGTGTTATATAATTCTTAAAGATGCAATATAAAGTTCTAGTTCTTTTGAAAGCTGCTATTATAAACTGTTAGGGATGATAAAAATACAAGTTATGAACTATTAGGGATGGTTAAAAAAATACAAATTATCAGCTCATGTATACTCTTTGGCTGGTGGCATAGTCTTTGGGAGCTCCCAGGGGTCCAGGTTAGTTGATACTATTGGTGGGTGAGTGGGGGTGGATGGGAAGGAAGCACCTTCTCAGAGGCAAAGGGGAGGAGGAGGGGGTGAAGAACTCTTGGGGAGGATTGGGAAGAGGCTCAACATTTAGAATGTAAATAAATAAAATAATTTAAAAAAATTTAAAAATGAAATAAAATTAATATTCAAACTCATAGTCATATTAGATACTAATTTAATTAATTACAATAAAATGTTTTCAAGGTTATTAAAATGGTAAATAATAAGAATATTATATTATTATAATATTATATTATCTTTTGACTATGGTCTGCTCCTGGCAGTACTCCCTTCATTGATGATGAGTATAAATGACCTCCATATGGAGTTGCTTCAACTGTAGCAAGCTAGCCACTGGGCAAAGAAAATATTCATGCTTCAACAACAGACAAATCTGTCCAGGAAGGACAAACAGATGCAGGAAAGACAGTTGCCAAGCTCTGACAAGACAAGGTAAGCAAGTCCTTCATAATTCCAGATTCACAAAATTTGACAGTATATTCTGTCATATATACTAGGACAGAATACCAAAGGTAGATGCTCCAACATTATAGAGAATTTTGGGGACTGTCCAGGCAGTCAGCTGTCCTTGTTATTTCTGTAATTTTTGGAAGCTGTGTTCCTAGACTTCCTGCACACTCAGGTAATATTTATTCCTTCTCAGGTCTCTGATGGGGTTGAAGTCTAGTTAGTCATAGTCCTACTGTAAGCTTAAGTTGTTTAGGATTTAAAAAGATGTTCTAGGTCTAACCTAGGGTTTTATGTTAGTAATACAAGTTAGGATAAAATTTGAGATAGATACAAAACTTTGAAACACCAAGATAAGATAGGTATTACAAATTTTTCTTTAATTGCCAAATACTGTGAACTGGACATTATAAATTTATATCATACCTTATAGTTTTCATAATTGTCATAATTCTATTCAGTCTATATTTAAAAGAAAAAGAGCCTTTTATTGGACTAAAAAGAGGAATTATAGAGAAAATATCTTCTGGTTTTTGTTGTAGCCATCTTAAGGGGAATGAAGTACTATTGTTACATTTTCATATTCATTTCCCCTATAACCTTATTTCTATCATTGGTTTATAAACTATACATGTTTTGTCTTTTAAAAAGTAATTATTGACCTAGGAATTATAATATACATTTTAATTAGTCTTTGTCTAGTTTCGTGGAGTGAAATGCTCTTGGATAGTATATAAATCTTTATCCCAGTAGCCTAAAGTTTATTCTAAGTCAACTACGAATAAAAAGGGGCATAAAATAGAATTAAAGAAATAATGACCAAAAATGTCCAATATTTTTGAAAATATTTTTTAAAAACCTTATATATCTAAAACCCCAAGGATAACAAAAATAAATTAAACTACTTCAGGCATAACAGAATCACGTTGCTGAAGTCCACTGGCAATATAATATAACTTTAAATATTCCTGGGAATATTGTGTTGATACAAAGATAAAGAATAATGTTTTCTTAAAACTTATACATATATGAAAAGAATCACCAGATAATAGAAAGATAATACTTCAACTAGACCTCTTACACTAATAAATAAAACTACCAGTAACAGGAGTAGGTTATACCTTATTGTGTTGTTGGTCTTTAAAGGGTCCCATGCCCAGGAGTCGTTGGTCAACATAAAATTAAGTCAATGTTTTTGTTTGTTTGTGGACTTCTTGTTTCCTTTTGTAACTTTTTCTCCTTTGGGTTCTGTTTTGACTTTTGTTTTTGTGGGAGTTTTTTGTTTGTTTGTTTTTATCCTTTTTCTTTTTGGTTGGCGGGAGCATGGATTACTTTCAGTATTTTATAACCTTATTTTGTTCTGAACACCCTGTCTTCAGCTTTGGGAAATTTTCTCCCAGGACATTCAGATCAGTCTTAAGCAAAGAATGTACTTCATATCCCCACAGCTTATTCTCTGGGCAGCACCACCTTTTTGTAAAATATTGTGCTTTTCTTCCTAGAAATGTGGATGGTCTCAAACTTTGACCTTCATATCCTTAACAGGAGTAATTTTTAAAATACTACAACCTGAAAACTATACTGTGACCCAAAATCCGGGCTTAAACAGCAGCATAGAAGAAGCCAAAAATTGATTAATAAGCTTCCTTGTCCGTGATTATCCCTATGCTGCTGTCAAATGTTTGAGGACCATTGTTCTTTACAAAGTTTGTCAAATATGATAGTTGTTTATGGATGAAGAGAAATTCCTAATGCTGATAATTCTTTTGGTCAAAGACATCCCAAGTCTTCCCTGAGCTTACTCTAACCATATCCTCCACATCAAGTTCACCAGTGATAAAACTGTTAACTTGGTACTACCCCTGACAAATGGCAAATGCTTCTTTGGAAGTTATAAACCACAATCATGTTATAAACATCATGACATGGAGGAATACCAAGTAAATCTCCTTAACAAACTAACTCAAGGAAAATTAGTTATGAATTCTTTCTACTTGTTAGTGTGAGCTTACAAAGGTAAGATGGGTGAAATGTAACTTGTTTGAAACTATACATTGTGTCTTAGTTACTGCTGGAGTGCCCTGAAGAGACACCATGACTAAGGCAGCTTCTAAAGGAAAGGGGCTTGCTTACAGTTTCAGAAGGTTGGTGTACTGGCTGGTTTTGTGTGTCAACTTTAAAGAAGCCAGAAACATCAGAGAAAAGGGAGCCTCAGTTAAGAAAATGTCTTAATGAGATCCACCTGTAAGGCGTTTTCTCAATTAGTGATCAATGGAGGATGGCCCAGTCTATTGTGAGTGGTGCCTGCCAACCCTAAGCTGATGGAACTGGCTTCTATAAGAAAGCAGGCTGAGCAAACCATGTGATGTAAGCCAGTAAGCAGCATCCCTCCAAGGTCTCTGCATCAGCTCCTGCTGCTAGGTTCCTTGTTTGAGTTCCTGTTCTGAATTCCTCCAATGATGGATTATGATCAAGAAGCAATCAGTTGAATAAACCCTCCCCCCCAATTTGCTTTTTGGTCATGGTATTTTGATCACTCATGAAAAACTGAAACTCGACTGTTAGTCTATAATTATCATGGTGGGAAGCACGGCAGCAGGAGAGGGGTTGATGGGGAGGGGGGAGAAGGGGGGAGAGGGGGGAGGCGGGGGAGGGGGGGGGAGGGAAGAAGAGGGAGAGAGGGAGGGTGAGGAGGGGAGGGGAGGGGAAGGGGAGAGGGAAGAAGAAGGGGAAGGGAAGGGAGAAGAGAGGAGGAGGAGGAGGGGAAGGAGAAGATGAAAGGGAAGGGGAGGGAGAGGGAAGGGGAGGAGGAGGAGGAGAAGGAGGAAGACGGGACAGGGAGATGGGAGGGGAAGAGGGAGAGGGAGAGAGAGAGAGAGAGAGAGAGAGAGAGAGAGGGAGTGTCTGGTCCTGGTGTGGACATTTGAAACCTCAAAGCCCACTCCAAGTGACATACCTCTTCCAACAAGGCCACACCTCTTAATCCTTCTTAAACAGTTTCACCACCAGGCGACCAAGCACTCAAATATTGAGCCTCTGGTGACACTTTCATTGAAATCTCCATACCTTGTTGTTGTTGTTGTTTAAATTTAGATCTGATAAGGCTAACAAACCAGGGAATAATTGCTATAGAAAAAAGAATGGCTTGTTTCAGTTTTCAAGAAGAAGGCACAAAATAAGACAGAGTACCCTGTGGGACTTCCTAGAGACAGAAGACAGTAACAGAGAAGAATGGGTGGAGCCTACACTGGACTTCCATGAAAGGGATGGAATGCACAGGACAAGGTTCTGGATACTTGAATACCAGGCAAGACAGAGCGCTGTAGAAGCTGACTTATAGAAGACTCTGTTGTCATGCATATAAGAAGTCTTCTTGAAGTAAGTTGTTGCTATCCTTGAGTACTGACAAAAGCAGGCTTCAAAGCTTCATAAAGCATAGAAAACAGAGTATACAAGGCATGCACAACTACAGCAACCTGACTGTCTCGAAAAGGTTCAACAGCAGTAGGAAATGAGTGAGACACAGTCCGGAGGGTTTAGTCCAGATGTGAGTCCAGAGGCTGAGCTCAGAGTACAGCAGTGAGTGGTTCACCTTTCCCTTTCAGCTGGGTTGTGACTACCTCCTCTCTGCTTCAAAATTTTCTTCTCTTCTCCACATACATAAACAGCAGTGTTGTTTATAGGATGCACATTATATCGCTGGTTTTTTACATACTGAAAACCCAGCAAATGACTACTTAGAACATGTAGAATCAAGACTCAGCTTCTTAACAGTCAGAATACAACTATTAATAGTTAATAGTTAATACAACTATTAGTCCCATCCCCCTACCACTCCCAGTAGTGTCAGATATACTGAATTTCCCTGGCCTTATATTCACAGAAGTCCATCTGACTCTGACTCCCAAGTTCCGGGATTGAAGGCACTCTTCATCACCACCACTGCCAGCCTTCAATTCCCCTAGATCTTTTAACTCACAAGTCTCTTCTTTACAGCCCTTCACACTTGTTCATGCCTGTTCTGACGTCACATGATCCTTCCCACCGTGATTCAAACACATGCCTCTTAGAGAGGTTTTGCCCATCATCTCCCAGTCCTGCCAGCTCCGAGGGTCACACCCAGACCCCACACAGCACTCTGCCTCTGTTACAGCTCTGCCCACACTTCCTTATCTTCTCATTCACTTCTCATTTGCCACAAGGACAGAGACCACATAAATGATACCTTATATTCTCTTCTGTATTGTGACTCTGAGCACAAGGCAGCCTTTCAGGGAACATGTTCTAAATGCCTGTCAGTGAGTGTAGCCAAGTTGCTCTAAGACCAGCAGAAGCCAGAGCTGGGACACTGGCTGGAGAACCTCCTCAGATCTCCAATACTTTTCTTGAGGGTGGGGGTTGTGACTTGGGTGGACCTGGGGATGTGATACACCACTTTTAACCTTGAGTTAGAACCAAATTTCTCTCTGGGGTAAGAAAGAAAACACTGTATTTCCAAGGAAGATTTCGGCTCAAGAAATTCAGTCTGGATCTCTTAGCTCCCTGTGCCCAAACAAGTTGGCATAGCCATTGGTATCACTGAATGCACTCACCTTCCAGTGATTTTATGATAAGAATGAGTTGACTGTGCTTGAGAGAACATGAGTCATGAGAAACCCAGTTGTCAAGGAGCAATAAAAATTCTAATGTGTTGCAAATAACACTTATAAAATTCTCTTCATTTTCATTTTTGGCATTAGAGCTGACATCGTTACTTTTCTGGTTCTATCTTATAAGCCATATTTTTCAGAGAAAAAGAAAGAAATGTATTAAACAGGATCTGAGAAAGAAATTTTGAATGGGTAAAGAAACCTTGACAACGGAAAAGAAGTTCCTCAAACATCTGCAAAGGAATAAGAGATAGAAGGCATGTGGTGGCCCTAAGGAGCTACAGTGTGGGGTCGTCGTCGTGGTGATGGCGGTCGTGGAGGTGGTGGTGGAGTGTCTGTGTGTGTGTGTGTGTGTGTGTGTGCGCGCGCGCACGCGCGCGCGCAAAATCCACAAAGGTGTCAGTCCTTAGGTACCTCCCAGTTTTTGTTTGGGAAAGAATATCTCAACAGCCTAGATCCACATCTAGATCCAGATCCAGCTAGCTAACCCATGAGCCTCCAAGGATCCAGTGTCTCTCACTTTTCTATCCCTGGGAATACAGGTATGTATCACCTCATCAGGCATTTTATATGGGTTCTGGGCATCCAAATTCATATCCTTATGCTCACAATGGAAATGCTTTACCAACTGAGTCATAGCCCCCAAACTCCAGGGAAGTTTAATTGAGTTCCAGCCCAGAAAGTTGGCCTGAAATTGCAACAGGATACACTAAGCTAGCCAGCAGAAAAGTGGCTATGCAATCATGGTAATTAAAACAACCCCCTCCTTCCCGCTCTCCCTCCCCCTCTCGCTCATCTCTGTCATACATACATATATACCGCCAGGCTAATTTATACCATTTGCATTTTTTAAGCATCTTCTATTCACACGCTACTCGCTGCTCTCCAAGGGAACCTTGACTATTAAATGGCAGATTTTTTATCTTCTTCTTGTAATTTCTTTTACAAAAGGAGACGCCACACTTTTAAAATTTATCTTGTTTACAGCTTCCTCAGCACTGTTGTCCCCCCCCCATCCACCATGGCCAGGAGACTTCTAGAAACTGTGGAACTCATTAATGACATCACTCCATCATCGCAGGGTGATCAGGCTGGCACTCCTGCCGTCTGAGGATGTGTTAGGAACAAACGGTCAGTGAGGAAGGATGGTCTGTACCAGATTAAGGGTGGGTGTAAGTGTTCTTCCCTGAAGAAAACAATTTACAAAAAATCCCATCTAACTATAAATATTTGCCCTCAAATCTCCAACACTTGCCAGAGGGAGTGTGGAAGGATGTCAAGCTAAGGGCCAATTCCAGGGGATGTCATACAGGTAAGACCCTGTTAACTGTCTGGGGATTTTAGACAAGGGTTTGTGCATCTTCAATAGATCACAAACTTAGTTCACAAAGTTATTTTCACATCTGAGATTCTGTGGCACTATGATTTATCCATCTGGCTCTGTACGTGTAAAGGGCCAGCCACCGTGTTTATTACTCCAAGAATTCTCTGGGCTGTGATGGTGTTTCCTCCTTAACTACTCTCCAGGAACACGGCCTCTGTGGCAACATAAAGGGCTTCAGAGCCTGCTCTGGTGTTTCTGTTTCTGTGCAGTTCAATGAGCATGGGATGGGATGAGGGTGAAGTGGAAAGGAGAGTGTCTCTGCTGAGCACCCTCCAGGTGACACACGTCCTACCTGAAGGGCCCGGGACCCTTGGTGGCCTCTTGTGCAGGAAGCACTAGGAGATGAAGGACTGCCATTCACTTGCATGTATGTACGGTGTAGGCATGAGTATATGCCCATGCATATGCATGTGTGTGTGCATGCTTCAGAAGAACAAAGGTCAATGTTGGGCATCTTCCTCTATCACTCTCCACCTTAGTTTTTGAGACAGAATCCACTAAACCCAACGCTTACTAATTTGGCTTGACTGTCTGGCTACCAAGCCTCTGAGACCATCCTGTCTAGCCAATGGAATTACACAGGTACAAGTTGCCATATCCCTGGCTTTTATTTGGTACTGGGATCTAAAACCTGTAGTGAACACTTTCGTGCCCGTTATCATCAGTTCACTTTTTAAAAAGATTTTATTTATTTTATATATATATGAGTACACTGTCACTGTCTTCAGACACACCAGAAGAGGGCATCAGATCCCAATACAGATAATTGTGAACCACCATGTGGTTGCTGGGAATTGAACTCAGGATCTCTGGAAGAGCAGTCAGTGCTCTTAACAGCTGTACCACCTCTCCAGCCCCATCAGTTCATTTTCAATGTCATTTTTCTTACTATGGTTTGTGTGTCTAGCATTTGTTACTGTAAGCTTGTCTCTTTAACTGCAGACCTTAGGAATTCCCTTTTCCCTTGGCCTATATAACAATACATATTTTTCATGATTGGATATCTGTCTTGACTATGTTAGCCAAAACTGAGGTTCAGGTAAATGTATTGTGAGATGGCAAAACTTCTGGTTGTCAAGGTTTTAAATCTATAAATCCTTTCTTTTATTTAAAAAAGACACTAAAGTCATGATTATTGTATATAATCAGAAGCACACAAAGCCAGTCATTTAAATGCTACTTAATAGCAAGTCCGTTTTCCTATTGACAACATCTACACAAGTTCTGAACCTGGGTTCAGATATGGGCTTTGCAGTTTTCTGTGCTGTGGTCTCTATAGAAGTAAGGCAAGAGTTGAGTACGGCAGCACACGCAAAGACCAGTGAAGGTTGAGGGTGTTGCCCTAAGTAGGGAGCTTTGAGTAAGTGTACATTTCTCTCTCTCTCTCTCTCTCTCTCTCTCTCTCTCTCTCTCTCTCTCTCTCTCTCTCTCGCTCTCGCTCTCGCTCTCGCTCTCGCTCTCTCGCTCTCTCGCTCTCTCGCTCTCTCGCTCTCTCGCTCTCTCGCTCTCTTTCCTGTGGCGAATTTTTATCCATATGTTTTAATGCATTGTTTGTTTATTTTATTTTGAGGCACTGGAGGTGGTACCCAGGGTCTCATGAAGGCTAGCCAAATGCTGCACACTCCATCTGAAGAAGACAGGGAGGGAGTAAATAAGGAAGGTAGACGTACATGTGTGGGGTGGGCCCAATCTGATGACCTGACGTTACCTTATTTAAGACCTTTAAAAATAGCCAATACTTTTTATAGGTCCCCCACCCCCGAGCCAAAATGCAATTCGATGAAGACTGAATCTTTGTTAAGAAAAGTCAGGACAGCAGACCACTCCCTCCTTGACTTCTGCGTAGCTGTTTGCTTCAACCTCTAGAGGGCAGCATGCCATCAAAGAAACTCACCAGGATCCCAGTTAGAATGGGTTTAGATGATAAGTTGCCTGAAGTCGCTTCACGTTGACCTTAAAGGGGATGGGGGAGGGGATCCCAGAAAGACACAATACCAAAATGTAAGCAACCATTCATTACAATTTCTAATGATTATTAAACATTAAGTTATTTTTGAACCCGTCGGATGAATATCCTGGGAAATAATAAATCTGATGTATACGGATGGTTACCTGCAGGAAGGAAGTCTTTCTCAGACCAGGTTCCATCTTCAAAAATGACTTCCAGCTGTGACTTCATCCCTCCAGACTCTTCAAATCTGTGCATTACGAGCCAGGAATAGAAGCCCTAGCTCTTCCTTCTTCCACACGACCTACTTCCTTCAGTTAATTCTGGGCTCATTTTAGTATAGGGACCTGAAGTTATCTTCAATTGGGATCTTGATCACTGATTCAGGGCTTCTAGTGTTACTGTCACTTTCTTCACTTAACCCTGTTGTAACCTGTTCATTCAGAACAGGGAAGAGCCACAGCTACACCACAGGAAAGCCCTTGAACCCAAGCTTCTGGACACATCTAACCTTGCATCTCCTGGGCTTACACGGCAGCGCGTCTTACATCAGAGGGTTTTGCTCGGCTCTCTAGGGTATTCAGGTATCTCAGTTTAACCTCATCCACTAATCAGAGACTTAAGATTGTAACATACAAAATGAAGGATGCCGCGTGCCTTCCCCCACCTTCTACAGATGCAGATCCGGGCTACTAGGCACTTTGATGCCAAGATCATTTTTGGAGAAAACAGAACACGATCACATCTATTCAGAGGCACACCGTTGATGTTCCTACACCGATTCTGGGTGACTTGGATAGTTGGTGACCCCTGTCTTCCTTCAAAAGATATCTAGGATTGGTTGGGATAAAAGCTTTCATTTATGTATGGGATGTTGTCAAACAGGACACTAGAATATTTTTTTTAATGAAAAATAACTCTTCCAATATTGAAAGGCAGTATCTATTAATTCAATCGAACATTATTTTCATAAGCAAATATGTTTGAGAAAATTAGCAAGCAAATGCATAAATAAATTACCTACATTGAAAGCTGTTACTGGCAGGTATGATAACATGTTCCCTGTTAACTAGTTTCCATTTCTTTTGAAGTAAATTTCAGGCTGCCTGTGTTTATGTGACAGATGGTGTCCTCACCTGCTTCATTAAGGCCTGTTTAGAATACAGTTCTAATGTAGGTTTTATTCCATGTAAAGCCACCTAGAGATAATTTTAAATGATCAGATCGACTAACAAACACGTAATCAAGGAGCTCTTAAGATTTTATTAAAATTCAGGTCTTTCGCCATTAGCAAACCTGCTTCATTAACATATTAATAGATAATGTTCCTGCTCATAATTAGTGTGGATTTTCTTTGCATCATTGTCGTTGAAAGAATTCAGGTGAGGCTGTGTAAAGTTTTTTTTTTTTAATTCCTGCTAACAAAGCACCTGGAAGCACCATTGAATGCTTCTGTCCACAGTCTGCATTTTCATCTGCTTCTTTCTCCCCACGTTCTCCTTCTTAATCTCAATTCTATGATTGATTTCCCCCATAGCCAGGCCACTATGAATGATAATGGTAAGCCATGAAATGCTGCAATCCGGCCCGCTTAATGAAGACTGAATACTACCTGCAAGAGAAATTCTAGGCTCGAAAATATCTAGACATTGAGAGAAGCGGACATATGAAAAACAACTTTTTTCTTTAATAATAATAATAATGCAAAAATCCAAGTCTTCAAATGTTTCATACCAAGAACAGAGACTGGAATTGATGTGGATGTCTCTATAAAAAGAGTAACATCTGTCTCCTTCTCCCAAGCCACTGCTGAAGGTTATATCTGTGTCTGTGTCCCTGCATCAACAATGAACTGTGTCTGTGTCAATATCTGTAGCTCATGTTACCACCAAAGGCTATACAGTCATCCCTGGTCTGGACTGAGGCCTGAGGCCATGTTGAGGGCTTCGCAGAGCTGGCCCCACCTCTCACTGGCTGCATCTTTCAGACAAGCTGGCCCCATCCCTCACCTGGACAAAGTGAGAGAGCTGGCCCAGTGGTACAGCATAATTGCAGGAGAGCTGGCATGTCAACCAGTTCAGCTACCACCCAGGCCAAGATGCAGGCTCTGAGTTGGCCATCCCAGCATCCACCCAATTTATGAACTGCTGGAGCACAAGAAGGCCTGTTCCTGTAGAACCAACGCTGCAGGATCTCCATGACACGGGACAACAACAGGATATCCGAGAGAAGTCCTGGTGGGGATCCGGTATTGATAGTGAGGCAGACACCAGAAGCCTCATACCAGACCAACGACTCATAGCAATGAGTGTGTTTGCAAGAAAATACGTTTGAGCAAAAGGTATACTGTGTGACACAGTGTGACACACGGCAGCTTCCATGGCAAATTTTTTTTAATTTATTAAAAGGTTGCAAATGGTAGAGGGTAGAAATGGAGGTACTGAAAGGTGGATGGGATTGGAGTGCATGATGTGAAATTCACAAAAAATCAATAAAAAGTTTTTTAAAAAGTGACATCCCTTTTGAGAAACAGTATCTCACAAGGGGAGGCGATTATTTGTACTTCAATAACCACAAAACTTGAGACGCAGTCACGGTGTTATTTTGAAATATTCTAACTGAAGTAATGTGGTTAAAGTAACAGTTAAGAACAAGATCAGTATCATCTTTAAAGGGACCAATTAAATAAAACAGAAAATTATATTTACATTAAAACTAGCCATTGCCTTCTAACATGGTCTTCTAAACAATTGGCCGGTTTGGTTTATCACAACCTTCCTGAAAGTCCTGGTTTCCTGTGACTTTGAGTTCATCTTGACATTAGGCGGACACTGCCCATGTGATCCAGACGCATGGCAACTTCTTACCTGGGCCGGAGATGATATGGGGCAGGCACTGCGGCTCTGTACCTGGGAGTTGGGTCCCAGCGTCGTAGGGCTTAGAGAACATTTGGAGCTGCACTCATTTTATCTAGAAGCAAGTTCAGGCCCAGGGAAGTTTAGTAATCTTCTATACCTCTCATCTTGCACGGGGCACAGATGAGCACACTAGCAAGGCTTTCTGGTGTTGCACTTGGCTCAGCACACTTGCTTTCTGCAGTGATAGAAGCATCGGGGTGTCTGTCCCATCCAGCACGGGAGCCAGTAACCCCGTGTGGTCACTGAGCATTTAAAATGTGGTAAGGCAACTGGGGGACTGAATTTTTATTTCATTTGATCTCAATAAAATTTAAGTAACCACACGCAGCTAGTGGCTACCATATGGGACTGCAGAGATTTAGCCTCGTCTGTGGACAAGATTCAGTTATCAGTGAGCTAGAGACCTCTGGTGGAAGGTAGCGTCACCTACAAGACACGTTAGACGACTTTTTTTTTTTTTTTTTTTAAATAAGGTGAGTGACTGTTGTTAAAAAGAAGCAGACGTTTCTAAATTACTTACATATTTTAATGCTAACAGCACCACAGAATGTGCTGTGAAAATTCTCTGTACACTAAGAGATAAAATACTGAGGAGGGTCAAAGCTGACTGTGCAGATTAATGGTCACTGGGTGCTACCAAATTCTTACTGGGCTTATCAACAGACGCTGGGAAGAATCACAGCTGACTGAAAATTGTTACATTGTAGATCTTCACACAAGTAATGCAATACAGGAGTTCTCAGGACAGACAATGACTCACTCTTCTGGACTGGAGACCGTATCAACACGTATTCTACCAAATGGAGAAACAATACTGTAGACTGACTGAGGTCTACTGAGTTCAAGACAACAGCTGCTTGGTTATCCAACTAGAAAACATGTGCCAAAGCTGTTCGCACCTCTGATTGCCTCTATGGCGTTACAGTATCCTTGAATTATTGTATTAGGTTAAAGAGATGTGGTCCCTTACTGCTCTTGCAATGTGTTCCCTAAAGTGATGCTTGCTGATAAATTTGCATTTCTTCCACATCGCTTGCTGCCTTTTTTGCCATCAAAACTACAGTAACTCACACCACAGTCACGCTCACACTGGGAATGTGAGGGCTCCTGTAGTCTTTACACACTCATTCTCCAGGGAACGTCAGGACTCCTGTTGTTTCCCTAGTTGGATATCTCATGAGCCACACACCAGTCCTTTGAGGATTTTATTTTGAGGCAGAGGTTTGGTATTTAGTTCTGGCTGATTGTGAGCTTGTAATCCTGCTTCTCAGTCTCCTGAAAAAAGCTGAGATTGCAGGTGTGGGGTAAGGCTTTTATTCAATGCCAGGGACTGTGTACGTTAGGTAAGCACTATACCAACTGAGCTATATCCCCAGTTCCACAATACTTAAATAAGATAGTTTCATTTTTCACCTTGATATAATAATATAACTATTCATTTTCCATGTACATCTTTGGGGAAGAGATGGAGTTTCCACTAGTAACCTTATGTCCTATTGAAGTGATTAAGGTAACAACACTACCTGGTCCTGACTCTATTTTTATCTATGTAGACACTTCTGTGGTCCGTGGCCCAAAACAGTTATGACTTGGCAACACAATTGAGATTTCCAAGACCCTGACCATTGTCTAGATGCATTATGAAAACTTAAACTAAAACAACTGAAGAAGGTATAGGTCAAAATTAACTGTTATGTGTCTGAAGTAACTACTACATTTTGTCAAAACAAATGTACCAAGGTTACTCTGACCACCATCTAAAATTGATGTAATTATGGGGTTTGCCTTTACTTATTACTACTTGTTTGTTTGTTTGTTTGTTTTAAAGACAGAGTCTCTCTACACAGCCCTCCCTGTCCTGGAACTCACTGTATAGACCAAGCTGGCCTGGAACTCTGCCTGTCTCTGCCTCTCCAGTGCTGGGATTAAAGGTGTATATACTTCTATACCCAATGTTTTTGCCTCTAAAAAAAATGTTGTACCCTTGAGCTTCAGCACCGCGAAATGCTGAGGGATGAGCCCACTCCTGATTACTAATAAAGGATTCATATACTTTTAATTGGCTTAACCAGCATATCTGTCTGTATCTTTATCACGTGTCTTTACTACACTATCTAAATAGAGGATTCCATAGCTACAGCTCCTTTCAGGTTATACAACCTATTCATGGAAAGAATAACATTGAAATTGGGAGTTTTGCATGATTTATTGAGAATTCATAAAAATTAACCTAGATAAACTTCAAATACTTTGCAATGCATGACAAAGAGATCTACTTTCATTCTGTTTTATATAAAAGCTCATGTCTATATCTAGGACTATTGAGGACTATACAGGACTGGTCTTATACACACAGAACTATGTATTTAAACTGTCCTTTCTCTTAAAATTAATTTCAATTATGTGGATTGTGATGTCTGTGTGTGGGTAGTACAACCAAGTGCTAATGTTCAGACACCTGAGACATCAGGTCCCTTAGAACTGGAGATACAGGCTATTGAAAACCTCCTGATGTAAATGCCGGGAACTGAGCTTGGTACCTCTGCAAGAACACTGTGCACTCAGAACCTCTGAGCCATCTCTCCAGCCCCTACATTGTTTTTAAACTAAATTGAAGCAGCAAGTTTATTGTATAAAGCTGGGTCTATTGTTGGACATGTTAATCAGTTATTTGTCTCTCTTAGGCAGGTGCTATCATCCTATTTTCAGGGGTCACCATAGTGTTACAGTAGGTTTTGTATTGGAAACACATCTTGTACTTTTCAAAACTCTTATGGTAATAAAAAACATATTTCAGTTTTGAGAAGACTGTTAGAATTTTGAGAGGAACTGAATTATATGTCTATTTCAATTAGGAAGAATGTGACATTTGAAACATCTCCACGTCTGAGATGCAGTATGTCTTTACATTTATTTATGTCCTTTCAGAAGATACTATAATTACTATTGCTTTTGTTTATTTATGTATAAACATGTTTTAGTTCATTTTCTTCTTACTTTTACTGTCTGAAGCCAACTCTTCCATGAGATACAGGGAATCTGTCCTGTTCACATGTGGCTACCTAAGTTTTATTTCAATTAAAATTGGAGCCTGGCATGATGGCACACACCTGTAATTCCAGCATTTGAAGGCAAAGAAGAATTACCCTAACTCTGAGATACATCTCATCTAAATAGTAATGTCAAGGCTAGCCGGATCTACGTAGCAAGACTCTTTCTCAAATAACAATAACAGTGATAATAACAAATAACAATTAAATAAAAATCAATTAATTAATTAAGATTGAATATGGTAATTTACTCCCAGGTTTAATCAACTATTACTATATTTTCTTTGAACTTTATAATTATCTACTTTACAAAGTACATTTCCTAAGTCTAATCAATTTAATAAGATCTCACTGATTTTTCTGGGTATGTAATCAAAACATATCAGGTTTTTAAAAGTAGGTTTGGATAGCTTAACTTAGCAGGGGAGAACATTATGTCAGTTAAAAGCTCAGAAATCATAAATGATGAGTCTGGCAATCAATATAAACATTTTAAATTTCTACATAACAGTAGCAGCTCGTCCACACAGAGTAGGACCTTATGAAGTTTATATTAGGAAGTGCTCTCGGTATAACTAAATCGATGCTATTCTAGCATCCATTAGAGTCATCGGGCGGTTTGGAACACTTGATATTTTGAAGACGGAGACAAGAGGATCAGAAGTTCAAAGCCATTCTTGACTACACAATGGGTTCAAACCTAGCCTGGCTATAAGATCTTGCCTTGAATAAGTAAATTGGTGTAAATTGTGTCAAGAATGATATCAGAGCCCTAGGCTTCTAACAACCAAAGTCCAGAACCCAATTATTTAATACCTTGTTAGTGGGCCAGTGAGATGCCTGATGAGTAAAGGCCTTTGCCACCAAGCTTGAGCGCCTGATCCTACCTGTGGAAAGAGAACCAGTTCCAGTTAGTTTTCACCTGACCTCCACGTATGCACTGTGGCATGTGAACACACCCGGGAACACACACACACACACACACACACACACACACCAAATCTTAAAGTACATCATTATTTAATTTTTTCCTGCTGTTCTTGTTTTAGCATTGAAAGCCTTGCACGCCTCAGAAGCTCTCAGACCTAGAGAGAAGTCATCTGCCGTCATCACTGAGAGAGCTTTGGACAAGTAGAGACATTAAACAAATAAATGCCAATTACCAGTAAATGGCCAAGCTTAGGGCGCCTGCTCATCAGTCTTCTCATCCATGCACAGTCACTGATGTCTGACTAGAAGCTAGCAAGCGAGAGGAGTGGCAGATCATCTACTCCAGAGCACACTCAAGTTCAAAGCCCCAAACCCTTGCTTTACACTCTTACAGAAGTGTAAGAAACCACTGATGGACAGTAAGAGGCTTTATCTCTGATTTGCCTCTACAGTTTTAAGGTGGAAAATTACTTTATGCGATGAGAAGACCCTTCAGCATAAAATGTGATATGAAGTCGAATCCTCTTGTGTCCAGCTTTACTCTTCCCACTTGTCTGGGAACACGAGGATGAGAAGCACACTTATTCAGTGGAAGAACAACAACAGTAAATGCACAAAACTGTCATACAGTGCCCTTTCCCATTATTTTTCTTCTGAAACTGAACATGTCTGGCTTCTCTTTTTAAATAGACTAAGTAAGAATGCATTCAGAGATTATAAAATAGTGAGGAATGTCTTTTTCTTTTATTAACCTTGCAAGACACATGCTGTCTGAGTCTTCCTTTCAACCCTGCTATTATAATGTGAAAGCAAACATGAAAAAGCCACACATGTTTTTAATATATATATATATGTACATATATATATATGTATATATATGTATATATATATATATATGAATGAATGAATGAATGAAAAACAGACAACAGAAATTGGTCTTTGGGACATAGCTTACTACCCATTGCTTAGAGCAGTGTTTCTCAACCTTCCTTATGCTGTGACCTTTGAATACAGTTCCTCGTGTTATGGTGACCTGCAACCATAAAATTATTTTCATTGTTACTTCATAACTGTAATTTGGCTACTGTTATGAATCATGTTGTAAATACCAGAAATGCAGGATACCTAATATGCAACCTCTGTGAAAAGGTCATTCGACTTCTAAAGGGGTTGCGACCAATAGCTTGAGAACTGCTGGCTTAGAGTCTTGTTGATTGACCACTGGACTTCAAGAGAATGAACATCATAAACTGATACTGATAAGCAAAAGAAACGAGAAAGAAGTTGAAAACCATACTGTTCTCTTTTCCAATCCAATAAAACTGAAATATATAGCGATACTAACATATATTTGTATATCCTTGGATTCTTCTGCAAACTGAATGACTGTAAGTTAATATCACATACTTGTAACATTTTAGCTGACAGGAGAGATGACGATAACATATAAAACGTAATCTCAAACATAGCTTTTCCCAATGCCATTTATACTATATAGTAAGATAGAACTAAAATGTTCAACAGAGAAAAGGATGATCTCATTACGGAGAAAATCAGGGGTAATATCTTCATTTCAGTGTTCTAAGAGTCAATGTAAATGTCAATCAAGAAAAGAATAAACACTGAGGTACAATGGACGGGTAGGAAGATGTAATGGCTATTCCTGGTTGTCAACCTGACTATATCTGGAAAAACTACAAGCTAGAATTGGAGCATTCACCTGTGATCCAGATCTTGAGGCTGGAAGACACAAGTTTCTTGTTGCATGAAATATAAAAAAGGAACCATCCTATGCTAATGTTGACTACTCTCTGACCTCAGGGGTCTCGCCACCTCCATGGCTAGCCCCATGCAGTGACTGCCCATCTCATGGCTCTCTTGCTGAGGATTGTAACCCGGTAAAATCAAACTTCTAGAGGGCTTGTGGTACACATCTTCAGTCTCAGGAGACTAAGGCAAGGAGATCTCCAAATTCAAGATCAGCCTGGGGCAAAGCAAGTCCCAGATCCAGGCATGGTGGTACACATCTTTAATCTGAGCCACACCTTCTGCTAGAGACCTACATAAGGACATTGAAAGAAAGAAAACTTGATCTTCTTCGCCTGCTTGCATTTACTTGCCAGCATATATCTGCTGGAATCTATTTTTACAACAGACTAGCTGAAACAACTAGCCTCGTGGGACTGAGCAACTACTAGATCCCTGGACTTCCCATTCATTGGAAAGCTGACCATTGTTGGGGAGTTGAACTACAGACTGTAAGTCATAACAATGAATTCCCTTAATATAGAAAGACATTTCACAAGTTCTGTGACTCTAGAAAACCCTGACTAATACAAAAGACATAGAATTCTCCCATAACTTATTGGGGTGACTGGGAGTTGGGTCCGGAAGCTACTGCAGAAGGAAGCAAAGTACTCTGTTATAGTCACTGAGTATAATCTGAAAGCACTAGAATACCACAAGTTGAACCTGAGATCTGATTTGGCTTTGGTTTTGGTTTTTTGCTTGTTTTGTTTTGTTGTTTTGGGTTTTTTTGGTGCTCAAGCTTGTGTGCTCGCATGCGTGTGTGCATGCACGCCTCAAACTCCATCTGCTTCTGCTTCCGGAGTACTAGGATTAAGGGTGTGAACCACCATGCCTGATTGAATTTTTAAGACTTTTTTTAAGTTAGTGTTTTAAAAAGAAATACATGAATTTTTGATTAGACATAATGTTTAAAGTATCACCTAATATGTATTATACTGTAGGGGGATATGTAAATTGGGTCTCATTAGAAAAAGTTATTTCTATAATCTAGATGGGGTTGGGAGAACACACACATACACACACACATTCTGGATTGCTGGAAAAACATATCTTAAGGCTTTTCTTTAAATGTTTTTCTAGATCTTTTAACTGCAAGAAAGTAAAATTTTAAAAGTTCCCTCAAAGTAAAGAAAGAACCGTCCCTATTCAAGGAATGTTAGCAGCTAACCTCCTCTGCAATCATGAGCCCCGATGTAGGTGCTGCAAGCAGAACCTGGGTCCTCTGCAAGAGCTGAAAGTGCTCTTAATCACTGAGTCATCACTCCATCCTTTAGGCTCCCAGCTAAGAACACTGGATACACCACCAGAGGACCAGAGTTCTATTCCTAACACTCCCACGGTGGCTCAACAACCACAACTCCAGTTCTGGAGAATCTAATACCCTCTTATGGCCTCCATTGTCACCAGGCATGCACATGGTGCCCAGACACACATGGAAACAAAAACACTCATGCACATTAAGAAAGTGAATAAACAAATAAATATTAAAAATGTGAGGCTAAGACATTGCTTCATAACATTAAATTCTAAAAATGGGGTCCTTTGAATAGTGGTCATGAGTCCATGCTGGTGAAAAGCTCTTGACGTCTGTGTGCGTGAGTTCATAAAAGAAGCAGGAATCTGTGCTGGTCTCGAAGGAGCAGCAGCTCTGATGAGTACTAAGTGCTTCTCACTTGCTGCCTTCACTGTGTGCCACTTGCTTTCTTCGGAGTAAGAAAAACCCATATTTATCTTGGAAATGATTAACATTCACCAAGGTTTGGATTTATAAGGTGGCAGATCAATCCTGGAGTAGGTAAGGACTCAGGCTATGATTTGTCTTCAGGATACATAAAAGCACAAGCAAACACACCAGCATCAGTGTTGTCTTAAATTCAGAAACACCCAGAATACCAATTATTTATACTACTACAAATTAAGTCAATGCCAGCAAGGTAAATTGTATTTTTTTCCACACTAAACATACATTTCCTGTACTCTATACTGTATACCTAGTGAACATATATTTTTTTTCTATTTGAATAAAGTCATCCATGTGATGACATTAAAATCTGCATATTACATAATTCAATTTCTATGAAATGACTAAGATTTATAAAGAGAAAAATAAACTAACAGTTGATTAGGCCTGAGCGTTGGAAATGGAGGTTAAATTCTAATGGACATTAGGTTTGCTTTTTGTTTGTCTGTTTGTTTATTTGAGCTGATAGAGATGTTCGGATAACTGGACTGATAATATGGCTGTCTCACAGCTCTGAAAATACACCAGGTCATTAAAGTATGCATTTGTAATGAGAAAGATACGTAAGTTAAAGATAAATACAGTGGTTGAAATGTCACGCACATTCAATCCCAGCAACTTCTTCATGACTCATTCTTTCTTCATTTTGGCCACTTAAAAAATCTTTCTAAGGAGGATTTTAAAGGTCATTTCATCACTTTGGAATCAAAAATATTTTTAAAAATATTTTGAAATTATATTAAATTCAGAAAAAATATAGCTAAGAAAGTAAGAGACAGTGGTAACTATAAAATTATGGCTTGTTTTACAAACTCTTTCTTAGTTACTTTAAGTTAATAATGTGCCTAATACATTTTGTGTCTCTGTATATGAAAACTTTTAAAGAATTATCTATTTATTTATTTTATGTGTATGAGTACACTGTCACTGTCTTCAGACACACCAGAAGAGGGCATCAGATCCCATTACAGATGATTGTGAGCTACCATATGGTTGCTGGGAATTGAACTCAGGACCTCTGAAAGAGCAGTCAGTGCTCTTTACTTCTGAGCCATCTCTCCAGCCCATGAAAAAAAAATTTGATGAAAAATATTCAATCAGAATGTCTTAGTTCATTTTGCACCATTTTTTCACAGAGCGCCTGAGGCTTGGTAATTTCTAAGAAAAAGAGATTTATTTGTTGCCAAGGTAAGGAGGCTCATATCAAGCTAGCTAGGGTCTTCATGTCATGTCATCCTGGTGTGTAAGGCAGAAAAGAGATCAAGAGGAGCAAGACGGGAAAAGGGGGGGTGGGAGGGAGGGAGGGAGGGAGAGAGAGAGAGAGAGAGAGAGAGAGAGAGAGAGAGAACACAAGGGGGCCAAATTCACTCTTAATAGATACTAATCTGTGTTTGCTGCCCATTCTGAGTAGCGATGGCAGTATTCCATCCATGCAGGTCATCCCCTGAGGTCCCACCCCCTCCTCACTGTTGCATCAGGAGTAAGCTTTTAGTACACTAACTTTGACAGGTACACTGAAAATACCACATGACTAGAGAAAGGATGTAGCCAAACAGGGCTGCCAGGGTCAGGGGAACCAGAGCCCCTCCCCTGGAAAGCTGTGTGGCCAGTACCAAAAGCTTTAACACATAATATTTGTCTTGCTGAAGGAACTGGAGTTTACAAATAAACAGAAGTAGAGAGCTCCGTGTCAGTATTCTCCATTGCCATCCTTGGCTATTATTGTAAGTGAGCTTTATCAAACATTGGCTATCACTGTACATCAGGCACTTGACTAAGTGTCACACACACACATGTTCTGTTAATACTCTGAGCATTACCATCTATAGAATGCAGATAAGGAAGCTGAGGCTCACAGAAGTGAAATTTAAATAAGTTGCCCAAGCCCTCACAAATAGTAAAATTATTTATATTATGTGTGCATGCGTGCGTGCGTGCACGCATGCGTATCAAACCCCATACTTCGGCAAAGGTGAAATCTTGGAAAGTTACTTCTGTAGACTGAATCTGAGAAAACAATGATGAATTGATGTTCTATTTCAGCACCTTCTAGTTGTGTGGTAGAGAACTGAAACAGTCTTATCAAGGATGAAGCAGCTGCTTTTTTTTTTCTAATCTTTGTTCACACACATGAACACATGATATAAATAATTTTGTACCCAGACTGTAGAATCTTTTTCTCCAGTGTATAAAATGCACCTTAGAGATTTAACTCATGACAAAGGGAAACATGTCTTATTACTATTAAATTCCAGATGATCCCTGTGTTGAGATTTGTCTGTCTTTAATCAGAGGTCCTTCCCAAGAGAGCTAACTATGAAATTTCCTGAACTGTGTTAAATAGCGGCACATTATCTTTGGGGTGAATGAGGAGAAAAGAGGTGGGCTAGGCACAAAAGCATGGTGTCTAAAAAAAAAAAAGAAAAAGAAAAAGAAAAAGAAAAAAAAGCATGGTGTCTTAGGAGTTGCTGTTTTGATATTTCTTCAGTACTGGTCCAATGGCGGGAAGAGAAGACTCGTAGGAGATTATGTAGGGAAGACTGTCTGGGTAGAGAACTGAGTGCCTGTTACATCTGTAATTATATGTGGCATTTTGGCTCTGTAATTAAATTCAAAACAAGTCACATGAACAAATGCATTAAATTTAAATGCTGTTACAAAAAGGAATGAAATGACCTTTCAGATTTATGAATATGATTTGAATAAAGATTGTTGTTCACTCAAACCAGAAGGGTTTATGGCCGCAAACATGAACCGAGTCTAGCTGTGATGAGGGCACTGGACCCTGTGTCACCAAACACTATCATGTAGAAGATAATTACAATAAGTTTTCATAAGGAGAAAGATCCAGATTTTAAGTTAAAGATAGTCATAGTTTTCATGTACTTTCAAAGTGATTTAAATTATGTTGCAGAGAATAACATATAGGAGGATCTAACTGAGGACTGCCCGAGAGACTAAGGATTGCTGACACAGACAATGCCAGCCAATGGAGAGCTGCTGTTTGGAAGAGATGCTTTCTTGGGACCAATGGGGTATGAGTGGGGGGTATTAAAGATGCTTGCTTGCAGCAGCATTCAGAGGAGCTTGTTGCTGCGTTCTAACCTACTCCTCTTGCACCACTTCACCCCCACCCCCACCCCCAAGGACCAGTAGGGTCAGGCAGCAGGCGGTCCAGGGCACAGTCAGCAGCCCAGGAATAAAGAAGAAATTCATTCAAATTGGCATCAAAACCCCAATTGTGTGGTAACAATTGCTTGAGGCTCACTGAGCAATTTTTGGTTAAAAAGGGTTCTCATACTAGGCATGGTGGCACTGTGCCTTTAATCCCAGCACCAGGGAGGCAGAGGCAGGTGGATTTCCTTGAATTAGAGGCCAGTCTGGTCTACATGGTGAGTTCCAGGACAGCCAAGGTAACACAAAGAAACTCTGTCTAGAAAAACAAAAACAGAAGTGCTATGACTCGCTATATTAGATATTTTTATCCCGGATGTGACAGAAATCCTGAAAAAGCAACGGAAGGAAGGAAGGAAGGAAGGAAGGAAGGAAGGAAGGAAGGAAGGAAGGAAGGAAGGAAGGAAGGAAGGAAGGAAGGGAGTTATTTTGGCTCACAGTCAGGGGCCCAGTACACCAAGGTGGCAAAAGCACAGCAGCAGCACCTGAGTCAGCTGCTCACATCAGGTCTGTAATCGGGCTAGCACTCAGATAAAAAATAAGAAAGTTTAATTATCTTTTACACTGAAAACATTTTGAAATAGCAGTAACATACAACAGTTGTCAAGGTGTTAAGAAATGCCTTGATAGGAGAAATGCAAAGTGATGCAGGATTTTGCAAAGTGGCTCATTCAGATCCATGAAAATCTGAACTGTTTCAATCTGGTAATCTTAATTCTAATGTATCGCAAGGGGATAAAAATAAAAAAATTCATACTCATGGACTTGACTATTCTGATATTAATTATAAAAGAAAAATTGAAAAGAGTGAAATAATCCAAACAAAATCTACTAGGCAGGTGTTTATCTGCTTGTAAAATATAGTAATTTTGTTTTTAAAATAGTAGAATAATGTGCAATGCATTAATTATTTAGTATAAATGAAAGTAAAGATATAATAATTATGTAACCTGCAGTTGTTGCCAAGGAAAACATACTCAGGGCTAAAAGGCTGAATGAAGTATTCCAAAATGCTATCAATAATTGAATTTGAGTGGAATAAAGGATTTTGTCTTCTGTTCTTTCCTTTTAACATTTTAAGTGAGTGTAATTGTTAAAACACAAAAACCCACATAGGAATCAATCACCAATATACAGGTCTATCTCTGATGGTAGGAAAGTGAATCATTCTCTGTGAATTTCAGATTTTCTGACTCTGTTTACTCAAGTCCTTACCTAGAAAGCACCACTATGCGTCTATATAAATTTCAAAAGTTCTGTAAGTATTTTGCAGCTGCTTCAATTTTATTGCTTCTAATATCCTATGCAATTCTATTTCTATGATTTTTTGGAAAAATGCAAGATAATTGGGAAAAAAATAAACCTGTTGTTGCTAGGGGATAGGAAGGGAAAGAAGGGCAATAGCTGGCTGGGAAGATAGCGGGCAAAGTGTGTGCTGCTCAGGCAGGAGGACATGAATTCATATCCTCAGGATACTTATAAAAGGCCAGGCATGGTCATGTGTGTCTGTCATCCCAGAACTGGGGGAGCACAGCAGACACAGGCAGATCCTGGGGGTATGTGACTACTCAGTCAAGCCAAATGGCAGGCTTCAGTTTCAGTGAGAGACTGTCTCAAAATAACAAGAAGAGAAAGTAGACAGCAGTAGTTCTCAACCTATGGGTCGTGACCTCCACAGGGATGGAGTTATTAGATGTCCTGCATATCAGATATTTACATTGCAATCCGTAACAATAGCAAAATTACAGTTATGAAGTAGCAATGAAATAATTTTATAGTTGGAAGTCACCACCACAATGGGGAGCTATATTTAAGGATTGAAGCATTAGGAGGGTTGAGAATCCTGCCATAGATAGATACAATGAACATTAATATCAGGTCTGGTGCATCTACGTACACACAGCATGAACAGACCCACACAGAAACACCCACCAACACCAACATTCACTGGAGAGTTTAGAGAGTGACAAAGCTATTGTGACTTTACATGGTTATGCTCTGACAAAACATAACTAACTGCACCACAAGAACTGTACTTAATTATCTGTGAGAAGATTAACGGGGAATATAAGATATCTCAACAGGTAAAGATAGATTTGCTATCAAGTCTGATACCTTAAGTTTAATCCCTGCAACTCATGAAAAGAAGGAAGGAGAGATCAACCTCCACAAGTTGTCTTCTGGGTCTCCACATGTACCGCTCACTCACCTACACACATTATGTGTGTGCAACGCATGCATGTGTGCACACACACACACACAGCCATGATGAAGTGACTTTCTTTGGGACGTTTAGACTTGTCTGGTGCTTGGGAGTCTCTGGCAGACAGACATCTTCTGTCTCATAACAGAAATGTGCTTCTTAAGGGTAGTTTGGGTGCAGCAGCTATGTTGAGGATGTTTTGGTGAGCTATAACCCCTACAAGGATGAATCCAAAAAGTAGTCATGTTAGTGGGCTGTACACCCTGGGGAAGAGGGTTGAAGTCCTGCAGTGGTGACTTCTTTCTTTGAAAAGGTTTCTATGTCCTTGGAGGTCCTAGTCCCCTTACCTTGGTATTAAGGTTTGTTTTGCTCTGGATAAAGAAAAACAAACATACCAGGAAAACTATACCGGCTAGCATGCTAGAAGGAGCTGGGAAGTTTCCAAATCTTATCTCATCCTCTTCTCCTAACACTTTTTCAAAACAAGATGATATTATCCCCACTTTTCACATACAGAAACTGAGGCTAGTTGGGATTAGGCAACCCAAGAGGAATACATTCAGAGGCTTTTATTTCTAACTGAATCCTACCTTATCTAGGCCTGCACACCTGACTCCATGTTCCATGTGCTATGCGGGCTCAGAGAGGAGCCAGAGTCCTCCATTGGCCCCGATTGTCCTTATTGGTTCTGTCTAAGGGCCATGCTGTCACATAAGCAAACAACCCTTGTCTTCTGCAGTTTGGGAGCTTTCTGCCTCCTAGAACTAGAGTCTTGGCTGGCAGACATGAAGGAAAGATTAAGTAGCTCGGAAGTCTCTGGAGATGGGGACAGAGATGAGAGAAAGAAAAATAGAAGTAGAGACCAAAAGGATCTGAGGACTGGGGCAAAGCAAAGGTGGCGAGCTACGGTGAGGATCCACAGGGAAACTCACCATTCGTCACACACATTGTGCTAAGTTTTCAGTTTACATCATTGAAGAACTAGGTTTTGAGTTTGTTGGTCAAGGTCAAACACACAAAACATCCTGGCCAGAGATTTCAGAGCTCAGCCCTTGTGATCTTAACTCTGTTTATGGTTTATATTCTGAGAAAAACTTGGAGCCAAACTGAAGACGCAGATTGTGGCAGAGTCTTAACGTCCTCCATACTCTGATGTCAGCTGGCTTCTAGTCATCACCCAGGTGAGTCTCCTGTGGCACCACCTGTCTTCACTGCAACAGATGTGAGTGATCACCTGTCCATGGTGAAAATGTAGATGTCACCGACAAAAGCTACGGTAAGCTGAAGTCCTACTTGAAGTCTACAGAAAAGGGTCTGCGGAACATGCTTTACTGCTGCTCAAGCCTCCCGTCTCCCCACACCTCTGGGAACATGTTAGAAATGCCGATCCCATACCTTTAAGACTTGGTGAAGCCATGTGTCTAGTGTAGCCTGTAGATCATGAGCAGAAATGAAATGCTGTTCTTCTAGATCTGATAGTTGTTGCTCTTGGCAATGAGACAGACATCATGTGAGAGTCCTTCTCTGACTGCCTGGGTCCCTGCAGTGCTACAAAGGGAAGCCCTCACCAAGTCCTGATGGATGCACTGCTTGAAGCTAGTTAGATTTGAGGCGTGTCTATTACTGCTGCATGGCCTACTCAGACTGGCAGGTGCCTGTAGGTTCTGTGTGACATTTGCTGGTTTTGATACCTTGGATGTTTCAGAATAACAATTTGTGACCTTTATTTCTGGTTAAATAGGAAATGCTTTGCCCTTTTAAGGCAATATGATATAAAATGCCTCAAACAAAAAAATACAGCACTATGTTAGAGATGATCTAAAAATGAACTGTCTTGCTGGGTAGTGGTGATGCACAGCTTTAATTCCAGCACTTGTGACGCGCCGCCTCGCCGAAATGGAGAACACGCCACACTTCAGGATTCTTCTGACAGCAATTTACTGGTTACAGCAATTTCAGATGATGTTACAGCTCTTAGATGGTGTTACAGCTCTTAGATGGTGTTACAGCTCTCTTAGATGGTGTTACAGCTCTCTTAGATGGTAGTGGCGAAGGACCCAGAGCCCCAGAACCCATGGGCTTATATAGAGTCCTGGGAGCACTTACTGCATGCTCATTGGCTCCTTAATGATGCCTAATTAGCATACTAGTTTCTTATTGGCTCTTAGAGTGCTCTTGGAGTGAGGCCTAATTAGCATAGTAATTTTTACTCTTTGCGCATGCGCATACTCGGCTTGGCTCTGACTGAAGCCAGAGCGCAGGAAGCCGGCGTGCCCTGCGCATGCGCGCTCCCATTCATGGCTCTGTCAGAGCCGAGAAGCAGGGAGCTGGCGCGCCTTACTCTGGCGCACTTTACCTCATGGCTCCCTCACGGGGCCGAGAGGCAGGGAACCAGTGCGCCTTAGTCAGGCGCACTTTACCTCACAGCTCCCTGACTGAGCCGTGCCATTGAGTGCGGCTCCCTCACCGAGCCGCGGCTTCTTGACAGAGCCGCGCCATTGACAATTGGCGTATGCAGCTCCCAACAAGCACTGAGAAGCATCTTTGTGAGTTTGAGGCCAGCCTGGTCTATAGAGTGAGTTCTAGGCAGGACAACCAGGGCTACACAGAGAAACCCTGTCTCAAACAAAACAAACAAAACTGTCTAAAGTTCTGTCATAGGAAAACAATTGAATTAGTTCTTTTATCTTAAAACAATGAAGCAAATTAAACTTCCATATTCCTTCATTATAATGTTTCTTTAAGAAAAGCACAGTGTTAGTCAACTATGCCCCATGGTACTTTGTGTTTCCAGAGGAATTGGCGTATTTATCTTTGGTCCATTATATGAGATTTCAGGCTTTGTCAGATAAAGAAACTCATAAATATTTTAATAAATTTTTATATTATTAACAATAAAAAGAAAATAAAAGCACAGTGAGCACTCCGGCCACCACCATCTTGCATCCCTGTGTGTGTGTGTGTGTGTGTGCCTTTTCTCAGCTGGTCTGCTGAGACTCCCTGAGTATGCACCCTAGTCCCCTGTGAGGCTCCATTTCCACTCTGACAAGATTAAAGAAACAGTCATGAACCAGGATAAGTGTACATTGGTGGAAAGGAACTGCTTGTAGAAAGAAGGTAGTTCACAGTCACAGCAGACAGTAGAAAACTCAGACTGTCTTGGTCAGGGTTTCTACTTCTGCACAAACTTCATGACCAAGAAGCAAGTTGAGGAGGAAAAGATTTATTCATCTTACACTTCTACATTGCTGTCCATCACCAAAGGAAGTCAGGACTGGAACTCAAGTAGGTCAAGAAGCAGGAGCTGATGCAGAGGCCATGGAGGGATGTTACTTACTGGCTTGCTCAGATTGCTTTCTTATAGAACCCAGGACTACCAGTCAAGGGATGGTAGCTCCCACAATGGGCCCTCTAACCTGTGATCATTCATCGAGAAAATGCCTTACAGCTGGATCTCATGGAGGCATTTCCTGAAGGAAGGCTCCTTTCTCTGTGATAACTCCAGCTTGTGTCAAGTTGACACACAAAACCAGCCAGTACACAGACCATATGAAGTTTAACAAGAAGGAAGGCCCAAGTGTGGATACTTCATTTTCAGTTAGAAGGGGGAACAAAATAATCGTGAGAGGTAGAGGTAGGAATGGTTCTGGGTAGGAGAGGAGAAGGGGAGTGAAAAGGGGGAAGGATCAGGTATGAGGGAGACAGGAGAGAAGCCCAGAGGGTCAGGAGAATCAATAGAAACATGCAGCAGTGTGGGGTTGAGGGTAGGGGTAGGGAACCTCTAGAAAGTTCCAGATATCAGGGATATAAGAGGCTCCCGGGGCCCAATGGGCATGACCTTAGCCGAAATGCCCAACAGTGGGGAGACAGAATCTAAGGAGACCACCTATTGTAGATAGACATATCCTCCATTTGAGGCATGGGACCACCCACCCATCTTTAAAATTCTTGACTCAGAATTGCTTCTGTCTAAAGGAAATGCAGCGACAAAAATGGAGCAGAGACTGAAGGAAAGGTCATCCAGAGACCACCCCAACTAGGGATCCATCCCATACTCAGGCACCAAACTATTAGACACTATTACTGATGCCATGTTGTACTTGAAGACAGGAGCTGTCCTCTGAGAGGCTCTACTAGCAGCTGACTGAGACACAGGCAGATACTTACAGCCAACCATTAGATTGAGGAAAATCAGCAGGGGAAAAATACCCAGATAACAATGATACAGGCATGAGTTTTGAGTTGTCAGTCAGTCCTTCAAGAGACTCCCAGACACTAAAGGTTGTTACTGTTACTGTTGCTGTTGCTGTTCATTGCCTCACAGAAGTGGAAGGTAAGTCCATATTGCTGAAGATATATATTTCAGGCACAGGTCCCAGAGGACCTGAGCTGGACCTGAGCTGAACCCCTCCTCCCTGAGGACAAGCTCCCATGGTACCATAATATGCTTCCAAGGGAAAAAAGCAAACAGAAGTCCTCCGGAGCCTGTGAACCACAAAAAAATGGTCAGCATGGCACAATAGCCCTGCAGGAACAATAACACCAAGCATACCTTAGAGGAAGCCAACAACTCTCTAACTCGAGGCCTGCACAAAAAGAGGGAAGCCTGGTTAATTACCCAGGGCTAGCAAAGCCACAGATCTTGGAGGAGAACCTACAACTGCCACTTTACTAACCTAGTTAGTGGTTAGCCCTGACATTATATACAACAGGTAACATGTAATTAGTAACACACACACAAACACACACACACACACACAAACACACACATGTAGCAACAATTAAAGAAAAAGAGGCAATGAAAATGGGGGTGATACATGGAAGGGGCTGGAAGAAGGAAAGGAAAGAGGAGAGAGACATAATTATAATTTCAAAAAAAAGAAAAAGTATTTAAAAAGAATCTCTGGTAGAAGCACTAGCATAATTTTGTTAATTTTCAGCTATCTTTTTCCATCTGAAGAGACACAGTTCTTTATTCAGCTTATGACATTGCTTTTATTATAGCCTTAATTATCTCTTCTCTTTCAAGCACCCCTAGTTTCTTTATCAGTACTGACCATCTATACGCAGACTAATTCCTATCTCCCACGGCCACTGACTTCCGGAGAACTTTTTTCTTTTTATTCTCTATCATTCGCCTTTGTGATTTCATCAGAGGGGTGGGGAGATGGCTTTAGTGGTTGAGAGGACTGGTTGCTCTTCCAGAGGATCAGGGTTCAATTCCCAGTACCCACATGGCAGCTCACAACTGTCGATACTCCAGTTTCAGAGGATCTGACACCTTCACACAGATGTATGTACAGGCAAAACACCAATGCTCGTGAACTAAAGATAAATAAAAATAAAAACTAGCTGTGATTTCATCAGAGCTTTCATTATCCATTGTGTATCAGTAGCTTGGATGTCAGTTCTTTACTGACCTACCAGGTAAAGACAGTGTATATCCCTGCTTAGGTTTCTGATTACACAAGCCATCATAAAGGAAGGATTGTTAAACTGATTGAGGAAATCCGAGCATGATCTGGGTTGTGGTTGATTCTAAAAAGTATTGCCAGTCTGATTAGGTGTGATGCTGGATTTATAAACAAACTTGCAAAAGAGAGGAGTAAAGAAAATCTTTATGGATCAGAGACAATGCAATATTTTCAGGTAAAAATCATGTTACATTTTAGGCTTTTCTCTGAAATAAACTAATCAAAAAATAAGTTGAGAGAGATAGGTTTGAAAATGATTCACAAGTGTTAATAATTATCTTAACTGGGTAGTGAGTAGACAGTGACTTTTATATCGATCTATGAACTCTGGATTTTTTTTAAAGGCTTGATTGTATGCTGTTAAATAGAAACTTACGGTATATCACTCCTTTGTTCATTTTTTTTCCTTATGCTGCCAGCTTTACTATTTCTGCATCTTGATAATCCCCCTTTCTGTAGGACACCGAAGGGCTGCTTTGCCCTGGCTGAGACTTTCCGTGTGCTTCTGTCTACTAAGTAACATTCTGCAGTTCCTCTAAGATCAAAAACATCCTGACTAAGGCATGGTGCCCCAGGAAGGGAATTTACACTGACATCCTATTGCCCCCCAGTTGAGTTCCTGTTTTTTTCCTGAGTTTGTATTTTTTCCTTCCCTGGCTTGGTGTATATATTGAACCTGCCCAGTAAAGGCATTGGCATTCTCTTATAACGGATGACCCGAGTCTGAGTCTTTCTTTAATCCCCCAGGCCTACGCCCGAGCTCTGTACCGCAGCAGCCCTGGAGCTGTCACCTTTCCACCTGTCTTCTGCTTTGTCTCATGTATTATGCCTTATTTCAGAACGTGTTTAAGCCTTCCTTTTTCTATCCCTAAATTGATACACCGCTCTTGCAGAAAGTCTTTTCCCTCCACACGTTCTAATTAACCATCTTGAAGCTACCTTCTCCGGTTTGCACTTTTCAGCATCCATCCCTACCCCCCAAGTTAGTTACCCTCTTTCTGTGCATGAGCCCTGAAGGTACAGGTTTGCTTCCCCCACAAACAATGTCAGGGTACGTGTTTCGTCATTGTCACCTGGGTTAGAGTTTATATTTTGGTCCAAATCTGGTTAATACAAATTTTAGTTAGCCAGAATCCTAGGATGCAGGAGAAGGATGCAGAAAGACTGAAAGCTCTAGGCAGAGGAATCCCTCCTCTTGTTATCCCTCCACTGTGACTAATGAAGCTACTATATTGGAAGCTGAAAGCTAATAGTCTGCTTCTATTTGGACAGTTATTCATGTTAAATGCAAGTGTTTTGCAAAGTCTCCTCAATGCTGCTGCCAGCTCCATGGGTCTCGGGGCCCTGCCACTTGACCAGCCTGTTCTCAGAGGTTTCCCATGGCCATTCCTTTTAATAAATGCTGATTTGCACTAGTGAAATGGAACCCAAGTGGGTTCCATGGAAACAACCACTTCTGCGATGGCTTTGTGTGAACTGGCTTTGCTGAACTCCATTTCCAGACCTCTTTTCCCTGTATGTTTGCAGGTTGAGTCGGCTCCACAGACATTCTTGTTTGAGGTTTAAAGGGTAAATGTGGAGCTTCAGCCACTTTTAGAATTACACACATACACACTGTCAGTCACCCTGAGGCTCACCTTGGTTTGCTGGATCTCTGGCTTTCAAATTCTTTCTAAGCTTCACCAGTTCCCAGGACAGGTGTTTAGCTCCATGACTGAGGGCACAGGCAGGATACCTATGCCATCAAAGCTTAGTGAAAATGGCTCAGATTTCAGTTCATCCCTGAAGTTTTCACATCATGCTACATGGGCCAGCTTGCCCGTTCTCTCCTGCACATTACACCTGTCTTTCTTCCTCAACAGGTTATACTAGAACTTCAACCGCTAATACCACGTGAAATGTATGGCCTTATAGA
Source organism: Grammomys surdaster (assembly GCF_004785775.1). Taxonomy (NCBI): domain Eukaryota; kingdom Metazoa; phylum Chordata; class Mammalia; order Rodentia; family Muridae; genus Grammomys; species Grammomys surdaster. The sequence continues at coordinate 12,279,448 of NW_021604577.1, forward strand.
GACTTATAGGCTAGTTTTTGTAATGGGTGTCAAAGCCCTGTAAAATAACACTGTGCACATAATATATATTACATATTATAAATCTCAGTTAGCCAAAATTCTGTGATGCAAGAGAGAGATACAGAAATACTGAAAGCCCTAGAGGAATGTACTTGGGGGGGTATATATGATATATACTATGTAACACATGGAGTATATGACTCAGTTCACCTATCACCCATCTGCTGGTCTATTATTTATCCATCAGTTCAACATCTATTTAATATATATGCCTTTATGTTTTCTATGTTTCTTAGTGGTCTGGGTTCTATTATTAAATCTCAAAAAACAAAAATAAAAAAAAAAGCCAAACAAACAAAACAACAAAAATAAGGTCTTTCAGATAATAAGAGGGACAAATGTCACCACCATCGGACTTTAAATACAAGATGTTTAAGGAAGTTCTGAGGAAAACAGGGTCCACCCAAAAGAACGAGGAGTGCCCCAGAGTACTAGTTCATGAGAAGGCACAAAAGGTGATTTTTTTCAGCTTTAAATTTTTAATAATCGATTGTTTTCTGCATACATGGAAATAAAACATACGATAGCACAAAGTGTGTGAAGGAAAAGCAAACTGTACAAGAGGCCTGGAGAAATAGTTGAGCAGTTAGGAGCACTGGCTGCTTTTCCAGAGGGCCCAGGTCTGATTCCAGCAGCCTCATGGTGACTCATAACCATCTGTAACTCCTGTTCCAGGGCCTCCAGTGCCCTCTTCGGCCTCCGTGGCACTAGGCACATGGTGCCCATGCATATATGCAAATAAAATACCCATGCATAATAAAGTAGTTTTTAAAAAAGAAAGTAAACTAAAGATGCTATTTTGTTTGTTTGTTTTGTTTTTTGTTTTCCTGAGATAAGGTTTCTCTGTGTAACAGTCCTGACTGTTTTGGAACTCACTTTGTAGACCAGGCTGATCTCAAACTCTCAGAGATCCACCTGCCTCTTCCTCTGGAGTGCTGGAATTAAAGGCGTATGCCACCACACCCGGCTCTAAAGATGCATATTTTAATGCTAGAGATACCATTTGTAAGAAGAGTGACAGAAATGACAATGACAGGATTAAAACACAATGCTTTAAATTCTCAAGTAATAAAGAAAGGCTGAAAAGAGAAAGAAAAGAAAAAGGAAGAGAAAAATATTAGATGAATGCTACTTCGGTAATATTTGAAATTACTATAAATATAGCCAGGGCTGAGATGTAGTTCAGGGATAGAACATTTACTTAGCAAGTACAGAGCCCTGGGCTTAATCATTTGTACTATAAGGCAAAAAAGTCCAAATATATGTATGTGTATATATATTCACATATACATGCACATGCCTATGCATATTAAACATTTATACCATATATATTTACACACACATATATACATATATGTATATATACATATACATGTATATATGTATATGTTTATATATATACATATACATATATATATATGTATAATCACACCTTGTCATGGTCAAATCTCTTAAAAATCTGTTAAGCCAAGAAATACCTTTATTTAACAGTAGTAATTGAGATATTTGTGCCAACAATAGTAATAATCTACTGGAAGCAAATCATGAAACTCCTTTCTGGCGTCTATTAACACGAAACATAAAGCCACATGTGGGCTGTGTGCTTTTGATCATTTATCTGATGCCCCACGTGCTACTGCAGGTGTGTGCCTGCTTTTATTCTTTCCCACTCTGCTTCCCAGATTGGACACTGTCTATTGATCCGTTTTCAAGTTGTTCTGCTGTTTCCAATTTTCTCTTCAGCTCGTACAGTGATTTATCTTTTTCATGTAAGATGTTACAGTTGTTTAGTTCCCAAATTTCCACTGGATTTTTAAAACAGGTACTATTTACTTGATAATATTTCCTATTTGCTTAGCTGCTGGTGAAATATTTTCTCTTTGGATATAGATATATAAGAGGGGGCTAGAATGACAAGGAAGGAAGGAGAGAGAACACATTTAATACATTTTTCTGCTATTTCCAAACCTTGGTCACCTTGAGGTATGTTTTGATTAACTGTTCTCTTATCTTAGGAATTAACTCATGTTTTGTATCCCAGTATTTTTTATTACAACATGCCATCATGAATGATATATTTTAGAATGCCTGAATTTATCTATTCTAGGATTTTAGATAGTCTTTCTGTCTCCAACTATAGCATTTGATATTTCACATAAATGTACTGGCCCTTTGTCTTGTCTTCCCTGTGTCCTGTGCTGGGCCCTGCACATGAGACAGCTTGTGAAGGTAATTCTCACCTAACAAACGCTTCCTCTATTCATCGTTGTACCTGCTTTTAACAACTCTCTGGTGTCTTCAAGTAATGACGGGTGTGTATGGGCCTGTGTGTGTGTGTGTGTGTGTGTGTGCGTGCCTGTGTGTATGCCTGTGTATGTGTGCCTGCATATGTGTGTGTATGCCTGTGTGTGTGCCTGTGTATGTGTGCCTGTGTATGTGTGTGCCTGTGTGTGTCCCTATGTGT